>NC_091420.1:3326066-3626066 GCF_032191515.1 Phaenicophaeus curvirostris | reverse complement strand
CTTGTCCCAACTCCCTCTTCCCCTGAACTGCAATAAAAGCTGTGTTGCATCGCAATATTCACCTCTGGGTTTATTTCATCCTTGTCAGGGTGAGGCGTGGGAGCTGCTTTGGTTCCAGCTGCCTGTCCTTGTGTTTCACAGCACTCTGACAGGGTCTCTCAGAGCACGGACAGTGCTCATCTCCTTCAGCAACAGCTTCTTCCTCTTGGCTCTATCTGTCTTTTCCCCACTCTGGGTCCTGCACTCAGCAGATCAAGAAGAGCAGTTTGGCTCCACAGGCATGTGCTCCTCTCTCTGACCATTCCTCACAGCTGCGGGCGGCCCCAGGACTATGGGGATTAGGATGCACAGAGGCAACGGACACCAAGGAGAAACCCCCAGCTCCTCCCCAACTGCCTTGCCTTCGTCCCCTCCATGTTCCTGTATCCTTGCACCAGCTCCTCATCCTGGTTCTCCTCTGTCTCCCACTGCTCCTCAGAGCACTTTGCCACTGTCTTCATCCCCTCTTCTTCAACAGAAGCTCTCCCTGGTATTCCTTGTGTCCCCTGCCTGCCACCAGTGGGCCCAGCTCTGCCAGGAGGGACAGGAAAGCTTCCCACAGCCTGCTGCTCTGGACCACACTCTCACAGAAGTCCTTTTCATGTCCTTCCTCACCCACCAGCCCACAGAGTAGCCCACACTGCCACACCGCCCCAAAGCACCCACAGCACTCGTGATGGGGTCACCAGATTGATAGGAACGGTTGGACTCAATGAGCCAGTGGGTCTTTTCCAAACTGGTGATTCTGTGACACCGCCTCAAAGCACCCTCCCACAGCACTCGTGGTGGAATCACCAGATCCTCTTCCACTACTGTGCCCTCATCAGACACACAGCGGGCACCACATGAGCCAGGGTCTGTTGGGTGATGGTGAGTCAGTGCTGGGGCATCTGGTTAGATATGGAGACAGACGACCCATCTTTTTGTGAGCTTTCCAGCGGTGACCAACTGCTGCTCTGATGCCCTTACTGATGGCTCTGGCTGGAACTCTTGCTCTCCAAGGCCACCTTGCTGGCTGAGAGAGCTGGGGTTGTTTAGCCTGGAGAAGAGGAGGCTGAGGGGTGACCTCATTGCTCTCTACAACTATCTGAAAGGAGGTTGTAGAGAGGAGGGTGCTGGCCTCTTCTTCCAAGTGACAGGGGACAGGACAAGAGGGAATGGCCTCAAGCTCCACCAGGGGAGGTTTAGGCTAGACGTTAGGAAAAAATTCTTTACGGAAAGGGTCATTGGGCACTGGCAGAGGCTGCCCAGGGAGGTGGTTGAGTCCCCTTCCCTGGAGGTGTTTAAGGCACGGGTGGACAAGGTGCTGAGGGATATGGTTTAGTGTTTGATAGGAACGGTTGGACTCGATGATCCGGTGGGTCTCTTCCAACCTGGTTATTCTGTGATTCTGTGATATATTCATTAGGTTGGAAAAGACCTTTGAGATCATCAAGTCCAACCATACCTGTGTACTGCTAAATCAGATCGCTAAGCACTTCACCTACCTCTCTTTTAAATACCTCTAAGGATGATGACTCAATCATCTCCCTGGGCAGCTGTTCCAGTGCTTGATAACCTTTTCAGTGAAGCTTTTCCCAATGTCCAATCTGAACCTCCCCTGGTGCAGCTTGAGGCCATTCCCTCTTGTCCTATCACCAATCACTTAGGCAAAAAGACCAACACCCACCTCTCTACAACTTCCTTTCAGGTAGCTGTAGACAGTGATAAGGTCTCTCCTCTTCTCTAAGCTTGATAATCCCAGTTCCCTCAGCTGCTCCTCTTAAGACTTGTTCTCCAGCCCCTTCACCAGCTTTGTTACCCTTCTCTGGACACTTCCAGGACCTCAATGTCTATTTTTTAGTGAGTGGCCCAAAACAGGACACAGTATTTAAGATGCTGCCTCGTCAGAGCTGAGTACAGAGGCAGAATCACTTCCCTGGTCCTGTTGGCCATGCTGATACAGGCCAAGATCTACTGATAAAGATACTGATAAGGACATCAGGAGTGTAAGCAGTCAATCTTCCTGCTCAAAGAGCTTTATGCTTCATGGGACTGGGGTCCCATGGCCATTTGATGGCTCTAAGAGGGAATTTAAGAAATGTTTCTCTTTGTATTTTATATCTCCTGGTGCTCCCCATGTCTAGCTGGCCACATCTGCAAGGTCAGCAGCCATGTAAATGCAGTCATCACACCTCCATTTCCCAAGAACTTAAAATTTGAGCAATAACAAGGCAATAAAAGGAGGTGATGCCAGGTATGTCAGTTTTGCAGAGGATTTGGAAGAGCTTCTGCAAGACATGCATGGCACTTTCAGGTGTTAAAGTGACTTTGGGAATGCATGGTGGGTATCGCTGCTGGGAGACCAGCAGAAGTTGAGTGAGACATGCTCTACAGGACCCAGCTGAGACACTGATCGTCAGCTGTAACACACTGAGCAGATACCCAAACACCCAAAGGACACAGCCATGGGAGATTCAAGCAGCCCAGAGATGCCCTGCAGTTTTGAAGAAGTGGAAAAGAAGAAGGAAGGATCAAGAAAAAACATAGGTCAACATTATGATGCAACACAGCTTTATTAAGGTTCCGTGGGAGGGGGGAGCTGGGAGAAGAGCAGGGCCAAGGGCAGCCCACCTCTAGGGGCAGTGAACAGAGTGAAAGTGAGCATCAGTCGTGCCACAATCGCAGATATTCAATGCACATCTCTGTCATCAAGGGGTGAGGAACTTTGAAGGGATGCTGAAGCAGGGTAGGAAGAAGGCAGAGCTGGGCCCTAGTAGGCATGAAGCATCCAAGCTCTGGAGCACAGCAGTGCCAAGGGGATGTCTTCCAACAGAGGGTTGTGTTGAGATGAGCCAGGGCATTTCAGGAGCTCTCCTTCATCTGTCGCTGGATCCAGTGTGGGGTTTAGCAGGGCCCGCAGTTGCCATTGAGGTACCTGTGGCCTCGAGCCCAGCCGCCGGATCCACAGCTCCCATAGCCCCCATAGCCCCCATAGCCCCCATAAAGGCCACAACTGCCATAGCCCCCATAGCCCCCATAGCCCCCAAGGCCTCCGTACCCCCAGGAGCCTCCATAGCCCCCATAGCCACCAAGGCCTCCATACCCCCAAGAGCCCCCGTAGCCCCCATAACCGCGGCCTCCAAAGGTGCCTCCGTAGCTCCCAGCCACTGCAGGGACTCCAGCGGAGCCAACAACACTTTGCTGTGGGAAGCTGCTGAGGATGGGTCCGGGGAAGGTGACCACCGAGGGTGGGGGCTGGATCACCACCGTGGAGTCGGGGCACTGCCGCACGCAGGGCTCGTTGCAGGAGTCAGCCAGCGGGGCCGGGGTGGCCACCCCACAGGACGGGGCACACAGGCTGGAGCAGGACATCTTTCAGGCAGAGAGGGAGTTCTGGAAAACGCAGAGGGATTAGGCAGATGTGAGTGGAAGGGGCTCTATCAGTAGAGACAGAGAGAGATCCCCAAGAGGCTTCCAACTTACCCTGTTGATCAGGAGAGTGAAGCTGAGGAAGCTGGATAGAGAGCTGTGAAGGCTCCAGGTCTTTTATACTTGTCCCAGGCTGCCTGGGGCATCAGTCAAAGGGTGTTGGCAGAAATCCCACCTTATCGTGAAATGTAGGGATTGAGCTTCCTGACACACTAATAATAGGAGACAATTATATCCGTCCTTGTTGGGGACGTTGCTGTGCTAACGTGCCCTTGAGAAGAAAGAGGTGATGGGAGGGACACATGCTGGCACACCTTTACATGAAAGAGAAGGCGCTGTTGTAGCTGACCTGGCAGCACCAATAAACCCCAATCTGTCCCTAATCCCCCAACCCTGCGTACACGCCAGCGTCCTGCCGATGTTGCAGAAGTGCTTTGCAATCCTGCACACCTCCAGCACGCCTGTCATTACCTCGGTTTTACAAGCTGGTAAACAGAGGCAGTGTGATATTGGGCAAATGAGAAGCCATTCCACGTGCCTGGGGTGATTCCCAAAGACCCATCAACTCCCGGTGCCCACGTACCCTGGGAGTTTGCGGGAACGGGGTAGGAGCATCCCTAAGCCTTGGCCATCTGCATGACAGTGTGCGGTTGTGGCTCCTCCATTAACAGGCCCGCAAAGAGCAGGGATGCTCTTTGTTGTGTGTGGCAAAGGTCCATATGTGTTGGGGTTGAACAGAGATGTGGGCAGGGAGAAGATATCAGGTGTCAGGGTCCTTTGTGATAGGGGATGCACAGAGAGGAGCTGTAGGGCAGGGAGGGGCCCATGAGTCTCAGTTTCTTGGCCCCATGTCTGTGAGCTTGGTCCTCCTTGAGGGCTCTCAGGAAGGGCTCGATTACTCATCTTGGCATTGAGAGCTGTGCCTGGAGATGATGGCCATGAACCCACTGGTAGCCAGGCTGCACGTGGTGATGTTCATCATAGGCACAGGTGTTCTGAGCGCTGCTGGCTCTGGATGCAGCTGGAATGCTGCTGAGCGTTGTGTGTCTGGGCACAGAAATCATCTTCAAGATGCTCATGACTTTTCCGAGTAAGCAAAGTGGGGATTAGGGTAACATTTACATTTATTGGTGTTACAACAAGGGCTTATCTTTTCATCTAATGGCTTACCCCATCCCCCTTTTTTTCTCTAGTGCTTGTTTGCATATCATTGTTTCCATTGTGGCGGCATATAATTGTCTCAATGACATGAAATCAATGTCATGAAACTTGTCAGCGTTATTTCATGATTACCTACGTGTTTCTGCCACTACCCCCTTGGCCGATGCCCCAGGCAGTCTGGGACATGTATAAAAGAGCTGGAGCCTTCACAGCTCTCTATCCAGCTTCTTCAGCTTCACTCTCCTGATCAACAGGGTAAGTTGGAAGCTTCTTGGAGATCTCTCTCTGTCTCTTCTGATACAGCCCCTTCCACTAACATCTGCCTGATTCCTCTATGTTTTCCAGGACTCCTTGTCTGCCTGAAAGATGTCCTGCTCCAGCCTGTGTGCCCCGTCCTGTGGGGTGGCCACCCCGGCCCCGCTGGCTGACTCCTGCAATGAGCCCTGCGTGCGGCAGTGCCCCGACTCCACGGTGGTGATCCAGCCCCCACCCTCGGTGGTCACCTTCCCCGGACCCATCCTCAGCAGCTTCCCACAGCAAAGTGTTGTTGGCTCCGCTGGAGTCCCTGCTGTGGCTGGGAGCTACGGGGGCACCTTTGGAGGCCGCGGTTATGGGGGCTACGGGGGCTCTTGGGGGTACGGAGGCCTTGGTGGCTACGGGGGCTACGGAGGCTCCTGGGGGTACGGGGGCCTTGGGGGCTATGGGGGCTATGGAGGCTCCTGGGGGTACGGAGGCCTTGGGGGCTATGGGGGCTGTGGAGGCTCCTTGGGGTACGGAGGCCTTGGGGGCTATGGAGGCTATGGCAGTTGTGGCCTTTATGGGGGCTATGGGGGCTATGGGGGCTTTGGGAGCTGTGGATACGGCGGCTGGCGCCGAGGCCACAGGTACCTCAATGGCAACTGCGGGCCCTGCTAAACCCCACACTGGATCCAGCGACAGATGAGGGAGAGCTCCTGAAATGCCCTGGCTCATCTCAACACAACCCTCTGTTGGAAGACATCCCTTTGGCATTGCTGTGCTCCAGAGCTTGGATGCTTCATGCAATATTTTGGCTCAACTCTATTTTCCTCTTGTCCAATTGATCTTTGCTTCATGATTTGCCCTGTGATGAGAGAGATGTGCACTGGGTACCTGCTACTGCAGCACAACTGGGTCTCACTGCCACTCTTCCCACTGCCCAGAGATGTGACCTCTCCCTCACCAGGGCCTTGCTCTTCTCCCAGTTCCCCTCTCCTCTAGAACCTCAATAAAATCTGTGTTGCCTTGCAATGTCGACTCATGCTTTTCTTTGATTATAGCATCATAGACTCATAGAATAACTAAGGATTGGAAAAGACCTCTAAGATCATGAGGTCCAAATCATCTTCCAACACCACCATGCCTAATAATCCATGTCCCAAAGTTCCATGTCTACATGTGTTTTGAACTCCTCCAGGGATGACGACTCCACCACTGCCCTGGGCAGCCTCAGCCAGTGCTTCACCACTTTGTCAGTGAAGACACTTTTCCCAATATCCAATCTAAACCTCCCCTGGTGCAACTTGAAGCCATTTCCTCTTGTCCTATTGCTTGCTACTTGGGAGGAGAGACCAATCCCTGCCAGGCTCCAACCTCCTTCCAGACAGTTGTAGAAAGCAATGAGGTTTCCCCTCAGGCTCCTCTTTTTCAGATTAAACAGGCCCATTTCCCTCAGCTGCTCCCAGAATCTCTGTTCTCCAGACCCTCACCCAGCTCTGTTCCCTTCTCCAGATGTGCTCCAGCCCCTCAATGTCTTTCTTGGAGTGAGGAGCCCAAAACTGAATCCAGGATTTTAGGTGCGACATCACCAATGATGAGTCCAGGGGGATGATCCCTTCTCCTCTCCTGGTGGGCACACCATGGCTGATTCAAGCCAGGATGCTGCTGGCCTTCTTGGCCAGATAGAAATAGGAAGCACTGGGAAGTGTAGCAGCAGTTGGCCACCTCTAGGAAGCTCCCAAAGAGATGGGTCGTCTGTCCCCATATCTAACCAGATGCCCCAGCACTGACTCACCATCACCCAACAGACCCTGGCTCATGTGGTGCCCGCTGTGTGTCTGATGAGGGCACAGTAGTGGAAGAGGATCTGGTGATTCCACCACGAGTGCTGTGGGTGGGTGCTTTGAGGTGGTGTCACAGAACCACCAGTTTGGAAAAGACCCACTGGCTCATTGAGTCCAACCGTTCCTATCAATCTGGTGACCCCATCACGACTGCCGTGGGTGCGTGCTTTGGGGCGGTGTGGCAGTGTGGGCTACTCTGTGGGCTGGTGGGTGAGGAAGGACATGAAAAGGACTTCTGTGAGAGTGTGGTCCAGAGCAGCAGGCTGTGGGAAGCTTTCCTGTCCCTCCTGGCAGAGCTGGGCCCACTGGTGGCAGGCAGGGGACACAGGGAATACCAGGGAGAGCTTCTGTTGAAGAAGAGGGGATGAAGACAGTGGCAAAGTGCTCTGAGGAGCAGTGGGAGACAGAGGAGAACCAGGATGAGGAGCTGGTGCAAGGATACAGGAACATGGAGGGGACGAAGGCAAGGCAGTTGGGGAGGAGCTGGGGGTTTCTCCTTGGTGTCCGTTGCCTCTGTGCATCCTAATCCCCATAGTCCTGGGGCCACAGGCAGCTGTGAGGAATGGTCAGAGAGAGGAGCACATCCCTGTGGAGCCAAACTGCTCTTCTTGATCTGCTGAGTGCAGGACCCAGAGTGGGGAAAAGACAGATAGAGCCAAGAGGAAGAAGCTGTTGCTGAAGGAGATGAGCACTGTCCGTGCTCTGAGAGACCCTGTCAGAGTGCTGTGAAACACAAGGACAGGCAGCTGGAACCAAAGCAGCTCCCACGCCTCACCCTGACAAGGATGAAATAAACCCAGAGGTGAATATTGCGATGCAACACAGCTTTTATTGCAGTTCAGGGGAGGAGGGAGTTGGGACAAGGGCTCTGGACAGGGTCTTCCCCTGTCTCCTGGCAGTGGGCAGGCGATGGTGAGCATCAGTGGAGCCACAGGAGGAGGCCCCCAGTGCGAGCCTCTGTCATCAGGGGTCAACGAGTCGTGGAGGGATGTTCAGGCAGGGCAGGATGAAGGCAGAGCTGGGCCACAAGCAGCGCGAGGGGTTCAAGCTGTGGGGCCCAGCAATGCCAAGGGGACGTCCTTTCTTCAGGCTTTGAGTGGAGATGTGCCAGGGGCTTTTCCGGAGATCTTCATCTGAGGTCGGATGCAGTGTGAGGCTTAGCAGGGCCCACAGCTGCCACTGAGGTACCTGTTCCCTCGAGCCCAGCCGCCGTATCCACAGCTCCCGTAGCCCCCATAGCCCCCATAGCCCCCAAGGCCTCCGTACCCCCAGGAGCCTCCGTAGCCCCCGTAGCCACCAAGGCCTCCATACCCCCAAGAGCCCCCGTAGCCCCCATAACCGCGGCCTCCAAAGGTGCCTCCGTAGCTCCCAGCCACAGCAGGGACTCCAGCGGAGCCAACAACACTTTGCTGTGGGAAGCTGCTGAGGATGGGTCCGGGGAAGGTGACCACCGAGGGTGGGGGCTGGATCACCACCGTGGAGTCGGGGCACTGCCGCACGCAGGGCTCGTTGCAGGAGTCAGCCAGCGGGGCCGGGGTGGCCACCCCACAGGACGGGGCACACAGGCTGGAGCAGGACATCCTTCGGTGCAGGAGGTGAAGCTGCAAGACAAGGCAGAGCTACGACTCAAAGCAAGGCTCCATCCCAAATCCTTCCTGGCTCTCTTGCACTTGGAACCTGTGTCCCAAGACACACTCTGCATCATCTCCGGAGGTCAGAGCAAAATCAAATTCTACAGCTGAAATTCTGGTGTAAACCCTTTGGTCTCTCTCATGCTCTCTCATGCCTGGGCATCTCTTAACACACAGGAGAGAAGGAAAACTCCCTCATCCAAAGCAGATGGAAACTCAAAGAGTTCCAAAGGCCTTCAGTTCATTTGTATAGTGAGTGCATCATACCTGCAAGGTTAGATTTCCCTCCTTGCCATAGTTCTCAGACTGCACCATCCCATCCTAACTATGCTCCGTGAAAGAGTGGTGGAGCCCAGAGCAAGAGAGTCCTTGAGAAAGGCATCGTTGGGGAAGGGAAGAGGGAGGTAAGGCTTGGACTTACCACAATGTTCAGGAGAGTCAAGTGGTGGAAGAAGCTGGATAGAGGGCTGCAAGGCTCTCAGCTCTTTTATACACATCCCAGACTGCCCGGGGCATTGGCCAAGGGGTGGTGGCAGAAGGCTCATGTAGTCACAAAATCAAGTGGACAAGCCTCATAAATCAAATTGTGATGCGGAACAATTACATCCATCCTAATTGGGTTTACTAGCAAATAGATGTGCCATGGTGAACAAACATGTGGTTGGAGTGACAGGTCATGACACATCCTTACATGAAAGACAAGACGGTGCTCTAGCTGACCTCACGGCTCCAATAAACCCCAACTTGTCCCTAATCCTCGTACTTTGCTTATTTACAAGAGCGTTGGGCATCTTTCAGATGCACTTTGCAATCCTACATGCAGCCATCACGCCTGCCATTATTTCTCTTTTACAGGCTGGTAAACTGAGGTCCGAGGAGGTTGAGCAAGGAAGAATCCATTCCATATGCTCAGGACAGCTCTGAATGCCAACTGTGGCTCCACGCTGGCAAGGGCTGGGTGAGGTGGCAGTGAGGAGTGCAAGGGGCATCTATAAGCTTTGGATATTTTCCTGCCACTGCATGACTTCTTGATTTTTAGCTCCCCAAGTAACCTGATGATCCTGCAAAATGTGGAGGAGGTGATTACAGGTGGTATGAAGCTGCATCTGTGAAGAACGCTGGCACAGATGTGGAAGGGGCGTGGGAAGAATGCAAACGTAGATGTGTGGAGGAGCAGGGGGGAAGAAACAGGACCAAGACACTTTCAGATGGTTCATCTATGTGTGTGTGAGCATGGCCTTCACCGAGCCCTCTCTGGGAAGAGCCAGTTACTCAGCTGGGCATTGAGGGTTGTGAATGGAGATGCTGGCCCAGGACCCTCACAGACACAGGCTGCACGTGGCCATGGTTCCCACATGCACTGGAATGCTGGGCACTGCTGGCTCTGGGTCCGAGGCTGGGATGCTACTGAGTGTGAAGTCATTGGGCAGAACAATCTGCAAGATGACTGGGATGCTTCAGTGTAAGCAAAGTGGGGGATTAGAGACAGAATGGGGTTTATTAGTGTCACCAGGTCAGCTGCAGCAGCTCCTTGTCTTTCATGTGATGATTTGTCATGGTTTGTCCCACCCAACAGCTCTTTTTTCTCCAGCGCACGTTTCCATACCAATGTCCCCAATGAAGAGGGATATAATTATCTCGCATCACTATCTGTATGATGAAGCTTGTCCGCTTGAATTCATAATTAGCTGGGGTTTCTGCCACCACCCCTTGGCCAATGCCCCAGGCAGTCTGGGATGTGTATAAAAGAGCTGAGAGCCTTGCAGCCCTCTATCCAGCTTCTTCCACCACTTGACTCTCCTGACCATTGTGGTAAGTCCAAGCCTTACCTCCCTCTTCCCTTCCCCAGCGATGTCTTTCTCAAGGACTCTCTTGCTCTGGGCTCCACCACTCTTTCACGGAGCATAGTTAGGATGGGATGGTGCAGTCTGAGAACTATGGTAAGGAGGGAAATCTAACCTTGCAGGTATGATGCGCTCACTATACAAATGAACTGAAGGCCTTTGGAGCTCCTTGAGTTTCCATCTGCTTTGGATGAGGGAGTTTTCCTTCTCTCCTGTGTGTTAAGAGATGCCCAGGGAGCATGAGAGAGACCAAAGGGTTTACACCAGAATTTCAGCTGTAGAATTTGATTTTGCTCTGACCTCCGGAGATGATGCAGAGTGTGTCTTGGGACACAGGTTCCAAGTGCAAGAGAGCCAGGAGGGATTTGGGATGGAGCCTTGCTTTGAGTCGTAGCTCTGCCTTGTCTTGCAGCTTCACCTCCTGCACCGAAGGATGTCCTGCTCCAGCCTGTGTGCCCCGTCCTGTGGGGTGGCCACCCCGGCCCCGCTGGCTGACTCCTGCAACGAGCCCTGCGTGCGGCAGTGCCCCGACTCCACGGTGGTGATCCAGCCCCCACCCTCGGTGGTCACCTTCCCCGGACCCATCCTCAGCAGCTTCCCACAGCATAGTGTTGTTGGCTCCGCTGGAGTCCCCGCTGTGGCTGGGAGCTACGGAGGCACCTTTGGAGGCCGTGGTTATGGGGGCTACGGGGGCTCTTGGGGGTATGGAGGCCTTGGTGGCTATGGGGGCTATGGAGGCTCCTGGGGGTACGGAGGCCTTGGGGGCTATGGGGGCTATGGGGGCTACGGGAGCTGTGGATACGGCGGCTGGGCTCGAGGCCACAGGTACCTCAGTGGCAACTGCGGGCCCTGCTAAACTCCAAATACCCTCGGAGTTCAGTGCTGCATCTGCCCTGGTTGTTCACAAGTAGCCCCTCTTGGCTTCTACCACCAGACGCAGAACAAAGCTTTCAATCCCTCTTTAAGCTGTGCCAAACAGTGACTTCAACTTTATGATCCTGCCTTATCCAAAGTGACGTCGGAGATCTCTGGTGGCAGCTTTCACAGCCTCCTGAAGCTCCTCTCTGTGATACAACAATTCTCATCCTCAGATGTGAGTCTCCGTTGCTCTGCGCAGCTCTGAGACTCCCAGCCTGCAATGGGAAGGGGGAATCATAGAAGTGGAGCCCTGGGTTGTGCCTTGCTACAGCCTCATGATTTCTGTGTTTCTCTGTTCATTGTTTCTCTATGTTTTTTTTTTCCTTGCTGACACTTTCCATCCCCATTAAAGAATCCACATGGCATGAACAATTTTCTTTTGTCTGAATTTATTCTTCGTTGTGTCTGGAATTACATTGAAAACCGAGGGGTGATGTGAAATGTTAGTTGGCAATGCATTTGTTGAAAATATTTGTGGAAGCTCTGAACGTCTCTCAGGAAAGGTTTTTGAACTGCAAAGTAGTGAAGTTACTAGGAAATCATAGAATCATAGAATAGTTGGGTTCAAAGGGACCTCAAAACCCATTGAGTCCCACCCCCCACCATGGGCAGGGACACCTCCCACGGGATCAGGGGCTCCAAGCCCCATCCAACCTGGCCTTGAACCCCTCCAGGGATGGAGCAGCCACCCCTGCTCTGGGCAACCTGGGCCAGGGCCTCCCCACCCTCACAGCAAAACATTTCTTCCCAAGATCTCATGTCAATCTCCCCCTTTTCAGCTGAAACTCGTTCCCTTCACCCTATCCCTGCACTCCCTGATCAAAAGCCCCTCCCTAGCTTTCCTGCAGTCCTTTTAAGTACTATGGGGCTGCTGTGAGGTCTCCCTAGAGCTTTCTCTTCTCCAGGTTGAACAATCTCATTGCACTCAGTCTGTATTCTTACGGGAGATGCTTCAGTCCTGATTGCCTCTGTGGCTTCCTCTGGACTTGCTCCGTTAGATCCACGTCCTTCCTGTGCTGAGGACTCCAGAAGTAAATGCAGGACTCCAGGTGAGCTATCATGAGTGCAGGGTAGAGAGGCACAATCCCCTCCTTTGATTGTTGGTCACACTTCTTCTGAAGCAGTCCAGAACATGCTTTGCTTTCTGGGCTGCAAGCACATGCTTTGCCAGCTCACGCTGACCTTCTCATCAACCAGCACCCACAAGTCCTTCTCTCCAGGGCTGCACTCAATCCATTCTCTGCACAGCCTGTATTTTAATTTGGGATTGACCCAGGTGTAGGACCTTACCTTGGTCTTGTTCACGAGTTTTGCACAAACCCATCTCTCAAGTCTATTAAGGTCCCTCAGGATGGCAACCCTTCTCTTCTTTATGAAAGACTGATTTCACAGGTGCAATACCACCTCCTGTTTTTTGAGGTCTGTAGAGAAATTAAAACTGAATCAGTGGTGTGTTTCTTTCCCGTTCATACTCTGCACCCTGTTCCCACCAGTCAGACGTGATGCTCAGGGTGATGTTCTGACCATGCACCCGGCGATGTGAGCAGCACATTCATGAGTGTCTGAGAGCATCTTTCCCTCTGTGACCCTGGGGAAGATCTACAGAGTGTTGGAGGGCTGTGGGTTGGCTGCACACAGCTATTCATATTGTGCTCTTGGGCTTGGAGCAAAGTGCTGGAAAGTTGTTCTGTCCTGAGTTGTATGTGGCAAATTTGGAGCTAAGCATCACCCAAGCTGCTCTCATAAACAGCAGCTGCCGGGGACTCAGGCTGGTCCTGGAGAGGGTCAAATGCTTAACATACGTTTAATGATATTGGGTAGAAAAGTATTCCTGGGATTTTGTGACACTGGCACTTAAAGAAGAAACATGGAATGCCTATGAGTGAGGATAAATATGCTATAAATTCAACCAATAAATAAAAGAAGAAGGAAAAAGGTTATGTGGTAATGAAAACCAGAAACCATGCTTTGATATAGAAAATTTATTTGGAAAGAGACAGCTTTTCTACAGTTCTGGAACTACACAATACAAAGACCATCTTTCCAGGGGTTCAGGGAGGCTCTGGCCAATCATCAGGGTCAAAGTGTTGCAGTCTGTTAAAAAATATGTTTTTTTTTTTTTCCTCCTTTGGTACAGTTGCTGTGTGCAGTTTCTAGCATCCTAAGTCACCTCTCTATGATCACTGTCATTAGTATAACTGAAATAAGACAAAGCACAACAGAAGCAGATGACTAAACTGGAAAGCCAGAGGATTACAAATCTAAACTAAAGGCAAAATGAGAAAATGCACACATGAACCTGCCTTTCACAGGTGCTGAGTGTTTGTAGCTCTCATTCTTTTCAGCTGGAGCCAGAGAACACCCAGCTCTGGGGCTGGTGCCGGGGAGCTCCACCCCAATCTGCATATCAAATTTCCTTTGCTGCTTCTTTAAATTGCTCTGTGCACCCCAGAGCTGAGCTCAGTACGTCCACCGTTTCCCAGAGCGATACGAGTTGCATGGATGTGTCCATTGGGAAGAGTAGGTGTAGGAGTACCTCGGGGCACACCGTGGCTCGGGTCGGGCGATGACCTGGGGGGCAATTTTCTCAGCTGCTGCCTCCAGCCTCCCGGTCACCTCCGCTGGCAGAGGTGCTGTGGCAGGAGGCTCTGCAAGATTGACCTCAGAGGGCTCTGAGGCTCCCACGACGGTTTGCTGTGGGTAGGTGGTGAGGATGGGTCCTGGGAAGGTGACGACAACGGGTGGTGGGTAGATAATCACCCGGGAATCACCGCAGGTCACGACGCAAGGCTCGTTGCTGCTGGTGGCCAGGGGCTGGGGACACTTGGCCTCGCAGGGGTTGGTGCATGCCAGCTGCTGGGAAGCCATCGCCTGGCTGTGGCAGGGGACTGCCTGCAATTTATTTGTAGAATTAGAAAAAAACAAGACAATCAAATGACAAAACCCATGAGCCTGGTTATTGATGCTTCTAAGCTTGGCTCTAAAAGTTTCAGACAGAGATGATTTGGATAAGACAGCAGTCAAGCTCCTTCCCTTATATCTGCCACCTTTTACTTAGCCTGCATCTACTTGTCCTTTCTAAATTGCTGCTTTCAGCTTGCTGTCTTTATTTCTCTTCCTCTGGGAGCAAAGATCCTCCTCTTTCTTTGCATGCCACCTTCCAAAGAGCTGTCAGCTGTAAAACCTCCCAGTACTTTGTTCCTGGAGACAAGCTTGAGCTTGTTCCCACAGCACCTCCTTTCCTCCCACACGCAGCTTCCCAGGGCTGAGTCTGTGTTTTCCAGAGGGGCCACAAGGAAGGGAGGGGACAAAGAGTCTGGATTTGCAATAGATTTGAGTACTGAGTCGATTTAGCAGCCTGAATTTCCTATATTGCATATAGGCTTTTGTATTGTGCACAAGCTGATCCAGTGGGAGGTGTCCCTGCCAATGTCAGGGGGTGGAAGTGGATGATCTTTAAGGTTCCTTCCAACCCAAACCATTCTATGATTTTCTTGCATATTCCTGTTATTTTCAGGCACTAAACCATTCCACTGAAATGACAGGTGAAGAATAAATAGAGTTTAAAAATACTGGCTTTATAAGATGCATAACTTAAAATATTTGTATTATGTTATTGCCAACCCAAATAAGAAAAATACACCTTGACCTGGGATACACACATTTAATAGTGTTTATTTCTTTCTTCAGGTTACATCTTTCTAAGGCAGATAGTGCATAATTTAGATCTAATCTAAAATCAGTGAGAAAATACAGGATCCTAAAATACTTAGCCAGCAACATTTTCTAATAAGCAAACTATTATCTTGCTAAGTATAAAGTAAGTAGCCTAAAAGCCACTTTCCCCCACTTCAGAAGCTTGGTGCTACTCAGTATGGGTGCAGGGGAACAGGCAGGACAGTGAGCTCTTGGATCTTTACTTGACTCAACTAAATCCAGAGGAAAGCAGAAGGACCCTCAAATGCATCATTCTGTGGTGGGGGAAAAAAAAAAGCAGCATGCACAGAATTTTCCCCCAAATACCCTTGGGTTAGAATTTAGCTTTAACCTAAAAAAATGCTTTATTTCATCTCTTTAAAAAGACATTCAAATACGAGCAAATTCATATTTGTAATTATGACAAATGGAAGCTTGTTTCCACGGTTACATTAATAGTATCTAATCACTGCCTGGTGTAGCTTGCTGTTAGTCTAATTAAATTAGCTGCGTTACGAATGAAAAAAAAAAAAGATTTTGCTTCGTAGAATGGGTTGGATTGGAAAGGACCTCAAACCAATCCAGTTCCACCCTCTACCCTGGACAGGGACACCTCCCACTGGATCAGGGGCTCCAAGCCCCATCCAAGCTGGTCTTGAACTTCAACAGTCACTCATGAAATCCCCCCACTTAACAACTCCTGCATATATATATATTTATATATATACATACAGTGCCATATAAGTAAAAAGAATTTCACAATCTATTCTTGGAGCCCTTCTGCAAACTTTCAGAGGAGAGAGAAATCCCACATTCTGCCATAAAAGTAAGAAGTCTTGAAAAGCTCTTGCTTTTAGTTTAGCGTTCTTTATCCAGCATAGAGAATGTTAGTAAGCATCTTTCTACAGATGCCTCAGAATATTCATGCAGGATTTAGTCCCAATTTTAACCAAACTCATGCTAAAATGAAATTAAACTCGAGGTTTTTAATAGTTGTCAAAACAGACTTACTCAGCGTACCGGAGAGAACAAGTCAAGAGAAGCAGTGAGAGAAGACGTGCGCAGAGAGGGTTTTTATACCCTTTCCCAGATTGCCTGGAGGAGCGGAGACGCTTTGTGTAAAGGACTTTAATTACTCATGAAGCAAACTTTGTTGCATTTATTCCTCCCGTACTTGCTGTAATTGTTTTGCTCACTGTTTATGATTATCTAAAGCTGAGTGAGGTCATAATACGAAATGCAGATGGGCCCTGCAAGTTCTTTTCATCTGGAATATTTCCTGGTTTGACTCTACTGTTTTCATTAAGAATTTAAAGTACAGTAAGAATTAATAGACTTGTAGTGGCTTATCTCTGTGGAAGACACAGGGAGAATTAGATGTCTGTGTGTTGGTACAGAAGATTTATTTTCCTTATTGGAAATAGGAGCTGACATATCGTGTTTGCCTAGATAAACCTCTAGAAGCACAGGGTTTGTTATCTGTCTGATGTAGCGTTAATAATGTTTACAGATGCATTCTTACCCAAGTCAGAGGCAGCATCTGCTGAAAAGCATTAAAAGCCAAGCTATCACAAAGTTATCTCTTAAATAAAGATGAAACCATCTCCAATTATGAGGCTTAAAATGAGGAGTTGATTAAATAAATGTTTTGCATATGCTCTGTATGAAGTCAGAGCAGTCAAAATCCACTATGATATTATTAATATTAACATAAAATAATTTCCTTTTATGACATGCAAACATATGTTTGTGAACTTCTTTTGGAATCTTGCTTCCTGATATCTGCAGAATATTCCTGATAAACTCCACCGCCTGGGGGATTTTCAGGGGTGCCTCATAAAATGAGAGTAATTAATATCATAAATTCATCATGGCATAAACACCAGGATGGTGGTGGTTTTGAAGCAATTCAATGAGTTTGGTAATTCTACGCATGAAGCTTCCTTCCAGGGGGAAGAACGACTGTGGTGAACTGGTTCCTGGGAAAATGGGACGACTTCCCATATGCTTTGAGAAGGTCCTCCTGGTGGCCTCTGCCAGTGGAGGGTGCTGCTGGGTGCATGGAGCACCAGGCAGAGGGAAGCCCGTCAACGTTGACTGGGTAGCGTTCAACCAGCTGGAATGTGCCATGGCAGAAGTAGCTGTGGGTTTTTATAGTTTGGTCCTAACAAGGTGCATTGAATGTAGCCTCCTTTGGTGGAGCTTGCAATTCAGATAGATTCACAGTCTAGGTTTTCTATCTGCTCCCTAAGTTTTCAGTGTCTCTTGCTTCTAACTCTTTGGTAATTTCTAGCTGGAAGACCTCTCCCATCCAAGGATACATCCCAAAATTGCTATTTCAAAACATGGGTATTAAAGCATATACAGCAAGTACAGAATTTATCCTTGCAGAATGATTCTAGCTAAGGTCTCTGGATTCACTCTGGGGCCTATGGGAAAGCTGGGGAGGGGCTCTTGATCAGGGAGTGTAGGGATAGGATGATGGGAACGGTTTTCAGCTGAAAAAGGGGAGATTGAGATGAGATCTTGGGGAGGAATGCTTTGCTGTAAGGGTGGGGAGGCCCTGGCCCAGGTTGCCCAGAGCAGAGGTGGCTGCCCCATCCCTGGAGGGGTTCAAGGCCAGGTTGGATGGGGCTTGGAGCCCCTGATCCAGTGGGAGGTGTCCCTGCCCAAGGCAGTGGTGGAACTTGATGTGCTTTGAGGTCCCTTCCAACTCAAACCTTTCCATGATTCTGTTTCTCCTTTCAGTTGATCTCTGCTCCGTTTAAGCGATCAATGACAGAACTACGAACTGAATCCTGGCTATTGCATGAAGATGCAGTCTCTTAACTACAAGGTAATTAACTCTTCAAAACTCTCCCACACGTAGCAATACTATATAGAATTTTCTTCCCCTCCAATTTTTGCTTTATGCACTAGAGCGACTAACAAATGTAATAAAAAGCAAAAAAAAAGAGAAAAAAAGTAATGCAGCCTGCATGCACCACAATATAGAATGTTAATATTGTCAGCAGCTATTAATTTTAAACTGCTTTAGAAAATTACATCCTTTTTCAAGGCAGGGACAGCATTAATAAGGGCTCTTGCCTAGCTAAGATATGGCTCCTGTCGTCAAACCAGTTCTGTTCAGCTTCAGAGCAGAGAAGTTTTGTTTATAAAGCTGAGTCAGGAACACTCGCTAATGAAAAAATAATTAAAGGAAAACGCTTGGGGATCTCTGCTGATGTAGATCTGCAACATCAATTCTTTTCACTTCAAAGAAGTGCTTACGTCATCTGAAGACATATTATATTAGCAAGAATTCTGACCATTAGTCAGGTATGAACTGAAATATAAATCCAGACTGGTAGCAAGAGTTTAGTTGTGCATCGGTGCATAGAGTTTTTTGCACTATCACAAACTCTGGCTTTCTAATTTTGTACAAAGTACAAGTGAAAGCTGAATAATCCCAAGTCTGAGGCAGTGATTCATGCCCTAATTAGAGCAATGCTAGAAATTAACTAAATGCATCTGCTTTAAGGTGGTGCTATTGCCCAACTCTAGGCGTCACCTACAGCTATTATCATAACAGCTATTTGCATAGGCAACATATTAATAAGTATTTGTGAAACATTTTTGCTCTTCAGAATGTTCCCATGGTGTTTAATTATGCAGGGTGTTTCCAGAAACACCTCATAAATCCTAATTTCATGCAGAAGGAGCACAATTGAACAAAAACCTGCAGCTACTGGGAAAAAAAATGCATGGACTGGATAAATGATGGGGTGAAGGATGGTCTTTCAAAGCATATTTGCCAGCTGAAGAGAACAAACCCTTTGCTGAAGGTCTTTGATAACATCTGATGGGTAAAAGGGGGAACTACTCATGCACAATGACCTCGTGTGCAATCACTGGCTGGATCCTTGCTTTCCAGGCTTGTCAGGACCCCACATTGCAGAGGGTTTTAGCTTCCTGGCTTTTCCATGCCTTCACCAACACATTTCTAGGACTTGGCAGACCAGCCTGAGTAGAGTAGGAGAACCTAGAAGGGCCCTTTTTGTGCCCTTCTAGCTGGGATTAAACTAGATTTTGAATACCAAAAAATGGCAACGAACTGTCAACAAATTATCAGTTGGCATCATAAACTTAGACAAAATAAGTATTGAAGAAGCACAGAAGGAAAAGGAAAGAAGGGAGCGAGTCAGCATTTTGCCACATGCTGACTGGAACTGCATGGGAATGTGTTGTAATAGTAGAAAATTGAAATACTGGTTTGTTCAGAGCAGGAAAGCAAATTATATTATTTAAATTAAATAAGACCTGTTTGGGATACACCCCTGTTGCACGCCTTCTCTGATCCCACCATGTGGGGTTTTGCGTTGCTAATCCTGTTTCTTGGGGTATAGGTAGAATCCGGTCACGCAGTTAAGTTTATAAGATGCTGAGTTAACTTTGGATGGAACACTTGGCCTCCACAGCTCCCTCTGGTTGTCCCACATGATATTACACAACCTGCCTCACTTTTGCCCTTTATGTCCTGAGTTTTCCTTTATTTTCCTCGCCTGGTTTCCAAGTACCCACCTCAACCCTTCATTGGGCATCATTAGGTAGAAGCACATAGGTAGCAGTTTCCACGTGTTTATAAAGGTGATAAGTGGTGTTAGGATGAGGGGCAATGGGGATAAACTGGAGAGGGCAGATTTAGCCTGGACATAAGGAGGAATTTCTTCACTATGAGAGTGGTGAGGCACTGGAAGGGGTTTCCTAGAGCAGTGGTGGCTGCCCCATCCCTGGAGGGCTTCAAGGCCAGGTTGGATGGGGCTTGGAGCCCCTGATGCAGTGGGAGGTGTCCCTGCCCATAGAAGGGAGTTGGATGATCTTTAAGGTCACTTCCAACCCAAGCTGTTCTATGATTCTATGCGTAACGTGCACAGCCCTTAAGTGAATTGTTATTTCTTCAATATCAGCACAAAAATGGATACTGACGAGGCTGGTTGGTTTCCTAGAGTTAGACAAAAAGCAGATCAGACTGGGTTTTAACTCTACACTTCAGCTTTTTCTTAGCTGTAACGTCACAATCGAAGCTACAGTGTGGTGGTTATGAAGCAGCCACGTAAGGGTCAATCCCTGAATGGGATCATATTGAGGATCATCAGTCTGACCTGTCAAAGGGTGGAGAAGGAGCTGTTGTCACCATTTACAGATGCACAAAAATAAAAGTCTTGAATGGTCATTCTAGGTGAGCACAAATTAAGGAGAAGAAGAGAGGGCTGGATCAGTTATGGAGATGTACAGCAGGCAAATGGAAGGACATGGGTATAAACTGAAATAACAGGTTGAGATTGACAGAAGGACTGAAAAATAAATTAAAATGAATTGCTGGTGAAGTGGACCTTCAGCATCATGGTCTGAGTTCATTGTTGATTCTGCTTTGAAGAAGAGGTGCTATGAGAGAGCGAAAGGAACATTAGAAACGTGGAATTAGACTTTCAGCTGGTGTGGATTTGCTTTATTAAGCTTCATCTCTATCATTTTCAGTCATGTTATCTAAAAATGCCATCTATGGATCTGAAACACTGCTTTAGAGCACCACTCTATCTTCATGGGTAGAGAACATACAGAATATAAGAACATATAGAATATGTTCTTATAAAAACAATGGCAGTTTTCAGTTGTGTGGCATCAGAGCTTGCTGAAACACTGATTATTTGTGATACTATAGTGTGATGCAAGAAGATGATATCCAGCCTTTGCAAATCTCTTTGAAAGTATTTGTGATCAGCCTTCTCCAGGATGTATTTAACAAGTGAAGTTCTGTCCCCTAGGGGAATCCCACATATTCACCTCGAATTTTAAGGATGATTTATAGCTTGGAAACCTGAAGTTATTTAATCAGGATCAAACCACAGGAATGTAAACAAATCACACGGGGAGAATGAATAAAGTATTTTTAGCAATCTGTGGGTGTAGCCGCTAAATCTGATGTGAGTCACCCTGTGTCCTCCCTTGGGACAGTAGCAGGGTGAGAAATGTTGTCCAGCACACGGGCCGCTGCTCCCACATCCCTGCCCTGGGGGGGCTGAGTTTGAAGGAAATTGAAGTACTCAGAGCTCAAGGACTAGAACTAACGATGACTATATTAATGAAGTATCATAAGTGAAGTGTTTGTTGCTTGCTTTAAGGTGATGTTATTGCTTGATATTCACACATAAGGAGTCTGATGAGAGATGGTTTGATTAATCTCATCAGTTTGTTCCCATGTTTTGTACTTGAAAAGTAAAATTTAGTTTGAGATGAGGTTTTTAAACTTCTTCTAAAATCATAAAATGGCTTGGGTTGGAAGCTGAAAACTTCCTCCTTGTCCTGTCCCTGCACTTCTTGATGGTAACAGTAGGTAGGTGTTGTTGCTTGGGGTTCCTTGAGAGGGCAGACCAAAAATTTGGGATGAACAGTGTAAAAGAAGCTGAAAATTGAGGAAATGAGCAAGGGACAAGAATACTAATATAAGAGAAAGATATTCTGGTCCTGCATGTAGGAGAATCTTTTGGGAACAGGAGAAAGAGAGAGAAGGATGCTGGGGGGCTGGGGACTGGATTCTGCTGCATGGGAAAGTTTTTGAAGTGAGGGACAAACCCCTTACACATTCAAGGCTTATTGTCAGATGCACTTTATCTAGATGAAGATGAGATTTGTCCTATGCAGTTTAAAAAGCATTCAGGTACATGTGGAGCGATTTCTTTAAAATGAAAATAATGCAACATAATTATCTCACCTGAACAATGATGCTTGCGATCCTCATACGCCTGTTTCTAAAGGGTAGGTGTTGCTCAACATCTGGATGTCTAAATCTGAAGGCAGAGGCTTTGTTTTGCAACACTCTGCATGTGCACAAATGTAATTATTGCTGATGAAGCATTCTGCAGTCATCAGAGATATTTGTTACTACTGAAAGGATTATACAGGAGCTGGGTTTAATTTAAGGAAAAGAAGTTGCATGTTTGCTTTGCAGGCTCCAAGAAATCAAGTTCATTAGTTTCTTTCCTGCGTTCAATTCTGGAGTCCTCAGCCCAGGAAGGACGTGGAACTGCTGGAGTGAGGCCAGAGGAGGTCATGGAGATGATCTGAGGGCTGGAGCACCCTCTGTACAGGGACAGGCTGGGGGAGTTGGGGTTGTTCAGCCTGGAGATGAAAAGGCTGTGGGGAGACCTTAGAGCAGCTTCCAATGCTGAAAGGGGCTCCAGGAAAGCTGGGGAGGGGCTCTGGATCAGGGAGGGCAGGGATAGAATGGAGGGAATGGTTTTGAGCTGCAAGAGGGGAGATTGAGATGGGAACTTGGAAACGTTCTCCTGTGAGGGTGGGGAGGCCCTGGCCCAGGTTGCCCAGAGCAGGGGTGGCTGCCCCATCCCTGGAGGGGTTCAAGGCCAGGTTGGATGAGATTTAGAGCCCCCTGATCCAGTGGGAGGTGTCGCTGCCCATGGCAGGGGTGGAACTGAATGATCTTTAAGTTCCCTTTGAACCCAACCCATTCTACTATTCTACTGCTACAGGCCCAGCCCAAAATTACCCGCTTAATTTTGTCCTCTTTCCCCAAATATGTTGAAAGCACAGAATAACGAGGGTGAGGGAAAAGTGCTTGATCCTTCTGAGCCAGAGCACAAATAATTAAAAGCAGAATAGCTCCTCTGCTGGGCCTGTAGTGCCTTTTGGGGGAACGTGAGCGCATTAACGCTCAGCTTAATAGCTCATTAGTCCAGGCTATTACTGTGTGTTGGCTAATAAGTTGCACGTATCCACATTGCAGGTTCTTCTTGCACAAGTTGTCCCAGTGAAGTGACTTGGAGAGAGGGTTTTGATGCCCTGTTGTTGACTGCATGGATTTAAGCAACAATTTTTGTCCTATTTTTTGGGGAATACCCTTGTCCGCTGGCTGGGAACTCATTCTAGTACTTGAATTCATTCTAAATTCTGCATTTGCTGTGGAGGCACCTGCACTCCTGACAGCCTGGGAAGGAATACAGAGAGGGTTTCATGGTGTTCCGTGATGCTCAGCCAGACAGCACTCCATGAAGAATTTCTTCACGATGATAGTGGTGTTTATAAAGGCTTGTGGTGATAGGATGAGGGTCAATGGGTATAAACTGGAGAGGGGCAGATTTAGACTAGATGTAAGGAAGAATTTCTTCACTGGAGAGGCCCTGGCACAGGTTTCCCAGGGAAGTTTGTGGCTGCTCCATCCCTAGAGGTGTCCAAGGCCAGGCTGGATGGGGCTTGGAGCCCCTGATCCAGTGGGAGGTGTCCCTGCCCATGGCAGGAGGGTTGGAACTGGATGATCTTTAAGGTCCCTTCCAACCCTAACTGTTCTATGATTCTATGAATAAAGGAAAACCCAAAAGGTGCATGCTGCATTGCAATTTTTAATGGGATTGAGAAGCTGAGTATACATGTGCAAAATTAGATGGATAGGATATAGTCAAGAGTTCCAGGACTTCATAAGGTCTACAGCGAATCTCCGGTTCCATGATTTTGCACAGGTTGTTGTTCTTGGATCGGAAGTATTTTCCAAAGAAATCTGCTATTACAATTGCTTGAAGTTTTTTTTTTTTTGCCCTGGTTTGCATCAAATGATATATAGGCAGAAAAAGAAGCTGGGAAGCTATTACATCATCAGCCTAAGCAGAAATAAAGTGCAAGAAAGACCTACGAATGCCTAATTTTAAGAAACGCCAAGTAGAGCTGATTTTTTTAATGGCAAATGCTGGTTCAGCAAACTATAGAATATCAATTTTGATAAAATTTCATTTTTGAAACTGGGAGTTTCAGTCCGAGGATTTTGTAATACCTGATGGCTTTTATTTTGAGATGAATTGATAATAAAAAGTCAATATTGGCACAAAAGCTTTAATTTATTGAGATACATTTTTTTAACCAAACAGATATTTTTTAAAATCTTGTTTCTCGGAAAATTCTATTTTATTTTTTTTATTTCATCCCAATTTTGAATAAGATCTAAAGTGAAATTTTCAATGTCTTGTTTGGAAACCTTAGTCCTCATGCAGGTTTAGTGCCAGGAAGCCACGACTTTCATTGACTCCACTGGGAGCTGTGGGAGCTCAGCAGTTTTATAATCCATTATCCATAGACTTAGTCATGATCTGTCTTAGCGTTCAGTTCTGCTTTTCACTTAATCTGCAGGTATCAGTGTTGAATTTAGATTGGCCTGCAAGTTCTATAGCAAAAGGGGTTGGACAAGTGAGCAGAAAGAGGATTACAGTTCCCTGGATCAACAAATGGGATTCCTGGGTTACACGCTGTCCCAGAACCACACATACCCCTAAAGCCAAGAGAGCCCCTGGAATTAAACAAGCTTCTGATATCGAACAATGCAGTAGTTCCCACTAGGGTTTGCTGAGGGAAAGTGGTGAGTGTTGGGCCAGGATAGATCACGGAATACGGTGGAAAGTCAGGTTCCGCTATGTCCACTATGGTATCGGGGTATTTTATGACACAGGTTTCATTGGAGGTGACGGCGAACGGCTCCGGGCACGCTACCCCTGGTGGAAGGCAGCAGTCGTTGAAGGGAGACATGTGGCAGATCCAGACCTGAAATGTGAAACAAGGGGATGGGAGAACAGGCAGTTGTTACGTCCAGCAAGAAGCTTATGTATTGGATATCAAGATTTTGGGAAGAGAGGGTTGTGCTCGGTATCGTGATTGCTGGCAAAAGAGGGAGTTACGAAGTAGAGCTAGTTCAGGCGAGAGTCTGTCCAGTTTCCTTCTCCTATCCAGTAACTCTTCTCCTCCCTACATAACCATTTTGAACTTCATTATTTGATTATCTGACGATATTTTTGAAATCACTGTTTTAATTCTAAACCCCCTCTGAGTCACAGAATGTTTGGGGTTGGAAGGGACCTTAAAGCTCATTCAGTTCCAACCCCACTTCTAGGGGCCAAGGACCTATGATCAGGTTGGAAGGCTGCTATAAGGTCTTCCTGGAGCCCCTCCTTCTGCTGTCGCTTCTTGAATTGCAGAACTGCTCTGTCTCACTCCTACTGCCAATTCAAACCCTGTAGAACACCACACCATCAACTCAACTCTATGCTTTAAACTTCAGTTTCAACCTTCACTGCGCTGGCAAAACTGAAACATGGGGGTGAACGTAGTTACCTCATTTCAGCTGGTTAGAATTGGAGCAGTATGATCTGAGATGGAGATCCACCCATCTTTTATTAGTCTCATTATAAATCAATTGGGTTGCAGTATCTTATAGTTGAAATCACGCAGCTCTTCCAAACTCTACCTGATATCAGGGCACTGGGCATTGTATAATTACAGATTATCAGGCTGTCCTTGCCCTGAATTGTACCCACACTAGTCAGGCAAGACAAACAGAGTGAGGGGGAGGTGATAATAATGTTATTCACTTTATCAACATGAAACTGATGTGGAAGAGATTAAGGGCTGGCATAAAGGATAGACCTAAACTGACACCCCAAATGAGTCCCCACGTTTACCCCAGGAGTCTATGGCAGAAAAAAAATTCAGGGGAGACTTTTTGTGTCTCTAAATGTCTTGTTTTAGCCACAAGCCATCGTTGCCTTCTCCAGTCCTCAAGGGCAGCATCTTCATCTTTTTTTCCAGTTGTCCCTGTGCCTTTGACTTGAAGGTAAGAAAAAGGCAACAACAGCATATTTTTGTCAATTAAAAGCTGAATTTGAAATGTCCAGGTTTGCCTTTGGGGAAAGAATTGCGACTGTAGATCCATCTAAGGTTAGGGATCCTTGAGTGGTCCAAGGCATAAAGACAATTTGTCAAAGCTCATCCTAGTACCCGTGAAAAGAGGTGAAGAGGAGTACTTGTACATTCCTTCTAGATCTGGAATTGAGCAGTACAAATATATTTTAAACAAAAAGAACATTATAGTGGCTTTTTAGTAAGAAATATCTGAGTTCCAGTCTCCATAGGATATTGAAAATATCTGTTCTCCAACTGTGAAAGACGCTGCTGCTTTCTGGAAGACAACCGAGGGTGAGGACATCACAAAAAAATCATGTTTTTCAATGTCCATTCGTTTAATGCAACATAGTCTTTATAATATGAAAAAAAGAATACTTAGCAGTATGAAATTAATGAGACTACTTAGAGTTCTGAGAGAATTTTATATGCCAGCACCAGTTTCAATGAGCTGTTGTCCTGAACACTAAAGTAGTTTGCAAATGCCAGCATTCACCTCTGAAGTGTAAAACTTAAATTGCCTTAAAAGTACAGGACAATAAAATATATTTCTGGAAGAATACCCCTTGCCATTTCCTAAGTTGTACCTGTCATTTGATAATATTTAGATAGCAAGAAATAATTGATTCAAAATTGACTTACCCAGATCACCAAGGAGAAGAGGTTAAGAAAAGTGATTGGAAGGGTTCTACGTAGCAAATGCTTTTATACACTTAGTCAAATTGCCTGGAGGATGTGACACCCTTTTTGCATGAAGTCTTAATTAGTTGCAAAACAAACCTCGCTGCATGCATAACTTCTGCAAGTAATGAAACTGTTTTGCTCGCTGTTTGTGTTTGTGAGCTATTGGATCTTCACATAGTGTGCTAACTGCATCCTACACCCCGCAGGCAGAGCTCACGTTGACTCTTCATGGATCAAAAAGAACTCAATATACTTTATTAACCACATTTCAGTTATATCGTGTGTTGATCAAACAGCCTTTTGTTTGTGTTTTCTTCCCTTCCCTCAAGTTCAGTCTGTGGAAGGGGTTCGAAGAATATCAGCAGCACCATTTGCTATTAGGGAACAGCCTTTTACTTCCATTTCCCAAATCTGGCATGTGGAAGAGAAGAGGATTCTCCTCTGAAATGCCTTCTAGGGCATTAAATTTAAAAGTATTGAGCTGTTATCCCTCTTGGTGAATATTCACAGAGGAGAAGAGCAACTCAATAAATCCTTAGCTGTTTTTCTCCATAAGACTACATCCCTGGGTAGGATGGGTTCCTAGGGAGAGAGCTCTAGGTTATCTAACACCCATTTTAGTCTTCACAAATAGCACTTGCGTACGATTTATGTGGAGCGTGCGGATTTGTTTCAGGTCTTTTTGCAGGGTTTGACCATGTTGCAATTAAAGGCTGGCAGATGCCACCCACTGCTTTTGCCACTGACTCAAAGTGAAGTCACGGAGCATCCCAGAGCTGGGTTGTGTGTCCATTCCTCCACCCCCTGCTTCCAGCTTTTTACTGGGTTGAAAAGGACGATATTATGGGAAAGGGAAGGTTGTGGTGGAGCCCCTGATGCAGTGGGAGGTGTCCCTGCCCATGGCAGGGGTGGGACTGGATGGGCTTTGAGGTCCCTTCCAACCCAAACCATTCCCTGATTCTATGATAAATAACTATTGATGAGAACTTAACACAAAGGAAACATAGTTTAATAAAACAACCAAAGGATTGGAGAAAACGGGGGCTAGTTTGTCAAGATTTTTATGAATGAGCCAGATGTGGATTTAAAAGTGTGTTTTTTTTTTTAAGCACTTTAAAGAGAAAATCAATGTTAGGAATACCGTGAGAAAAGAGGAGAGAGAAATCGGGATTCACATGGAAACAGTGAAAAATCCACCAGTCACTGTAGCCAGGAGACCTTTGGCATAACAGTCACCTAACGTGGCAGTTCATTAATCAGAAACAGTTTCTTTTTTTTTAATACATCAAAGGTATTCTTAATTAAAGTCTTATTGTAATGCTGGGCTAGGGATCATTTAAGTATTTGGGGCTGCACTTAACAAGCACAATGCAGCTGCTGTGGTGCATTAGCATAGCTGATGCACAATGCTTTGTCTGCATAAATGACTGGGAATCAGGCTGAAATCTTTTGTTGTGTTTATGAGTTCCCATAAACACTTTTGCCTTAGGACCACTACTAGCATCCTCCCAACCTACGGATAATTTATGATAGGAAAGAAAATTTTCAGTAAATAATAATTACGAACACAGGAATCCTTCCTTCCAGTTTGCAGGGCAAGGAAGGGAGGCATCTTGTCTTCCTAGCACTGCACAACAGCTACTCTTTTCTTTTATCTTGTGAAAGGCAATTGATAGTTTCAGTAGCCTTCAACAGGAGGTTTTCTGGGACTGGAAGGACTGAGCAAAGTGACCCAGCTGAGAATCATAGAATCATGAAATCATTAAGGTTGGAAAAGACCTCCAGGCTCATCCAGTCCAACTATCATCCCAACCCTACCATGCTGACTAAATCATGACCCAAAGTGCTATGTTAACATGTTTTTTGAACATCTCCAGGGATGGGGACCCCACCACTGCCCTGGGCAGCCTCTGCCGCGGCTTCACTGCTCTGTCAGTAAAGAAATTTTTCCCAATATCTAATCTAAACCTCCCCTGTTGCAGCTTGAGGTTGTTTCCTCTTTTTCTGTCACTTGCTGCTTGGGAGTAGAGACCAATCATATTCTATGATTCTATGATTTTATATTGATTTTGAGCGCGTTAATTTAAGGGGCAACACCCCTGAGTGAAGCAAGTACTTCACTTTTTTGCCAGAAGCTGGCCAATAATTACAATCTGGAGTGAAAAGGTGGATTTGCATTTCACTCTTAGCATTATCTTAACTTTTCTTTCTTGGACTAAATGTTATTACATCTTAGCCAGGTTGTTTTTTTAGGGCCACAATAAGAAATGGGGAAAAAGAATACAGTTTAAAAGTAGGCTTTTTGAGGGCTCCAAGCGAAAGGGGAGTAAAGGTGGGTGGGAACATCCTAAAATGTACCTCTCTAATTAATCTGCCTAAGCCCTGCTCTGCCACTGAGGAACTATGTAATGTTAAAGCTGCACCGCAGGATTCCTTTGGCTGAAGAGTCTTGTATATATGTATATAGGAAGATTCATTCTTTTCATTCAGAAATAATTTAGCAAGGTTCTGGTTCTTGCATTTTAACCGTGACTGGAGAAAACGATTGGTTGTATCCATACGAAACTCACACAACGTGCTGCTCAGAAGCCAAGTGAAGATAAACCTGAAAAACCTGTAGGTAAAAGAAAAAAAATCCAGTTTTTACCTGACTGTAAACCACCGCGGGCACTGTTCTTGGGGACGGAATTTATCGCAGGCAGCAGATCCCTTAATTACTGGAATTTTCCCCAGCAGCTCAGTTTCGCAGACAAAGCATCAAGACACCTTGTGATGGTCCAGACACAGAGCCCTGCAGCAGGAGAGCCCCATGGGGTTGGGATGGAGGAGCCCAGGAGTGGTGGTGACTGCGAGGTGGCAGCTTCTTCTCTGTGTCCAGGTGAGCTGAGTGACCCTGGACATCCCCTGAACCAGGACAACACCCCCCGGAGGCTTTTCCACCAGCGCTTGGGGCAAATTGGATAGGATCTATAGTAAACATCAGAGGATGATAGCTGGAAATGCCTGGCAAGAAAAACCTTAGCTGCCAACTATGCGGTAGTGGAAGTATTTTGTGCCTTTAATCCAGGCTTAATGTAATCCATGCTCCTCTTATGGGCCTTCTATTTTATAAATATTGGGTCAGTGCTTTGTGTTCACTGCATCCTCTTTTTACAGCCCCTTGTGACGTGATGGGAGTCCTTGAGACTTTTATTCTCTTTGCAGTTTTGGGCACTATATAAAATGCCCCTTCCCTTGCAGCTTCATTTTTTTTCATTGCCTGTGGCAGATTTTAATTCTAATTATTATCTAGGTTTAATAGTGAAACACAGAAGCTAAACGAATCGTCAGAGGTCACTTGGTGAGCAAATGGAACAGCCTGGAGTAAAAGAGGCTTTCCTCATTGCCATTTATAATATTATTTATAATTTGCATTCCAGCAACTCTTTGAAGTCTTAACTGAGATTGCGTTGCATCGGGCAAACAAAGGGCAAGTTGCCACACCAGGCAACGAGCTTTCAAACCGATTAGACCCAAGAAACAAAAGAGAAGGCATTGCTAACTCTTTTAAAAACGCAATGTTAATGCGCAGGTATTAAGGGAGGGGCTGTCAGTATGGGAAGTACAGCGAGCACTTTTTGACATGTCCTGAAATGACACTTCCAGTTTTACATAGGAAATCTGTGGCTGTTGGGAAGGAAACGGAGACCTGAGCTTTGGTAAATGATTTAGTTTTAACAAGACCCATTATATTCCTATTCTCCCAGGGTTCTTTCCACAATGAGCTGAGGGTTTGGTGTAACAGTTCAGCCCTTTGTGTGCACAACCACCACTGGGCCAGTGGTTTGAACACTTCTCTCTGGGATAATCATATTTATGGGAAAGATAAGAGACCTGATGCTGAATCTGAAGTGTCCAAAGGGATTATAAATCCCAGTGGAGCAAAGATCCACTTGGTCTGAACAAAAAGCAGAATTCCTCTTCGTGTCCAGTCTGAATCTGCCCCTCTCCAGTTTATCCCCATTCCCCCTCATCCTGTCACCACAAGCCTTTGTGAACAGCCCCTCCCCAGCTTTCTTGTCGCCCCTTCATGTACTGGGAGGTCACTATGAGATCTCCTCAGAGCCTTCTCTTCTCCAGGCTGAACAACTCCAACTCTCTCAGCGCTCCAGCTCCCTGATCATCCTTGTAGCCTCCTCTGGACACATTTTTCCCTCAGACAGGTGGTATAATTTTGCAGCAGACAGTCGTAGCAGTCAGCTGTTTGGTCAAGGTTGATGAGCAGCAAAGAGGACACTCTCACCTCATTTGTCATTGGGCACAGAAAAAGCTCTCTTTGCAGGTTTGATGCGCAGTCTGATGAAACTATGCACATCACCCTCTTTGAGCAAGATGCTGCCACTGCTGGGGTGCAACCTCACCTTGTGGAAGATTTCAGTATTGGAATCAGAATCATTAAGGTTGGAAAAGACCTCTAACCTCATCCAGTCCAACCATCAACCCAACACCACGGTGCCTACTAAACCATGTCCCAAACTGTCCCATCTAAGCGTTCATGCCCCATCACCTTTTCTGAAAACCATTTCGTTTTCTCAGTTGCTAGAACTTTTCTTTCTTTAATGATTCATCCATTTAAATTATTCCTGCAGAACAGAAGCCTTTGTAAAGATCCCAAAGCAATGACAGTGACTGGGAACAGCCCGCGGAAGTTTCAGATTAAACTATTTCAAAGCACTTTGCAAATTCTGATTAATGATTTATACATGCAAAACACTTATTATCATATTTTAAGTGTCCTGTGTGATTGCAGTGTTTTAAAACGGAGTTATAAAGTCACCTTGAAATATGTGTCAAGGTTGTTAATATTTTAAGGTGCTTGCATCACACTAAATTTTTGTTTGATTTTTAGTTGAAAACTCTCTTTGAGCTGCTGCCAAATTTCTCAGAACAGGCAACTGAAAGAGTTTAGAATCACAGAATGGTTTGGGTTGGAAGGGACCTGAAAGCCCATCCAATCCCACTCCCTGCCATGGGCAGGGACACCTCCTACTGGATCAGGGGACTCAAAGCCTCTTCCAACCTGGCTTTGAACACCTCCAGGGATGGGGCAGCCACAGCCTCCCTGGGCAACCCAAGCAACAAGTTGCAGAGAAAACCTGAGCCTTCTCAGACAGCATTGATTTCTTAGAAATTACACAAAGGCACTTGGTCTCTCCTATGGATGAGAAAACAGAGAAAAATAATCATCTAAGCATGCGTGACCTCTGCATCTTGCTTAATTTTGTTTGCATTTAGGGGTGGGGCCTCAGAAAGAACTGAACCACTTACATTGAGAAAGGAACAATGAAGCAAAGACCTTTTATTAACAGCTTTAATAATGACTAGGGGTATAAACTGGAGAGGGGCAGATTTAGGCTGGGCATAAGGAAGAATTTCTTTGCCATGAGAGTGGGGAGGCCTTGGAACAGGTTTCCCAGGGAAGTTGTGGCTGCCCCATCCCTGGAGGGGTTCAAGGCCAGGTTGGAAGAGGCTTTGAGTCCCCTGATCCAGTAGGAGGTGTCCCTGCCCATGGCAGGGAGTGGGATTGGTTGGGCTTTCAGGTCCCTTCCAACCCAAACTATCCCATGATCCTATGATTAATGAATCTACGATTCCATGATACCAGAGTCCAGGGTCAGCAGAGACTGTAAGAGGGGAGTGGGATTGAATACGAATGTAGTTTAGGAAACAGAAAAGCATTCAGGGCAAGGAATCGTGACCTGATTAGGAGTTGATCAATGGAATGATATACGTGACTTTGATCTGTTTATCTTCAAGGGATGTTATTACCCAATTCATGGGTGTCTGAAGCCAATAGGACACTGAGTATAATAACACAGCACTTTGCATATATAAATCATTAATGAATACTTGCGATATGACATTAGATCCAGGGAGGACACCAAGCTTCCTGATAAGAGTTATTGCCCTAGGCATCCCTACAACACACCTCATAATTTACAAGGGATTTACAGAGAAAAAAAGGTTTCTACTTTATTAGAGAAGCAAACAAGTAACACGTAAACAACTCCAAATAGGAAATGTGTCTGTAGGGAAAGGCAGATCTTGGGGTATGCAAGACACTTTAACTGCCTGGCTCCTGTGGGCTGACAGCTGAAGTTTTTGACACCAAACATGAGCTAGGTGGGGACCAAAAAAGCCTGTCATCCTTGGGGGCTGCAGCTTTTCACCTTCATTCTTACTGGCAGATTCTTTAATCAGGGTTGATACCCAAATGAGCATCCTAGGGACCAACCAAAACTTGAATGCGGAATGACATTTATTTATCAGAACGGGTTAGGATACCCAGAAATGTCTTTGTTTTATTATTTATTATTTTTTGTAGATTGAGATGATATCTTAGGAAGAACTGTTTTGCTGTGAGGCCCTGGCCCAGGTTGCCCAGAGGAGTGGTGGCTGCTCCGTCCCTGGAGGGGTTCAAGGCCAGGTTGGATGGGGCTTGGAGCCCCTGATGCAGTGGGAGGTGTCAACTTACTCTGAGGTCAGTGGATGTGAATTTTCACAATGAACCTGGAGCAGATGAATCGCTCTAGCTCTGCAGCTACACTGCTTAGTCTTCTAGTAGAGTTGAGAAGGACGTGCTCTTAAAGACAAAGGGAGAAAAGCAATAACTTAGGATCCGTGTAAAACAAATTTTTGAGGTAACAGCAAGGATGGGCACAGAGCTGGTGGCAGCAAGTGGATGGTTTGTGTTTGTCATTTCTGAAAAACCCACATTCCAGCCTTGTTTTGTTTCCCGGTGCTGCTACGTTACAGTCATAAGAATTTAGAGCAACTGCTTTAAATTTAGAGCAACTTCTGCTCCAGAAGTTTTATAACAGGTTATTATTATGACACACACAAAACTAGTTTTTAATGAAAAAATTAATAACTCTGGTTTTCTGAAGCAATAAATGTTACCTGCTTAAGCAATAACCGCGACTCTCAGATTTAAAGGGATGTTATTATCCGAGGGCCCTAACTATTAAATTTTGCCATATACTTGCCATATTTGCATAGTTTATACCCTTTGCTCAACTACTAATGAGCATTTGGCACTAACTTTGAAGTTCCTTCCTTTAAAGAAGCCAAGGGAGAAGCCTCAATCTTGTCGCGCAGCCCTAGGGAAGTGCAGACAGACACACCTCGGTGGCTTCGAAATGGGTAATGGAGGTAAATGAATGATGAAGAATCATGGAATCATAGAATCATTTAATTGGAAAAGACCTTTTAGATCATGAAGTCCAACCATACCTATCAACTAATAATCCAGATCCCTGAGCACCTCATCCACCCATCTTTTACACACCTCTGGGGATGGGGACTCCACGACTTCCCTGGGCAGCCCTTTCCTGATAACCCTTTTGGTGAAGAAATGTTTCCTGATGTCTAATCTGAACCAACTCTGGTGCAACCTGAAGCCATTTGGATAATGCTCAGTAGAAAACTTCAAGCGGAATTGGTGGTTCTCCCCCTCTACTCCATTCTCATGAGACCCACCAGGAATACTGTGTCCAGTCTGGAATTCCCAGTATGAGAAGGGCATGGAAATGTTGGAACAGAATAATTCTATCCCTTCGTAGACAGTTTAATTCTTGGTTTGCTGTGGCTGTTGAGCATTAGGTTCTGTTTTAATGAATGAAATTAAACACTTTTCCCTTCAGAAACATTTCTCGCAATGGTAGAAAAATTAAAGCGTCTTTCTTCCTTCATCTTTCTTCATTTGGTTTGCTAAAATTACCAACCCAAATTGTATGAATATAGTATATATTCAACACCTGAGTAAAGCATTTGGTTTTCTGTGTTTGGATATGGTAATAAATCAACTCAAAGTATGTCGCCAAGTAATTGCATGGGGATCATCTCCTCATCTGTTCTCAATTGGTTTAATTTCTTTCCTAAAGGGGAGCTGTCGGAATGCTGGAAGTGGACATTCTGGACACCAAATTGTTACCCCAGTACTTAAACCCTTAGCATTTTACATCCCTAATTAGACCAGGGGAACAACTTGGGAACAGCTTGTCCAATAGCTCATATCCAGCACCAGACGCTGAACCGTGTGTTTCCACTGACAAATGCTTTGTAGAATTATTCTGGTTTGCTTTAAAAGAATCATCTATTTGTTGTGCTAAATTCCTAAGTCAGCATCTCTCAACACCTGCAGCATTTTTCCTGTAGAGTTTCATCTCAAACATTTAATGGGATGTTTCTGTGTCTCATGCTATCACGTTCTTTGCTGCTGTCAGCACACGGATGATGCAAAGTTCTGTTGTGAAAAGAGGTTTTTCTGTACTTAGAATCATGGAAAGATTTGGGTCGGAAGGGACTGTCCAATGTTACATAATTTAAGTAGTTGCTTCATTTTCTGACTCCACGTAAAAACAAATGGTTGCCTCCAAACAGGCCTCACCTTCTTATTGTAAGAAGGTAGGGAAAAAATACTTTCTGAATTTTTACAGAAATTACTCTGTGGCTCAAGGGGCAAGTATTTCTAAATGTGGCTTGAAGTGCCACTTCTAAAAATATTCTGAAGGGACCATGTTGTGTGTTGAGAGTTAAAAGTACATGAAGATTGTACAGAATCAGAAGGGAATGACACAATAAGCTAGAAACCATCATGTGGTTTCTTAAATAAAAAGGTTAATGCGGACTGACAAAATAAATATTTGCTACAATGCAGGGTATGTGACCTAATTACACTTTCCTTTTTGATGAGAGATTCAAGCTAGATAGATGGTGCAATCCCAACAGAGAAAAATGCCTGGAAGTGTATTTTCATAAAACGTATGAATTTCCCAACTCTCTAACTAAGATGAGTCTCAGGTAATTTGTAAATGGTCCTGTGAAAGACAAGCCAGTGACTACAACGACTGAGAAGAAAAAAGGCATCAGTTCCTGGGATCACCATAAATGTCTCAACCAACCTGAAATTCATTTGATCTCTATGTCATGTTAAAAAAGGCTCTGGGGTGGAATGGGCTTGCCATTAGCGAGGAAATGGTGAGGGAGCATTCCAAGGAGCAAATCAAAGCCTCCTTCAGTGGTAGGGAGCATTTTTCACACAACGCATACACAAACGATGCCCCTGGGCAGTCTCTTCTAGTATAAAAGCCAGTCCAGCTGCAGGTCCCTCATCCACTTCTCTTGCCTTCTCCTCTTTGGTGAACAAGGTAAGTAGCAAGAACCTTCATCTATTTCTCTTATTTCTCCTTTTGCTCTTTGTCTTCTTGCTTCGGTTTAACTTTTGCTGAGACACTTAATCCCATACCAAGTTCGATACACTCAGCTCTTTGCCACCATCATGGGAGCTGGGAGAAGGTCTTCAGCTTTCTTTTCAGGGTAAAACCTGGGAACAAGGCTCTTTAACCTTTCTTCTTCCCTGTGTAGGCTGATCCTGCCTGCAACCCCGTGTGTCCTTTCACCAAGCAGGCTGTCAGGTTTATTGTTGCTATTGTCTCTCCCAGGTCACCTCCATCCCACAGCCATGTCCTGCTATGATCTGTGCCGTCCCTGTGGCCCAACCCCTCTTGCCAACAGCTGCAACGAGCCCTGCGTCCGGCAGTGCCAGGACTCCCGTGTCATTATTGAACCGTCTCCTGTGGTGGTGACCCTGCCCGGACCCATCCTCAGCTCCTTCCCCCAGAACACCGCGGTGGGATCCACCACCTCCGCTGCCGTGGGCAGCATCCTGAGCCAGGAGGGAGTGCCCATCAACTCCGGGGGCTTCAACCTCTCTGGTCTTGGTGGTCGCTATGGCAGGAGGTGCCTGCCCTGCTAAGGTCGGGCTGGACGTGCCGCGATCACATCGACCAAGAAGACCAAAGCCGTGTGCCAGAATGAGGAGGGAGCTGCTGGTTGGGGTTTCTAGAATCTTTGAGCATCCTCACACCCTTCTATAAAAGAGGAAGAGAAATTCAGGTGCCTTCCTGCACTCTCTGAAAACACGGCCAGCAGATATTGTTTTTTTCTGCTTTCTTCACTGCATCATGAGTTCCTCTTATTTCCAGCTGCCCGGTTCCTTGGGTTCCTCTTGAAGCAAGTTGAGAAGGTTCCTGCTCATCGTCCTCTGTATAATGTGTGGAATGAAGCTGCATGTCCCATTGCTGTGAAGTGTTGCCTGATTGCCAGCTGCCCTTGTAGCACCTGGCCCGGGTCCCTTCCAGCATGTCCTGCTTTGTTTCTGTCTTTAGACTCATTAAAGTTTATGCTGCATTATAGCTTGAGTCTCGTTGTGTTCCTTACTTTCTGAGATGCCCAACCAAGAATACTCAATGATGTATCACAGAATCACAGCATGGCTGGGGCTAGATGGCACTTCTAGAGCTCATCTGGTCCAATCCCCTGCTAAAGGAGGTTAGCCTGGAGCCTGTTGCTACAGAATCATAGAATCATAGAATCACCAGGTTTGAAAAGACCCATTGGATCATCGAGTCCAACCATGAGGATTAGTCCAGGTGAGTTTTGGATACATCTAAGGATGCTCTTCCCAGCCCTCAGCTGTTCCTCATGAGTGTGACATTCCCATTCCTTAATCATCAGTGTGGACTTTCATCTGACTCTTTCACATATGCTCATTTCTCTCCTGCACTGAATAGCAAGGAACATGGCCCAGTACTCCTGGTGTGTCCTCGTGAGTGCTGAGGGAAGGGGGACAATCGACTCCCCCAACCTGCTGACATGACCTGGCCTAGAGAAGCCCAGGGAACCATAATTATGAGGAACAGCTGAGAGAGCTGGGGGTGTTTAGCCTGGAGAAGAGGAGGCTGAGGGGAGACCTCATTGCTCTCTCCAACTCCCTGAAAGGAGGTTGTGGAGAGGAGGGAGCTGGGCTCTTCTCCCAAGGGCCAGGGGACAGGACGAGAGGGAATGGCCTCAAGCTCCACCAGGTGAGGTTTAGGCTGAACATTAGGAAAAAATGTTTCCTGGAAAGGGTGATTGGTCCCTGGCAGAGGCTGCCCAGGGAGGGGGTTGAGTCCCCTTCCCTGGAGGGGTTTAAGGGCTGGGTGGACGAGGTGCTGAGGGACATGGGTTAGTGATTGATGGGAATGGTTGGACTCGATGATCCGGTGGGTCTCTTCCAACCTGGTGATTCTATGATTCTATAATTGTCTGCATTACAAGTGTGATCCCATGAAGGGGAAAGGTGTGGCTGAATGCATGTGGTGCATTTTTTATGGTTCTTAGGGGCTGCCTCACTGAAATGGTCACCTGGAGGGGACTACACTTTAGCTGTGACAAATCCATCCGAAGTCACCCACACCACTTTATCCTGAACACCAGGCTTGTTGGGTCTCTCAGCAAGCCCCTGCGATGCCTTCCGAGGCACCAGGAGGATTGTTTTATGTGAGAGCTGCCCAAGGATGCAAAATAGCCAGCATCAGGGAGAGCAGTAACTTTGCTTGTGGGTGAAGTTGTGATGGAACTTAGGTCATGGGAACTCCCAAACAGTGAATGTGCAAGGCTGCCAACATTGCTGAGTACTTCAGAATAGGAGCTGGGTGAAATAGAGATGTGACCTGGTGGCAAAAGTGAAGGTTTACAAATCTTTGGGAATCTATAGCACTCCACAGATGTCTTGCAGCCACAGAATCATAGAATCACCGGGTTGGAAGAGACCCACCGGATCATCGAGTCCAACCATTCCTATCAAAAGACACTGCTGGGGCTCCCTGAAACACGCCAGAAGCCTGGTGCTCAAGACAAAGGTCTGTAGGTGACTTTGGATGCATTTGTCACAGGTAAAGGGCAGTTCCCTCCAGGTGACCATTCCAGCTGGACATACACTCCTCATCTACCAAGAATGATGCCAGAGAACCTCATTCCTTCAGCCACGCCTCTGCACCCAGATCCCCCTGGACAGCTCGTGTGAGCATCCCAGGAGAAAAGGAACACGAGGAGACATCAAGCTACAATGCAGCATAAACTTTAATGAGTCTAAAGACAGAAACAAAGCAGGACATGCTGGAAGGGACCCGAGCCAGGTGCTAGAAGGGCAGCTGGCACTCAGGCAACACTTCACAGCAATGGGACACGCGTCTTCATTCCACACACATATACAGAGGGTGATGAGCAGGAACCTTCTCAACTTGCTTCAGGATGAAGCCATGGCACAGGACAGCAGGAGACAACAGGGACTCGTGATGTGGAGAAGAAAGCAGAGGAAGAAGACAGCATCAGCTGGCCGCGTTTCCAGACAGCACAGGATTGCTGCAAAGGAGGCTGTGAGGGTGCTCAGCTCCTCTGGAAACCCCAACCAGCATCTTCATCTGCAGTCTGGCTCATGGCTTTGGTCTTCTTGGTCGATGTGATCGCGGCACGTCCAGCCCGACCTTAGCAGGGCAGGCACCTCCTGCCATAGCGACCACCAAGGCCAGAGAGGTTGAAGCCCCCAGAGTTGATGGGAACTCCCTCCTGGCTCAGGATGCTGCCCACAGCAGCGGAGGTGGTGGATCCCACCGCGGTGTTCTGGGGGAAGGAGCTGAGGATGGGTCCGGGCAGGGTCACCACCACAGGAGATGGTTCAATAATGACACGGGAGTCCTGGCACTGCCGGATGCAGGGCTCGTTGCAGCTGTTGGCAAGAGGGGTTGGGCCACAGGGACGGCACAGATCGTAGCAGGACATGGCTGTGGGACAGAGGTGACCTGGGAGAGACGATAGCAAAAATAAAACCTGACAGCCTGCTTAGTGAGAGAAAGAGCATGGGCTTGGAGCAGACACAGGCTGTATAGGGAGGAAAAGAGCCTTTGGAGCTTCAGTCTCCAACACGGCCCTGCAAGAAGAAGAAAAGACCCTCTCCCATCACTCCCCCCAAACAGCAAAGAGAACTGAGATGATTTGCCACTGTCTCAGAAGCACAGAATTAAAGCAAAGTCTCGTTTGAATCCAGAAGACAAACAGCAAAAGGCGAAATAAGAAAAGGGTTCAAGACATTTCCTACTTACCTTGTTCACCAAGGAGGAGAAAACAGGAGAAGTGGATGAGGGAGCTACAGCTGGAGTGGCTTTTATACTGTTGGAGACGACCCCGGGCCAAGAGGCGCCCTTTGTGCATGTAATGTATTTCCCAACAGGCTCATCTTGCACGCAAAACACAGTTATTAAAGAAATGGGATATTTATTTGTGCCCTGCAATGCTTCCTTTTCATTTCCGTGTCCTTTCAGCCACACAGGCTCCTTTCAAGTCGCAGAATTAGAGACCAAAATGTTTCCAGGGGTTGTACCACGTCAGCATGATGCAGTCGGAGATGAGGGGAGTCCCACCCAGGCAGGTGGCATCAAACCTTTGCCTTCAGGGCCTGCAGAGCATGAGGATGAAGGACTGATGCTGCTGACCCTTGCAGCCAGGCTGAAGTCTCAAGGTTGCAAAGATAACTGCCCAATTATTCAGGAAAGACTTTAAAGTGAGGCCCTGGGGACGAGGGTCTGCCACCACCTGCCTGGGTGGGACACTCCTTGGCTCTGTCTGCACCATCTGCCTGTGCTGACACGACATTTCCCCTAGAAAAAGTTTGGTCTCTAATAGTGTGACTTGAAAGGAGCCTGCGTGGCTGAATGGGCGTCATGGACAGGGAAATGAAAAGGCAGCTTTGCAGGGCACAAATAACTAGCCCTTTTCTTTAATTGAGATGTTTTGCATGCAAGATGAGCCCGCTGGTAAACACATTACACGCACAAAGGTTTCCTCTGGGCCTGGGGCACTGTGGATGAGTATAAAAGCCACTCCAGCTGTAGCTCCTTCATTCACTTCTCTTGCCTTCTTCTCCTTGGTGAACAAGGTAAGTAGCAAGAGCCTTCACCTCTCTTCTTTCTCCTTTCGTTCTTTGGTTCTTCCCTCAACTGAGTCTTTCCCTCAGTTGCACCATTCTGAGACGTGGCCAGGCGCCACCTTTCTCTCTGCCATTCTGGGGGAGGAATGGGAGGAGGTCTTTGGCTCTTTTTGCAGGTCTCTGTTGGGGAATTACAGCTCCAAACGCTCTTTTCCCTGCTATGCAGCTGTCACTTCTCCAAGCCCATGCTCTTTCTCACTAAGGAGGGTGTCAGGCTGTGCCTCACACGCTGCCTGTTCTCCCCCTGCCCTCTCTCCCAGGTCACCTCCGTCCCACAGCCATGTCCTGCTACGATCTGTGCCGTCCCTGTGGCCCAACCCCTCTTGCCAACAGCTGCAACGAGCCCTGCGTCCGGCAGTGCCAGGACTCCCGTGTGGTGATCCAGCCTTCTCCTGTGGTGGTGACCCTGCCCGGACCCATCCTCAGCTCCTTCCCCCAGAACACCGCGGTGGGATCCACCACCTCCGCTGCCGTGGGCAGCATCCTGAGCCAGGAGGGAGTGCCCATCAACTCCGGGGGCTTCAACCTCTCTGGTCTTGGTGGTCGCTATGGCAGGAGGTGCCTGCCCTGCTAAGCTCTGGCAAAGATTTGTAGCGACCATATTGACCAGGACAACTAAAGCCACGTGCTGGACTGAGGATGCAGCTGCTGGACTGAGTTTCCAGAGGGTCTGAGCACTCCTGTAAAAGAGGGAGAGAAATGCATGTGCCTTCCTGCACTCTCTGGAATCACGGCCAGCTGATGCTGTCTTCTTCTCCTGCTTTCTTCTCTGCATCATGAGTCCCTGTTGCCTCCTGCTGTCCTGTGCCATGGGTTCCTCCTGAAGCAAGTCAAGAAGGGTCCTGCTCATCACCCTCTGTATAATGTGTGGAATGAAGACACGTGTCCCACTGCTGTGAAGGGCAACCTGATTGTCAACTGCCCCTGTAGCACCTGGCCTGGGTTCCTTCCAGCATGTCCTGCTTTGTTTCTGTCTTTAGACTCATTAAAGTTTATGCTGCATTGTAGCTTGATGTCTCCTTGTGTTCCTTATCCCTTGGGGTGCCCAGCAAAGCTCCTGAATGGGAAACCACAGAACCACAATGTGGCTGAGGCTCTGAGGGATTTCTGGGGTTCACTTGGTCCAACGCCTTTGCTCATAAAGGTCAATCTAGAGCCAATTGCTTCAGGTCCAGGTAGCTTTTGGGTACATCCTGGGATGGAGATTCCATACCCTGCCTGGGAAGGGCTTGGTGCCTCTCACAGTGAAAAAGTGTTTCCTGATGATCAGATGGAGCTGTCTGTGTTTCCTCCTGTGCCCATTGCCTCTGCTCCTACCAGTCGATGACTCATCAAAGAGGCAGACTCGCTCCACCTCAAACCTTCCCTTCATGCATTTAAATACATGAATGAGATCCTGCTCCCCTGAGGCTGCTCTTCCCAGTTCTCAGTCATTCCTCATGGGTGCCATGTTCCAGTCTTTAATCTGTGTGGCTGTTTGACTCTCTCAAACATTTCCAGAACTCTCCTGCACCGAATAGCACGGAACATACACAGCCCAGCACTCCTGGTGTGTCCTCATTCCCATCATTTGGACTCGATGATCCGGTGGGTCTTTTCCAACCTGGTGATTCTATGATTCTATGAGTGCTGAGGGAAGGGGAAGAATCAACTCCCTCCGCCAGCTGGCAAGACCTTGCCTAAAGAAGCCCAGGGTACCATAATTGGCTGCATTACAAATGTGATCCCATGAAGGGGAAAGGCTTGGCTGAATGGATGTGCTGTATCTGTATGGTTCTGAGGGGCTGCCTCACTGAAACGGTCACTTAGAGGGGCCCACACTTTACCTGTGAATAATCCTTCCAATGCCACCAACACCCCTATGTCCTGAACACCAAGCTTGTTGGGTCTCTCAGCAAAGACCTCAGATGCCTAATGTCACACCAAGAGGTTTGTGGTATGAGAGAGATGCCCAAGGAGCTGTAACCATTCTGTGCCACCCAACGTTCACTGCTTGGGAGTTCCCATGCCCTATGGCCCTTGACAGTGAAGTCAGGGCACTTACTAAGTCCTTCCCTGGCACATCAGAGGAAGGAAAGACAAAAAGAAACTGTCCAGGCTGCAGATGTTGTGTCTCCCTTTCCTGTCTGCCCTGAACAGCAAGACCATGGACATCAGAGAGGGAGGTATCCTTGCTTGTGGGTGAAGTTGGCGTGTAGCTGGTGATATAGGAGAGGACAAGCTGCCACAGGCTCTGGTCCTCCACAGGAGTTGTTTGCCCCGTGCATCCCACTCCTGCTTCAGGCAGAGCGAGGAGCACCTCATTTGCTGCCCCACGTGCTGTGGGAAGCCCTGAAGCTTCTCTCACCGTATCTAAAGCTCTGACGTTCTCGTCAAAGTGCTGTTACTTCAGTGCCATGGGCGTCGGATCATAGGAACTCCCGAGCAGTGATGGTGCAGCCCTGCCAGCACGGGTGGGTACTTCAGAAAGGGAGATGGGTGGCACAGAGGGGTGGTCTGGGTGCAGAAGGGAAGGGTTACGGCTCCATGGGAATCTCTCCCAGACTACACATGTCTTGGAGCCATGGAAAGCAGCACAGGGGTTTGCTGAGACATGCCAGAAGCCTTGTAGACAGGACTAAAGGCTGTGGGTGACTTTGGATGGATTAATCACAGGGAAAGAGCAGTGCCCTCCAGGTGACCATTTCAGCTGAACATACACACTCCCCATCCACTAAGATTGATGCCAGGGAACCTCATTCCTTCAGCCATGCTTCTGCACTGGATAGCAACCCAGATCCCCCTGGAGAGCTTGGGTTGGGCATCCCAGGAGGAAAGGAACACGAGGAGACATCAATCTACAATGCAGCATAAACTTTAATGAGTCTAAAGACAGAAACAAAGCAGGACATGCTGGAAGGGACCCAGGCCAGGTGCTACAAGGGCAGCTGGCACTCAGGCAACACTTCACAGCAATGGGACATGCGTCTTCATTCCACACACATATACAGAGGACGATGAGCAGGACCCTTCTCAACTTGCTCCAAGAGGAACCCAAGGAACGGGGCAGCAGGAGACAACAGGGATGAACAATGTGGAGAAGAAAGCAGAAGAAATAGGCATCATCAGCTGGCCGTGTTTCCAGACAGCACAGGATGGCACTGTGTTTCTCTCTCTCTCCCTTTTACAGGAGGCTGTGAGGATGCTCAGTCCATCTGGAAACCCCAACCAGCAGCTCCATCCTCAGTCCGGCTCATGGCTTTGGTCTTCCTGCTCGATGTGATCGCGGCACGTCCGGCTCGACCTTAGCAGGGCAGGCACCTCCTGCCATAGCGACCACCAAGGCCAGAGAGGTTGAAGCCCCCGGAGTTGATGGGCACTCCCTCCTGGCTCAGGATGCTGCCCACGGCAGCGGAGGTGGTGGATCCCACCGCGGTGTTCTGGGGGAAGGAGCTGAGGATGGGTCCGGGCAGGGTCACCACCACAGGAGACGGTTCAATAATGACACGGGAGTCCTGGCACTGCCGGACGCAGGGCTCGTTGCAGCTGTTGGCAAGAGGGGTTGGGCCACAGGGACGGCACAGATCGTAGCAGGACATGGCTGTGGGACGGAGGTGACCTGGGAGAGAGGGCAGGGGAAGAACAGGCAGCGTATGAGGCACAGTCTGACAGCCTGATCAGTGAGAGAAAGAGCATAAGCTTGGAGCTAGCACAGGCTTCATAACGGGGAAAAGAGCCTTAGGATCTGCAGCCCCCAACAGGGCCCTGCAAAGAGAGGCAAAGACCCTCTCCCATTTCCTCCCAGAATGGCAAAGAGAGCAGAGATGGTCTCAGAATGGTATAACTGAGATAAAGACTCAGTTACGGCCAGAAGACAAAGAGCAAAAGGAGAAATAAGAGAAATAGATGAAGGTTCTTGCTACTTACCTTGTTCACCAAAGAGGAGAAGGCAAGAGAAGTGGATGAGGGAGCTGCAGCTGGACTGGCTTTTATACTGGTAGAGAATGCCCTAGGAGCAGAAGCTCCCTCTAGGCATGTGATGTGTTTACTAACAAGTTCATTTTGTATGCAAAACATCGCAATTAAAGAAATGAGGTATTTATTTGTGCTTTGCAATGCTTCCTTTTCGTTTCCGTGTCCGTGACACGTCCTTTCAAGCCATCCAGGTTCCTTTGAAGTCACAGTAGTAGAGACCGAAATTTTTCCAGGGGTCGCGACATGTTGACACAGGTTGATGGTTGGAGATGGGGTTTTAGCTCTTGGGAAAGGCAAAGCAAGGGACAGCAAGACCAGCTAGTCTTCAGGAAAGAAGGAATGCTCAAAAGAGGCAGGAAAACTTCTGCTGAGAGCAATGTTCAATCTCAGAGAGAGAGTCTAAAAGCCAAGAGCAGAGGAGCCCTGCCTAGCAAGTTGATGCCTAGTTCAGTGTGAGGGACTGAAGTTACTGACCCTTGCATGTGGAAGTCGAGGGTGAAGCCTCAGGGTTATGAGAAGACCTGCCAAATTCAGCAGCAAAGACTTTAAAGTGAGGCCCTGGAGGCAAGAGTCTGCCACTGCTTTCCTTAGTGGGACACTCCTCATCTCTGTCTGGACCATCTCCCTCTGCTGACATGACGTTACCCCTGGAAACATTTTGGCCTTTATTAGTATGACTTGAAAGGAGCCCGTGTGGCTGAATGGGCGTCACGGACAGGGAAATGAAATTGCAGCATTGCAGGAAACACAAGCTATGTCCCCATTTCTTTAATTGTGATGTTTTGCATGCAAGATGAGCGGTAAACACATTACATGTGCCTAGGGCAGCCTCTGGGCCTTGGGCAGTCTGGATGAGTATAAAAGCAAGTCCGGCTGCAGGATCCCTCATCCCACTTGTCTTCTCCTCCGTGGTGAACAAGGTGAGCTACAACCTTCTTTGCCTGTTTCTTGTCATTCTCTTTTTCTGCTTTAACTTCATGAATCAACTGGGTCTTCGCACATCTGCTGCGTCTACTGAGAGCTGTGCTCCTTGATTCTGGTTCCAGCACCTCTGTTATCTTTGCCAGGCTGAGAAGAGAGGGTGTGAGAAAGTTCTTGGGCTCTCTTTGCAGGGGAATCATGGGGTCAGGGCTCCTAATCCAATCTTCTTCCCCACACAGCACATCCCTGCCTCCTATCTTGATTCTTTCCTATTGCCGAGCAGGCTGACAGACCTCACACGCTGCCTGTTCTTCCCCTGCCCTCTCTCCCAGGTCACCTCCGTCCCACAGCCATGTCCTGCTATGATCTGTGCCGTCCCTGTGGCCCAACCCCTCTTGCCAACAGCTGCAACGAGCCCTGCGTCCGGCAGTGCCAGGACTCCCGTGTCATTATTGAACCGTCTCCTGTGGTGGTGACCCTGCCCGGACCCATCCTCAGCTCCTTCCCCCAGAACACCGCGGTGGGATCCACCACCTCCGCTGCCGTGGGCAGCATCCTGAGCCAGGAGGGAGTGCCCATCAACTCCGGGGGCTTCAACCTCTCTGGTCTTGGTGGTCGCTATGGCAGGAGGTGCCTGCCCTGCTAAGGTCGGGCTGGATGTGCCAAGATCACATCGAGCAGGAAGACCAAAGCCATGAGCCGGACTGCAGATGAAGATGCTGGTTGGGGTTTCCAGAGGAGCTGAGCACCCTCACAGCCTCCTTTGCAGCAATCCTGTGCTGTCTGGAAACACGGCCAGCTGATGCTGTCTTCTTCTCCTGCTTTCTTCTCTGCACTATGAGTCCCTGTTGTCTTCTGCCATCCTGTGTCATCGGTTCATCCTGAAGCAAGTTGAGAAGGGTCCTGCTCATCACGCTCTGTATAATATGTGGAAGACGTGTGTCCCATTGCTGTGAAGTGTTGCCTGCGTGCCAGCTGCCCTTGTAGCACCTGGCCTGGGTCCCTTCCAGCATGTCCTGCTTTGTTTCTGTCTTTAGACTCATTAAAGTTTATGCTGCATTGTAGCTTGATGTCTCCTCGTGTTCCTTTCCTCCTGGGATGCCCAGCCAAGCTGTGCACGGGGGGAAATGGGATCCCTGAAAGGGAGAAGAGTGGGCAGGTAAAGACAAATTGCAAACCTACCTCATGCCTGTCAGAGCTGAGAACCCTTAAGAGTTCATGGAAGAGACATGGGGAGGTGGAGGAACAGGTGACATTGCCCGAGCATGGAAAGGGTTACCAGGAGCTCTTCAAAGTGACATGTAAGGAACAAGTGAGGCTGGAGACTGGCTTCCAGTTGATGAGAGAAATCTTTGATGTGCTGGAAGCCATTCCTGTGCAATCTAACACCCATTTCCCAAGGCTCTGATTACATGTTGCCCCTCACAACGTGCCCTTGCTCTTCCCTCCCCCAAGGATTTCTTCCACACTCTGGAACTGGAGGGTGTTGTAAAGGAGTTGATAGGACAGTTGGCAGCCAGGGAATCTTTGTAAAGGTAGAATCTTGTTTAGATTTTGGAACAATGGGAAATGGATGTGTAAGAAGTTTAAGGGACAGGAGTGTACACACAGGTCTCGTTCTCTCTCATCTTCAAAAGCTGGTGGCATCGGTAAGATATCCTGGATACTGTGGAAGGGTAGTAGAAGCAGGAAAGTCATCTTAACCTCCACTGATGCCTTCTTGTGGTGAAAAGCCATTAAGGGTTGTGAAGTCCTGCTGTATGCATCACTGTGTCCCAAAGAGAAGTAGGTCTGGAGCAAATATGATCAAACCCTCCAGAAACCTCACTCAGTTGCTGTGCAAGCTGTGACTAGAGAGGTCCCAAGCAGCCATCCTTTTGTCCCCTCAAGCAGGCCTCGAGATGAGGAGAATGAGGGATTAATTGAACACCCAGCTCTGTTCTCAGTTCCTCCTTCCCATCCAAGCAACGCCTGCTCCTGGTGGTCCGGTTGCACTTCAGGTAGGGCAGGAGGCATCTCTTGTGCTGCACTCCTCCAACTCTCCATGCAAAGACTCACGATCACTGCTTGCTGTGTGGCAGGAGAGGATGTTCTGTGGAATTCCTACCAAATATTTGGTTGTGCCTGATGTGCCAGTGGTCTGGGTGGCCAAAGCAGAAGTTGTAGCAAAGACACGAATGGATTGCCCAGCACAAGCCTTGATCACTGCCTGGTGTGTCTCCAGCAGAGAGTGTTGGGAGAGGAATAGCCTCCACTCTTAACCACTGGTAATGGTTTGCTTAAGGCAGGATAAAAGGAGAAGAAAGATGCAAAAAAGGCAGCCAAACTTCTGCTGAGAGCAAAGCTCAGTCTTAAAAAGAGTCTGAAATGCAGGATCAGAGAAGCCCTGCCAAGAAAGTTGATGCCTAATTGAGTTTGAGTGAGCAGATCATGAAAGGGAAGGACTGATGCTGCTGACCCTTGCATGTGGCTCCTTCCAGGCTGGAACCTCAGGGTTATGAGGAGACCTGACCCCTTCAGCAGGAAACACATTAAAGTGAGGCCCTCGAGGCAAGGGTTTGGCTCTACCTGCCTGGTTGGGACGCTCCTCATCTCTGACTGCACCACCAGCCTGTGCTGACGTGTCATGTCCCCTGGAAACGTTTTGGTCTCTAATAGTGTGGGTTGAAAGGAGCCTGTGAGGCTGGGTGCGCGTCATGGACAGGGAAATGAAAAGGCAGCATTGCAGGGAACATAAGCAGTGTCCCCTTTTCCTAATTGTGATGCTTTGCATGCAAGATGAGCTTGTTGGTAAACACATCACACGCCCAAAGGGTTCCTCTGGGCCTGGGGCGGTCTCCACCAGTATAAAAGCCAGTCCAGCTGCAGCTCCCTCATCCACTTCTCCTGCCTTCTCCTCCTTGGTGAACAAGGTGAGCTGCAAGCTCCTTTCCCTGTATCTTCTCTTTGTCTTGATCTCCACTTTGCCTTTTGGCCTGAACTGACTCTTTTTCTTGATGTAATGTTGTCTGATAACCTTACTCCTTGTACCTCATCCCATCATCACTGTTATCCTTGTTCTCCACGGGTGGAAAAACTGGGGCAAAAGGTCTTGGGTTATCTTTGAAGGGAAACTGTAGGGCTGAAATTCCCAAGGTTTTCCTCCTGTCTGTGCAGGCTGCCCTTGCTCCTGTGCCAGGGCTTTCTCATGAAAAACATGTTGCTGATCTGTACCTCACACGCTGCCTGCTCTCCCCCTGCCCTCTCTCCCAGGTCACCTCCGTCCCACAGCCATGTCCTGCTACGATCTGTGCCGTCCCTGTGGCCCAACCCCTCTTGCCAACAGCTGCAACGAGCCCTGTGTCCGGCAGTGCCAGGACTCCCGTGTGGTGATCCAGCCTTCTCCTGTGGTGGTGACCCTGCCCGGACCCATCCTCACCTCCTTCCCTCAGAACACCGCGGTGGGATCCTCAGCTTCTGCTGCTGTGGGCAGCATCCTGAGCCAGGAGGGAACACCCATCAACTCCGGGGGCTTCAGCCTCTCTGGCCTTGGTGGTGGCTACTGCGGCAGGAGGTGCCTGCCCTGCTAAGGTCGGGCTGCATGTCCAGCAAATGCATCTATCAGGAAGCCCATAGGCATGTGTTGGACTGAGGATGGAGCTGCTGGTTGGGGTTTCCAGAGGAGCTGAGCACCCTCACCCCCTCCTGAAAAGGAGGGAGGAAAGGGCAGTGCCATCCTGTGCTGTCTGGAAACACAGCCAGCTGATGCTGTCTTCTTCTCCTGCTTTCTTCTCTGCATCATGAGTCCCTGTTGTCTCCTGCTGTCCTACGTCAGTGGTTCATCCTGAAGCAAAATGAGAGGGGCCCTGCTCATCACCCTCTCACCATCTATTTTTGCAGGAAGACACATGTCCCTTTGCTGTGAAGTGTTGCCTGAGTGCCAGCTGCCCTTGCAGCACCTGGCCCGGGTCCCTTCCAGCATGTCCTGCATTGTTTCTGTCTTTAGACTCATTAAAGTTTATGCTGCATTGTAGCTTGATGTCTCCTCGTGTTCCTTTCCTCCTGGGATGCTCACACGAGCTTTCTTGGTTGAAACAGGTCACCATGCAGTGGAAAGACATGGTTGAAGGGATGCGGTGCTCTTGCATCATTCCAGGGAGACTAGGATTGTGTGTTCAGCTCAAATAGTCTCCTGGAGGGGACTGCCCTTTACCTGTGACAAAGCCATCCCAAAGTCACCCACATCTTTTTGTCCTGAACATCAGGCTCGTTGAATCCCTCAGCAAAACCCTGTGATGCCTTCCATGACTCCAAGTAGCATATCATGTGAAAGATATTCCCAAGGAGTTATAAACCTTCACTTCTACTCACAGACCATCTCTCTGTGGCCCCCAGCTTGCTTTCTGAACCACTTAGCAATGCTAGTAGGCCTGCACATTCACTCTTCGGGAATTTCCATGATTTCTTGTCCATGACACTAATGAGAGGGGATGCAGCAAGTCCCTTTTTGTGCCTTGCAAACCATAGGAAGGAAAGAAACAACCTCCAGGATGCAGCCTTTGTCTCTCCCCATGTTGCTGGCAGCAGCTGCCTTTAAGGGAAGGCAGGGCTATAGCTATAGGGAAAGACACTGCAGGGGTTCCCACAACTCATCGGGAAACAGAATAGTTCCCATGAATCTGTGGAAAGAGATGGGTTGACAGGGTGAAACATCACCTGGGAAGGACGAGAGCAATTGGCAGGAAAGGATGGGAGCTTGTCCTTTCCGCCATCCCCTGTGGCAGGAGAAAACGCTGCATCCTATGGGAGAAGGCCACATCAACTACATGCCACCTTCACCCACAAGCAAGGTTACTCCCATCCCTGACGTCAAAGGCTTTGAAAGTCAGAGTAGAAGAGCTGGAAGACACAACGGCTACAGCCTGCAAGGTTCTTTGTTTGCTTCCTCTGGTGTTCGAGGGATGGAGAGGGGCTAACTACTTGCTCTGACTTCACTGTCATGGACAACAAATTATGGGATGTCCCAAGCAGTTACTCTCCAGGCCGACCAACATTGATGGGTATTTCAGAACAGGAGCTGGGTGTTCCAGAGAGATGATCTGGGATAAGAAGCGCAGGGTTACAAACACCTTGGGTATCTATCCCAAAGCACACACCATGAACCCTTGAAAGTCAACACAGGGACTTGCTGAGAGAGCCAGGAGGCCTGGTGTTCAGGACAAAGGGATGCGAGAGGCTTTAGGTTGGCTTTGTCACAGATAAAGGGCAGTCCCCTCCAGGTGACCATTCCAGCTGGATACACACTCCTAATTCCACGGGAATGATAGAACAGCACAAAATCGATTCAGCCAAACCTTTGCACCGTGTAGCAACCCAGATCTCCCTAGACAGCTCGTGTGAGCATCCCGGGAGGAAAGGAACACGAGGAGACATCAAGCTACAATGCAGCATAAACTTTAATGAGTCTAAAGACAGAAACAAAGCAGGACATGCTGGAAGGGACCCGGGCCAGGTGCTACAAGGGCAGCTGGCATGCAGGCAACACTTCACAGCAATGGGAGATGCGTCTCCCTACAACAAACATGGTTGAGAGAGTGGTGAGCAGGATCCCTCTCATCTTGCTTCAGGATGAACTGATGACACGGGACAGCAGGATACAACAGGGATTCATGATGCAGAGAAGAAAGCAGAAGAAGACAGCATCAGCTGGCTGTGTTTCCAGACAGCACAGGATGGCACTGCCCTTTCCTCCCTCCTTTTCAGGAGGGTGTGAAGGTGCTCAGCTCCTCTAGAAATGTGAGCCAGCAGCTCCATCCTCAGTCTGGCTTATGGCTTTAGTCTTCTTGGTCAATGTGTTCACTGCACATCCAGCCCGACCTTAGCAGGGCAGGCACCTCCTGCCATAGCGACCACCAAGGCCAGAGAGGCTGAAGCCCCCGGAGTTGATGGGAACTCCTTCCTCATTCAGGATGCTGCCCACAGCAGCAGAAGCTGAGGATCCCACCGCGGTGTTCTGAGGGAAGGAGGTGAGGATGGGTCCGGGCAGGGTCACCACCACAGGAGAAGGCTGGATCACCACACGGGAGTCCTGGCACTGCCGGACGCAGGGCTCGTTGCAGCTGTTGGCAAGAGGGGTTGGGCCACAGGGACGGCACAGATCGTAGCAGGACATGGCTGTGGGACGGAGGTGACCTGGGAGAGAGGGCAGGGGGAGAGCAGGCAGCGTGTGAGGCACAATCTGACACCCTGATCAGTGAGAAATGGGCTTGGGGTCTGTACAGCCTGATAATAGAAGAGAGGATCAGGATCTCTGGCCCCGAAGGTTTCCCTGCAAAGAGAGTCCAAGACCTCCCATCTTCTCCCAGTGGGAAACAAGGAGAAAAGAGAATATAAAAGAGAAAGATCTACACCGAGGCCACAGAGGAAGAGGACAGTAAGAGAAAGAGAGGATGGAGACAAAGCAGTTTCAGCTCACCTTGTTCACCAAGGAGAAGGCAAGAGAAGTGGATGAGGGACCTGCAGTTGGACGGCCTTTTATACTGATGAAGAACACCCTAGGCCCTGAAGCTCCCTTTGGGCATTGTGAGGTGTTTACCAACAAGCTCATCTCGCATGCAAACAATCTCTATTAAAGAAATGGGGACGCTGCTTATGTTCCCTGCAATGCTGCCTTTTCATTTCCCTGTCCAGGACGCCCATTCAGCCTCAGAGGCTCCTTTCAAGTCACAGCATTAAAGGGAGAAAATGTTTCTGGGGGGAAATGACACGGCAGGGAAGGAAGAAGATGAAGGCAAAGACAAGGAGATGGAACACCTCACCTAGAGACGCCAGACTCTTACCCTCGAGTTATTTGTTTTGAGGTTTATTCATACCATGCATGGCCTCATTCCTTCCAAACGTATCATTAAAGGCCAGACTCCCAACGATGTTCCTATGTGAGGACCAGCCTCATCCTCAGCTTTCCCTGTTAACCAGCTCTGGTTGCCTCAGGCACCCACTTTCCAAGCCACGCCAAGGTCTCAATACTCTGCACTGTAATTCCTCAGACAGAAGAGGGAACTGGGTGTCCTCAAGAGGAATGAGATTCATGCTTTGGGCACCAGCCACACTCCTCTGAGACCCAGCAGGGTCCTCATTGCAAACGCTGGGCAAAACACCTTCCCCACTCATGTTGGAACTTCACTAGAAACAGGCAACGCTCTGGCCACAGAGGAAATTCAGGCTAAATTCCTTTTTTTAGGATGATTAGGAGAGCCTAAAAGGTGTACTGTACTAACCCATTGAGGTGAATAAGTCCATCCAAAAATAAATGCTGTCAAATCTCAGCAAGAACTGACTGTTTTCTACAGGACCAGAACCAGGAGGGCAGCAGCCTCGTTCCACTGTACCTGAGCAAGGAAAATGCAGAAACAGGAGAGAACTGCAGCATAGAGCCCACTTTGTGATGACAAAGCAGGGCTGACATCCAGCCGGGCACTCAGACCCTGTGATGGTAACCTGGGTCCACAGAGCCCACCAGTTGCTGCCCACGATAACCAAAGAGACCCAAGGCCTCAAGCTCCACCAGGAGAGGTTTAGGCTGAACATTAGGAAAGAATTTTTCACAGAAAGGGTTATTGGGCAGTGTCTGAGGCTGCCCAGGGAGGGGGTTGAGTCCCCTTCCCTGGAGGGGTTTAAGGGATGGGTGGATGAGGTGCTGAGGGACGTGGGTTAGTGATTGATGGGAACGGTTGGACTCGATGATCCGGTGGGTCTCTTCCAACCTGGTTATTCTATGGTTCTATAAGGAGAGGCTGGGAATTCAGCAGGCAGGTCAAGGTCCTGATCAAATGGGCTCATCTGCAAAAGATCAGGAAGCTTACACCTAAGACACCAAGCTGAAGAAATAGGTAAGACCTCAGGACAGAGCTTGCAATAGAGCCCAGGGTCAAAGGGAAGGGGGAGGAGTGAGGGTCCACAGGTGAGGCTTATCAGGGTCATTGACCTATTGTTATTTCACTCAGGCCAATGCCGTGCAAGAAGAGGAATTCTCTGTTGCACCTGGGACACAGAACCCCTGGAGCATTGATCGCGACAGTAGAAGGGATTCTTCCTCCCAGAAAGGAACCTTACACATGTTTGGTGAGTACAAAAATCAATCTTTTATTCCAAAGGTCCTTTCTATCACTGTCCCACCTCACCAAATCCCCAGGAAGGCTCCTCTCTGACCTTGACAGTCCCATACTAAGCACCTTTGGTGTTGTTCTGCCCCAAGGCTCCAGTTCCCCAGTGCCCCCTGCTCTCTCTGGTCACAAGCTGCAGATGCTGTCCAGACCCTGCTTCTGCTCTCAAGTTTCCACAGCTCCTGAATGGCAATAGCGAGTGTGCTTCCCGAGGGTCTTCCTGCCCAGCAGGGCACAGGGGGTGCTCCTGACAGCAGCTGCTTTCAGGGAGGAGAGAGTTTTAGGTCTGGAGAAAGGCACTACAAGGGTTCCCGCAGCACGTGGGGCAGCACAAGAGGTGCCCCCCCTGCCCTCCACCTAAAGCAGGGGTGCAGTGCTTTGCAGAATTTTACCTGTAGAGGATGAGAGCATGTGGCAGGAAAGGGGAGTGAGCTTGAACTCTTCTACAGACCCTGTGGCAGGAGCAACAACTACAACCTGCTGGAACAGGCTATGCCAACTTCACCCCCCAAGCAAGGTTTCTTCCCTCCCCAGTGTCACTGGTCTTGCATTTCAGACCAGAATGGTAGGAAGACACAAAGGTGCAGCCTGCAGGGTTCTTTCTTTCCCTCGTCTGGTGTGCAAGGGACAGTGAGGGACTTCATGCATGCCCTCAGTTCAGGGATTTTTTTTGGAATGGTGCAAGAGCATCATATGACTTCAGCTACATCCTCCCACTGTGTAGCACCCCATATACTCCTGGATTGCTCGGGTGAGCATCCCATCAGGGAAGGAACATAACGAGACGTCAAGTTATAATGCAGCATAAACTTTAATGACTCTAAAGAGAGAAACAAGGCAGGGCATGCTGGAAGGGACCCAGGCCAGGTGCTACAAGGGCAGGTGACGCTCAGGCAGCACTTCACAGCCATGGGACACAAACCTTTCTCACACCCACATGGGCAGAGGATGATGAGCAGGACCCTTCTTGACTTGCTTCAGGATGAAGCCATGGCACAGGACAGCAAAAGACAACAGGGACTCATGATGCAGAGAAGAAAGCAGGAGAAGAAGACAGCATCAGCTGGCTGTGTTTCCAGACAGCACAGGATGGCACTGCCCTTTCCTCCCTCCTTTTCAGGAGGGTGTGAGGGTGCTCAGCTCCTCTGGAAACCCCAACCAGCAGCTCCATCCTCAGTCCAACACATGCCTATGGGCTTCCTGATAGATGCATTTGCTGGACATGCAGCCCGACCTTAGCAGGGCAGGCACCTCCTGCCGCAGTAGCCACCACCAAGGCCAGAGAGGCTGAAGCCCCCGGAGTTGATGGGTGTTCCCTCCTGGCTCAGGATGCTGCCCACAGCAGCAGAAGCTGAGGATCCCACCGCGGTGTTCTGAGGGAAGGAGGTGAGGATGGGTCCGGGCAGGGTCACCACCACAGGAGAAGGCTGGATCACCACACGGGAGTCCTGGCACTGCCGGACGCAGGGCTCGTTGCAGCTGTTGGCAAGAGGGGTTGGGCCACAGGGACGGCACAGATCGTAGCAGGACATGGCTGTGGGACGGAGGTGACCTGGGAGAGAGGGCAGGGGGAGAACAGGCAGCGTGTGAGGCACAGTCTGACACCCTGATCAGTGAGAGAAAGAGCATGAGCTTAGAAGGCTGTACAGTCCTGTAAGAGAAGAAAGCATTAGAAGCCCTAGTCCGTGTAGTTTCCCTGCAAAGAGAGTCCAAATCCTCCCATCCTCTCCCAGCAGAGAACAAGGAAAAAGAGAATATGAAAGAGCAAGGCTCTCAGTAAAGCCTACACCGAGGCCATGGAGAAAGGGGAGAATAAAAGAAAGAGAAGAATGAGGCAAAGGTGGTTGCAGCTCACCTTGTTCACCAAGGAGGAGAAGGCAGGAGAAGTGGATGAGGGACCTACAGCTGGATGGCCTTTTATACTGATCGAGACAGCCCCAGGCACAGAGGCTCCCTTTGGGCATGTGAGGTGTTTACCAACAAGCTCATCTCGCATGCAAACAATCTCTATTAAAGAAATGGGGACGCTGCTTATGTTCCCTGCAATGCTGCCTTTTCATTTCCCTGTCCAGGACGCCCATTCAGCCTCAGAGGCTCCTTTCAAGTCACAGCATTAGATGGAGAAAATGTTTCTGGGGGGAATGACACAGTAGGGTAGGAAGAAGATTAAAGCAAAGACAAGGAGATGGAACATCTTGTCCAGTGATGCTTGTCCCTTACCCTCTAGGTGTTTGGTTTGAGGTTTTGTCATTCTATGAATGTTCTCATTTCCTTCCAAACGTATCATTAAAGGCCAGACTCCCAACGATGTTCCTATGTGAGGACCAGCCTCATCCTCAGCTTTCCCTGTTAATCAGCTTGGTCTACCTCAGGCACCCACTTTCCAAACCAAGCCAAGGACTAAATGCTCTGTGTTGCATTTCTTGGGACAGCAGAGCAGCTGGGGGTCCTCAAATGGAATGACAGCCATGCTTTGGGCTCCAGCCACCCTCCTCTGACAGCCAGCCAGGTCCACACTGCAGTAGGTGGACAAAACACCTTCCCCAATTATGCTAGGTCTCCACCAGAGACAGGCAACATGATGATCACTAAGGCCCAGGCCAGATTCCTTACTTAGGATGAAGATGGCAGCTTAGAAGATGCTCTGTGCTAACCTGATGACAGTAACATTGATTCAAAGAGAAAAGTTTGGCGTGGTTTGTGGGTGTTCATGGAGTTTGCATCTCCTGAGGGCCTTCCTGCACAGCAGGGCACAGGGGGTGTTGCTGACAGCAGCTGCTTTCAGGGAGGAGAGAGCTTTAGATCTGTGGAAATTCACTGCAGGGGTTCCCGCAGCATGTGGGGCAGCACAAGATTTGCCCCCACCCCTTCCACCTAAAGCAGGAGTGGGGTGCACAGTATAAATATCAACATGGAGGACTAGAGTAGTTGGTGGGAAAGGATGGGAGCTTGTCCTCTCCTCCATCCCCTGTGGCAGGAGAAACTGCTGCATCCTATGGGAGAAGGCCACATCAACTACATGCCACCTTCACCCACAAGCAAGGTTACTCCCGTCCCTGACGTCAAAGGCTTTGAAAGTCAGAGTAGAAGAGCTGGAAGACACAACGGCTGCAGCCTGCAAGGTTCTTTGTTTGCTTCCTCTGGTGTTCGAGGGATGGAGAGGGGCTAACTACTTGCTCTGACTTCACTGTCATGGACAACAAATTATGGGATGTCTCAAGCAGAGACTCTCCAGGCCGGCCAACATTGATGGGTATTTCAGAACAGGAGCTGGGTGTCCCAGAGAGATGGTCTGGGATAAGAAGCGCAGGGTTACAAACTCCTTGGGTATCTATCCCAAAGCACACACCATGAACCCAGGGAAGTCATCACAGGGGTTTGTTGAGGGAGCCAGGAGGCCTGGTGTTCAGGACAAAGGGATGCGAGAGACTTTGGATGGATTAATCACAGGGAAAGGGCAGTGCCCTCCAGGTGACCATTTCAGCTGAACATACACACTCCCCATCCACTAAGACTGATGCCAGGGAACCTCATCCCTTCAGCCAGGCCTCTGCACTGGATAGCAACCCAGATCCCCCTGGAGAGCTTGGGTTGAGCATCCCAGGAGAAAAGGAACACGAGGAGACATCAAGCTACAATGCAGCATAAACTTTAATGAGTCTAAAGACAGAAACAAAGCAGGACATGCTGGAAGGGACCCGAGCCAGGTGCTACAAGGGCAGCTGGCACTCAGGCAACACTTCACAGCAATGGGACACATGTCTTCCTTGCACACACATGGCCAGAGGGTGGTGAGTGGGATCCTTCTTGACTTGCTTCAGGATGAAGTTGTGGCACAGGACAGCAAGAGACAACAGGGACTCATGATGCAGAGAAGAAAGCAGGAGTAGAAGACAGCATCAGCTGGCCATGCTTCCAGACAGCACAGGATGGCACTGCCCTTTCCTCCCTCCTTTTCAGGAGGGTGTGAGGGTGCTCAGCTCCTCTGGAAACCCCAACCAGCAGCTCCATCCTCAGTCCAACACATGCCTATGGGCTTCCTGATAGATGCATTTGCTGGACATGCAGCCCGACCTTAGCAGGGCAGGCACCTCCTGCCGCAGTAGCCACCACCAAGGCCAGAGAGGCTGAAGCCCCCGGAGTTGATGGGTGTTCCCTCCTGGCTCAGGATGCTGCCCACAGCAGCAGAAGCTGAGGATCCCACCGCGGTGTTCTGAGGGAAGGAGGTGAGGATGGGTCCGGGCAGGGTCACCACCACAGGAGAAGGCTGGATCACCACACGGGAGTCCTGGCACTGCCGGACGCAGGGCTCGTTGCAGCTGTTGGCAAGAGGGGTTGGGCCACAGGGACGGCACAGATCGTAGCAGGACATGGCTGTGGGACGGAGGTGACCTGGGAGAGAGGGCAGGGGAAGAACAGGCAGCGTGTGAGACAGAGTCTGACACCCTGATCAGTGAGAAAGAGCATAAGCTTGGAGGATGTACAGCCTGATAAAAGAAGAAGGGATCAGGATCTCTGGCCTCTGCAAAGAGAGTCCAAGGCCTTCTCCCATCTTCTCCCAGCAGAGAACAAGGAAAAAGAGAATATAAAAGAGCAAGGCTCTCGGTAAAACCTACACCGAGGCCATGGAGAAAGGGGAGAATAAAAGAAAGAGAAGAATGAGGCAAAGGTGGTTTCAGCTCACCTTGTTCACCAAGGAGAAGGCAAGAGAAGTGGATGAGGGACCTACAGCTGGACGGCCTTTTATACTGATCGAGACGGCCCCAGGCCCCAAAGCTCCCTTGCACATGTGATGCTTTTAGCAACAAGCTCATCTCACATGCAAATGATAAACTTTAAAGAAATGGGAAAGCAGCTTATGTTCCCTGCAATGCTGCCTTTTCATTTCCCTGTCCAGGACGCCCATTCAGCCTCAGAGGCTCCTTTCAAGTCACAGCATTAAAGGGAGAAAATGTTTCTGGGGGGAAATGACACGGCAGGGAAGGAAGAAGATGAAGGCAAAGACAAGGAGATGGAACACCTCACCTAGAGACGCCAGACTCTTACCCTCGAGTTGTTTGTTTTGAGGTTTATTCATACCATGCATGGCCTCATTCCTTCCAAACGTATCATTAAAGGCCAGACTCCCAGCCATGTTCCTATGTGAGGACCAGCCTCATCCTCAGCTTTCCCTGTTAACCAGCTCTGGTTGCCTCAGGCACCAGCTTTCCAAGCCACGCCAAGGACTGAATGTTGTGCAATACGTTTCCTAGGACAGAAGAGGGAACTGAGCGTCCCCAAAAGAAATTCCGGCCAAGCTACAGGCACCATCTCTTTTTCTCCACCCTTTGCACAGAGGACAGTTCTAGAGTGTCAGGGGAGTGTGGCTCAAATCACGGCCATCATTCTTCTTAGGGGCACCCTGGTGCTCCTTTGTCCTGAGAAATTCAACGCAGAGCATTTAGTCCTTGTCTTGGTTTGGAAAGTGGGTGCCTGAGGCAACCAGAGCTGGTTAACAGGGAAAGCTGAGGATGAGGCTGGTCCTCACATAGGAACCTTGTTGGGAGTCTGGCCTTTAATGATATGTTTGGAAGGAATGAGGCCATGCATGGTATGAATAAACCTCAAAACAAACAACTAGAGGGTAACCAACTGCAGCACCAGGAGTGGTTTGTGATCTCTTTACCTTCATCTTCTTCCTTCAATTCTGTGTCCTTTCCTCCAGAAACATTTTCTCCCTCTAATGCTGTGACTTGAAAGGAGCCTCTGAGGCTGAATGGGCGTCCTGGACAGGGAAATGAAAAGGCAGCATTGCAGGGCACATAAGCAGCTTCCCCATTTCTTTAACAGCGATTGTTTGCATGCGAGATGAGCTTGTTGGTAAACACCTCACATGCCCAAAGGGAGCCTCTGTGCCTGGGGCTGTCTCGATCAGTATAAAAGGCCGTCCAGCTGTAGGTCCCTCATCCACTTCTCTTGCCTTCTCCTTCGTGAACAAGGTGAGCTGCAAGCTCCTTTGCCTCCTTCTTCTTTTCTTTTATTCTCCTCTTTCTCTATGGCATCAGTGTAGGTTTTACTGAGAGCCTTGCTCTTTTATATTCTCTTTTTCCTTGTTCTCTGCTGGGAGAGGATGGGAGGATTTGGACTCTCTTTGCAGGGAAACCTTTGGGGCCAGAGATCCTGATCCTCTCCTCTTCTCAGACTATCCTCTCTCCCAAGCTCATGCTCTTTCTCTCACTGATCAGGGTGTCAGATTGTGCCTCACACACTGCCTGTTCTTCCCCTGCCCTCTCTCCCAGGTCACCTCCGTCCCACAGCCATGTCCTGCTACGATCTGTGCCGTCCCTGTGGCCCAACCCCTCTTGCCAACAGCTGCAACGAGCCCTGTGTCCGGCAGTGCCAGGACTCCCGTGTGGTGATCCAGCCTTCTCCTGTGGTGGTGACCCTGCCCGGACCCATCCTCAGCTCCTTCCCCCAGAACACCGCGGTGGGATCCTCAGCTTCTGCTGCTGTGGGCAGCATCCTGAATGAGGAAGGAGTGCCCATCAACTCCGGGGGCTTCAGCCTCTCTGGCCTTGGTGGTCGCTATGGCAGGAGGTGCCTGCCCTGCTAAGGTCGGGCTGGACGTCCAATGAGCTCAACGACCAGGAAACCTAAAGCCCGATGCTGGATTGAGGATGGTGCAAGTGGCTGAGGTTTCCAGATCTGTTTTGCATCCTCGTGCCCTTCTTCAAAGGAGGGGGAGAAGCAAGATGCTGTCTGGACATACTGCCAACTTATGTCTTATTCTTGAAATTCCTGCTTTGATGACTTTGCTTGCATCTGTGATTTTGAATTTCACATTGGCTTGCTATAATGCTCTACTTTTAAGTAATCAGTAGAGGGGTTTTACTCTGGAATTATGGAAAGCAGAGTCTTTCTTGCTGTCTTTCATTTGGGATGGTTTAAGTGGCTTCTTTCCCTTATATAAATATGTATATTCATTTTGTTTTGCAGAACACTACTTGACTTTTTATCATTAAACTGTGTTGCATCTGGATTTTTGTTTCCTTGTGGCTTTCTTCTTTTTTTCATCCCTTTGGGGTGGAATGTTTCAGTATTGGTGAAAAAGATATGAAGAGTGCCTTCTTAGTAAAAAATGTGAATTCAGTATTCACCGTAATTCACTTGATAAAAGTACTTTCATTGTTGTTTACACTCTTATGTAGCATTGAACAAGTTCGCATATATTTTTCTTGCTAGTTTGTGCCCCAGATTTTTTATGCAGCTGCATATAAAAGCAAAGTTTTGATATTTTGGATTGGAAGCTTTCAGATCTTGCCACGTATTTGGCATCTTTGAAACTCTGAGTATTTCAAAGTGTGTAGTAAGTTTTTCTGAAGCAGTATTTAGGTCTTCATTTTTCGTTTAGATTGAGTCCTACCAGACTCTGAAGTTTTAAATATGAAACACTTTGAGTGATCTTGACTCAAGGCTTCAAAGTTGAAGTTTTAAAATCTCACCAGAGTAGTAAGACTGCTTATATGATTGGCACATTAATTCATTTTTATAATGATGTCACACTTTAAGCCTGGCCCATTCAATTTTGGCAGCTAAAACCAAGCAGCTTGGGTCACAATTCCCTTCTCCTGAGGAAAAGGAGAAAGGGAAATGAGAGGAAGAAGACTTGCAGGTTGGAAACTAAACCAAACCAGGTTTAGTAAAATATCACTACTACTAAAAATGCAATTAAGAAGAGAATAACACTAAAATATGAACAAATATATGACATTGTGATCTCACCCCACGGTGACTGTGAAACCACAGATGGTGCAGGGCAGGCAAGATAAGTAGCAGGCGAGTTCCTATGCTCAGGAACTAAATTCAGGGACACATAGATCCAGGGTTGGGGCAAAAAGACAGACAAGGTCCTCACTTGATATCGACCATTGAAGAAGAGAGCGAGACCCTTGTCATCTCTCAGTTTTACACTGGGTATGACTTATATGGGAGGGAATTGTTCAGGATGGGATGACCTGATTGAGGCAATAAAAGCAAATTATGAAGATGGTAAATCAATAGGTAGACTGAGTGGAGAGAGATGGACTGAGTGGAGTCTCTGTTTGAAAACTGATTGCCATGATTGAAGGGACGGGAACACACACAGTGCCCTGTTGACAGAACTGGTGTGACTGAAGTAATCAATTATTCACTCAGATCTGTGAGGAATCACTGATTACAGTCTGATGTACATCAAAGAATGGCTTTGTGCTTGATGGCAAGGAGGCACCTTTCTATGATGCAAATGGACACAGAGCAGAAAAAGTACAGCAATGAATTTCAGGAGAATGAAATGTCTGGTTAAGTGGCCTGGGTCCAACAACAGCATGACCTGAAAGGTACATTTGTGGTGCTTGCTGTGAATGAAAAAGCTTTCAGAACTACTCTTTGCCTGTGCTGGCTCGTTTAAAATTAAAAATAAAGCAGTCTCCTGGAATTGAACATCTTCAGACAACACAGCATCACGGAGCGTTTCTGCAGGATGTTGAAGCCTTTATTAAAAGTGTCATTAGAGGAACAGTTCCTGAAGACCTTCAGCATCAGTTTGAAGGCCATGACCCCTCTGTATGTTAAGAACTAAGAAATGGGTGAAATAATTCCACACAGGGATGTTTACAATTTTTTAAGACTATTGAGACATCATCTTTGCATTAATTGGTTCCTACATGCATTTTTGCAGGTAGAAACTGTACTTGACAATGATTTTGTTTTGTCTTGTAGTCTAGATTCACCCTGGTGTTGAATAAGAAGCTATTCATTAGAAATTCTTTCATCTTCACAAGTTATAGGTACTTTTAATTTCTGAGGTCCTCAGAGTCAGTATAAAAGTACTGACTCTTAGTGTCAATATGAAATTACCCCAAGCCCAGCCTAATAACACCATTTTTTCAGCTCCTCAGTAATTTGTTAGCTTGCAGGTGTCTCAGGAGCACAATCTAAACTCACATTCAAGACATTTACTAAAGCTCTTTGTGTGCAGTTCCCTGCCTGACCCAGTTAAGAACAATTACCAGTTAACTTGTTCACCTTCTTTAAATAAAATGAGGAGAGTTTCAAGCCTCCTGGATGAGTTCTTTAAGCCAATCAGAGCAGTCTGGAGTGGAGCCACAGTCAGGAGACAGCTCAGGGGGCTTTCTGAAAACACTACATTGTCTTTAAGGTCCCTTCCAAACCAAACTATTCTATGATTCTATAATACCTCAAAATAGTTTAAGACTCATGTGTGTCCTCAAGATTTATTAGTTTTAGTAGGCATGGTGGGATTGGGCTGGTGGTTGAACTTAGTGATCTTAGTTTAGTCTAGAATCATATAATCCTTAAGGTTGGAGAAGACCTCTAAGGTCATCAAGTCCAACCATCAACACAACGTTGATGTGCCTCCTAAACCATGTCTAAATTGTTCTTCTCCTGGGCTGGAGTCACAGCTTTGTAAACATCCATGGAGACCAGAATTTATTAAAAACACCCATGGAGACCAGAATTTATTAAGGATTTACACTCATAGTCTTAATAAAAGGACACCTTTGTGTGATGAATTATGTATTGTACACATTCTTCTTAGTATTTTTTCTTATGACTCAAGTGAAAGATGCACTGGAGCATGAATTTTGTTGTGACTGAAAGGTGGCATTGGAATAAATTTGGTCCATAATATCAGAAGATGAGAGAATCCTGCATGACAGAATACGTGTGTCAGAAGATAGGGAAATGAAAACAAAGTAATGAACAGTGAGGAAAAGGCATTTAATCAGCTGGAAGCATTTTACATTCAGGACATACTCGTTGGTAAATAATCTCATGCACAAAGCATGTCTGTTGTCCTCAGGCCATCCAAGACAGAGTATAAAACTAACTCATCTCACGGTCCTTCCTACCACTTCTCTTTCCTTTCTCCTCTTCTGGGAACAAGGTTAGTCCAAATCTATTTCTCTTTTTGTATTTGCTGAATGCTCACCTTCATAACAATTTGTTTGCTGTTCTTTTTTCTCTACAGTATTCTGCTTATGGCTGGGTTGGTTTGGGGAAAGACTTTTTCTCCTTAAAAAGATGGATTTTGAAGTTAGAATTGCAGGTATTTCTGGAGTTTCAATTTGGCCATATAGATCCTTGAAATGGGGATATAGATTTATTCAAATGTGAGCTTTCAGATGTGATAAGTGACTTAGCAAATAATAATAATGATAATAATAACAATAAAAATGAGTTTGTAGAGTAGCCGTGCAATGGGATTGGACCTAGGTGATCTTTAAAGGTCCCTTCCAACTGAAACCATTCTGGGATTCTGTGATCACAGAGATCTACGTGCTCAGTCGTCTTTCAAGTAGCGATGTGCATTGCTACTTGAGGGGAGACCTTATTGCTCTCTACAACTACCTGTAGGAGAAAAGCCCTTTTCTTTGCTCTTTATTCCATAGAAGGGTTCTTCATCGTTCTCGTATTTGTTATTATGAATTTATAACTGGGCACAGTGGAAAAAAAGAGGGTAAAGTGAACAAGATAGGAAGGTTTAGAGCAGAGGGTTGTGGGGATTAAAAACCAAGTAGGTCTAACCACAAGTTTTTGAGCTTTAAACACCACTGTCTAAATGAAGGTAAAATGAAGATGCACACTGAGATTTGAAGGAATAGTCATTGAATTCAGCAAGGATATTGGCTCAAATCCCATATCTTCGAGCTTCTGCTTCAGTAATCGCTGCAGACCTCACTCTGATAGCCATTGTCAAAATGTTCTGCTTGGTGACTTGCAGTTACCCTGGTTTTAAATGATCTTATAGGTGCAATGACATCTCCTGCAGGTTCAGAGATTATTTCAGGGTCTGTGAGGAGCAAAAATAGAGGAGAGCTGAGGACCCAAAAGACTGAGATGGGCATACGAAACAGGGAACTTTGTGTTTACTGGTGTGTGGGAATCAGTCACAAAGAATAAGCAGGGATGTACGTGGCTTTTTCATGGATGGCACATCTGCAGAAGTGCTGTCTAGGAAAGACTTCCAAAAACCTCAGCTTTGAGAATGCTTAACTGTATTGAAATGTGTGCCTCTCCACAGAGGAAGGTGGAACCTGGAAAATGATTCTTCATTTCATTTTCCAGCTGTCTATTAGACTCTATCCATAAATAATTCTCTGGGTAGGTATTACTCATAATTACTATGACTACAATGCTCTGAATACCTAGAGCTGGATCTTGGTATTGTTTTTCCAGACATAAAGTCAATCAAAATACTAAAATTAAAGTAATGATAGAGGTATGCGTCTTTTTGTTCTGCTGCCAGCTATTTAATCCTCTGGATCACCAACTACTAAGAGGGGATGATTTCAGCCGTCATCTTCTCATTGCATATTTAAGAGTTCAGTCTCCTTCTCAACTCACACCTCAGCCAGCTCCTGAAAGGATCCCAGGGAAGTTCCTGTTGTCCTGGTGCTGGAGCTGGGTAAACGTAAGTGCAGTATGACCCCTACACTGCATTCGTTTCTGGTTCTGTGTTTCAGACTTACCTGCATCCCACAACCATGTCCTGCTACGAGCGGTGTCCACCCACCTCCTGTGGTCCAACCCCACTTGCCAACAGCTGCAACGAGCCCTGTGTCCGGCAGTGCCAGGACTCAACAGTGGTGATCCAGCCTTCTCCTGTGGTGGTGACCCTGCCCGGACCCATCCTCAGCTCCTTCCCCCAGAACACCACCGTGGGATCCTCAGCATCCGCAGCCATCGGGAACGTTCTCAGTGCTGGAGGGGTCCCCATCTGCACTGGCAGCTCCCTGGGCTTGGGGAGCTTTGGCTACCCAGGCTTGGGCAGTGGCTACAGCCGGCCCTACCGTCGCTACAGCTCCTACCGCAGCGGCTTCTAGGGGCCGTGCTAAAGCGTGAGGAGCGAGCAGGGAGAAACGACCAAGAATGCTGAAGCATGACCCGACACAGGACTGAGCTCGTGGCTGTGGTTTTCAGAAGTGATGTTAGATACCCTCAACTCCAGCTGAAGTTGATGGAGTGGTGGGAGCTTGGCATCCCCTGAGATCAAGCCCCTACTTTTGTTATACCACTTTTTATTTCTGATTGAGTACGTAGATCTGCTGCACATCGCTGTATTTCATACTGCCTGGGGTAAAACTTCTAATTGGACAGTAGGTGGGACTTGATTGTCAAGGCACACTGCTACACTGAACGAGCATCTCTGTGGAACACATCATCGTGAGATGTACCACTCTTCCCATATTGAAACCTATTGCTTTGCAGTATTTCCATCCACTCTTTGGCATTATTAAAGTTATGCTTTTATCGTATCTCCAGTCTCCTGTTATTTTTTCCTTCCCTCTCCTACCTTCTTCTGAAGATTTTTCTTGGGGAGATTAATCATTGCCAGGTAGAGACATGATATGAATGCTGCTGGGGCCACTAATAAGAGAAGAAAAACAGGTTTTGGGCTCAAGATTTGAGTTTGCAGCTAAAATGCGTATTGATTCCACACTGACTCACCATAATATTTGTCTTTCTACACCTACTCTCAAGGCTGGAAGTGCTCTATGATCTGACAGAATGACAGGGTATCTAATCTAGCACGTAGTGGTATTTGTTTTAAGGAATCCTGTTGTCACTCAAGCTCTCAATAACCCTGACCTGGAGCTGCAGGGTGCAAAGATTGATTTACATTCTTTTACCATCAAATTGATGCTTGAACACTTGGATTTGTGAACTAAAACATGAACAGCAGAAGAATTCTCAAAGGAGGTATAGACAGAGCCTCTTGTCACAGAGATCAAGAGTTTCATCAATTTATTTGCTATTTACTGCTTAAGTACTGTGTATTTTAGAGCTCCTTCTAAAAACCCTGGCTGTCTTTGCTGTCCTGGCTGCAGCTCTAAAGAATTCCAACAAGAAGTTCATATCAAGGAATGAAACACGCTTACATAAAATAGAGAACACTTGTAGGCATTAAAACCTTTAGGAATCCTCACAAATAACCTGGTTTTGCTAAAAGTAAGGACCTGAGATTTAAACCAGATTTGCTACAACCACTGAAGCTATGAAAACAGTAGATTTTGAGGAAAAACTGAAGACAGTCTCATGCTGGGAAGGTTTGAGGTGTTGAAATAATTCAATTTATATATAATCTGTTGCAGCTAGCTAAATGACCCCCCTCAGTTCAATGGTTTCCAGTAACTAAATTTCTTCTGGTCTGTGCATCAGTCTAGTCTCATCCCAAGTGCAATTACTGGCTGGGTGGAGAATGAATTGAGAGCAGCCCTGAGGAGAAGGGATTTAGGGTGCAGGGGGATGAGAAGCTCCACATGAGATAGCGATGAACACTTGGAGCCCAGAAACCAACCATGTCCTGAGCTGCATCCAAAGCAGAGGGACCAACAGGACAAGGGAAAGGACTCTGCCCCTCTGCTCCGCTCTGGTGAGACCCACCTGGAGCTCTGGGTCCAGTTCTGGAGTCCTCAGCACAGGGAGGAGATGGAGCTGTTGGAGCGAGACCAGAGGAGGCCATAGAGATGATCCGAGGGCTGGAGAACCTCCTGTATGAGGACAAGCTGGGAGAGTTTGGGTTGCTCAGCCTGGAGAAGAGAAGGGTCTGAGGCCCTAGAGCAGCTTCCAGTAGTGAAAGGGGCTGCAGGAAAGCTAGGGAGGGGCTCTTGATCATTGAGTGCAGGGATAGGATGAGGAAAAATGAGTTTCAGCTGAAAGAAGGGAGATTGAGATGATATCTAAGGAAGAAGTGTCTCCTGTGAGGGTGGGGAGGTCCTGGTCCAGGTTGCTCAGGGTAGTGGTGGCTGCCCCATCCCTGGAGCTGTTCATGGTCATGTTGGACAACGCTTTGAGCCTCCTGATGCAGCAGAAGGTGGAACTGGATGGTCTTTAAGGTCCTTCACAACCCAACCCATTCCATGATTCTGTTCTGTGATTCTCATCCTAGCATCAGAGGAAAAAAAGCTTCCTCAAAGCTTCTTTCATCTCAAAGACCTTTGAATCATTTCACTGTCTTGTACTACTACACTCAAGCCTCTGAAGTCAACATAAAGATGTTACAAATTTCACTTCAGGTGAGAAATTTGTCAACCCTTCAGCAATTTGCTAGCTCACCAGCCTGTCGTGAGAGCACTCAAAAGGTTCTAATTGAGTGTGTGGGTTATGAAACTCAATTACTGATCCGTAAATGAGAGCTGTTATGTTCTGGTTCATCAGCCTAAACAATCTCAAAAAGCAAGATCCAAAGGCTCTCAATGGTTTGGATGTTAATTAGACTAAATTGGCAGAATATCAGTGGAAACATTTCCAGGCTGTTAATGATGCTGTTTCTCAAATATTATATAACCTCCGAGAAGAACACTTTACATCCCTAGAGGGAAGAATGAGGAAAAGTTAGCATTCATTGGCTATCTCATTTACAGATGGAAGGGACGTGAATTCTCCAGGTGAGTGAAAGCTTTCACCTACTATAAGGAAATAAGTTTTAAAAGATATAAAAGGACTATGGATAGTATGTTGGATAATAGAGATTTTAAGGAAAGGGAAGAAAAAGAGAAAGTAAAAGAGAATTTTCTCATAGAGAACCATTAAAATGGGCAGAGTTGCAGGATTTTGCAGAAGATGAAGATTTGGCTTATTTTTTAAATCAATTATGAAAATTTTTAATAAAATAATTAAGTTTCTGAAGGTGTTTACCTTGAATTAGTCTGTGAAGCCTTTTGAGTGATCTTGACTCAGACACTTTGAAATTAGGTTATTAGCCTGGTGATGCTGAGATCTTGTCACGTACCTTCAACATTAGACCGTGTGAAACTTTGCATATTTGAGCCATTAGTGAGAAGCTGTTCTGAACTTTGAAGTCCTTTTTTCTTCTGAAGACCAAGGCCAATGTGTGTATAAGACACTCTTCATTTAGAGTTAATTTTTGTCTCTTGTTGAGGGACAGTGGAGCTAAGAGGAGACATCTGATCCCTGCTTTTTTGCATATTTTCCATCTGTGCAAGTATTTCCAGCCGGCTGGAGCAACGAAGTGCAGGCTTCTATGTGCTTGAATTAGCTGTATTCATACAAACTGGGAAACCTGTGGGTTAGCCCAAGCAGTGGTAGAACACGTTTTATTGTCTCTGGTCAGCAGTTCTCACCAGTCTCAATTGTTTTTGGTGTTGGAAACACCAAACACACTCTTCTCAGTAGGTTTGTGGTGGATTGAACCAGTGCAGAAGTGAGGAATTGGGGAAGATCTATTACACATCTTCATCCTGTGATATTTTTGAGTCCTTGAAATGGAAATGCCTGTTAATGCCCCCACCCCAGAGCTAAATGATTGCTGACCTAAGGAGTAAAGTTGTGAACAAGGGCTGTGTACCACATACACTCCCCCTAAGCAATGTCCTGATGACTAAAATGAAGGAGGAGATCTACATTGCCCTTAGGAGGCAACATAATTGCTGCTCTAACTCCTTCGAGTCGCCGCAGTCCTCCAAGGAATTAAGTGGGTTCACATCAGCAAAGATGAAAGCTTTGTCCATGCTGGAATGGGAATATAATAAGGGAAAGGGGAAAAAAAATAGAGCAATATTGAAAGAGATTTTGGAAGGGGGGAAAAAATATCAGGGTTGATCAGTTTGGTGGATTTTGCATGCAAAAGTACAGAGCATTAAATAATTTCATTCATAGTAGGTGTCTGTGGTCTGCAGGTAGTCTGGAACATGGTATAAAAACCTATACAAGACCAGGCTCTTCCATCCACTTCTCTCGCCTTCCTCACCAGGTGACCAGGTAAGTCTGAATCTTCCCAGTGTCTTTTTAAATGCTAAACTGGTACTTTGATGACTGCTTCTGGGGTTTTGGTTATTCTTAGTTCTTTATAAATATTGCTAGCTTTTTTTTTTTCCTTTCAGAAAGGAAAATTAGAAAGGTTTATTTCTATCAAAAAGAGAGGCTTTATTTACTTGTGAAGCAGGGTGTAGTGAGACACAATTCTGGCAGCATCGACTCTCAAAACAGCTTTATGCTCCATTTTAGAGACCAATGAGACCAGAACCTCATTGGAAATTCAGTTTCACCTTAAGAAACTGGGGCCAGCAAAACTCTGCGTTATTTCCAGCCTGTGGATTTTGGTGTAATAAATGATTACTTTCCTGACCACCTTCTCTAGGTACTTTCACATATGTTACCGTCTTACCTGGATTTTATAAACTTAATACAGTGTTTCTTCCCTGTATTTCAGCCTTCCCTCTGTCCCACAGCCATGTCTACTTACGACCTCTGTGCTCCCACTCCTTGTGGTCCAACCCCGCTGGCAAATAGCTGCAACGAGCCCTGTGTCAGGCAGTGCCAGGACTCCACGTACGTCATCCAGCCTTCTCCTGTGGTGGTGACCCTCCCCGGACCCATCCTCAGCTCCTTCCCCCAGAACACGGCTGTGGGATCCACCACCTCCGCTGCTGTGGGCAGCACCCTCAGCTCTGAAGGTGTCCCCGTCTCCACTGGCAGCTCCTTGGGATTGGGGAGCTTCAGTTATCCAGGCAGTGCCTCTGGCCGCTCCTACCGCCGCCACAACACCTACCATGGTGGCTTTAACGAGCTAAGTTAAAGCGTGAGGAGCAAGCAGGAAGAAATGACCAAGGATGATGAATCAGGACCTGACCCTGAGCTCATGGCCGTGGTTTTCAAATACAGTGTAAGAAACCCACAACCTGCAGCAGCGGCAGCTTGGTACCTCCAAAAATCTGGCTTTTGCTTGTTTTATACGTCACACTTCTCACGAAATGTATTTTTCTGTTGCTATAGATGGGACTTCATTATCTCAGTTCACAGCATCACTAAGGAAAGAAAGTCAGGATGAAAAGACACATTGCCTGTTGTCTTGCTGAATCCTGGAAATCTATACTTAATACTCTGTACTTTTTTATTCCATGTTTTGCTGCCATTAAAGTTATACTGCATCAGAATCTGAGCCCCCTGGTCCTTGTTTGAAAAAGTTTTAGCTGCTCACTTTATGTAAAATTTCTTCCTATTCATCTATTTTACTAATTTAAAGCTTTTTTTCTTGACTAGAAATAGGGATTTGGCTTGGTGACCTCTATGCCAAGAAAGGAAACTTTGGGAACTCTCGAGCCCCTCCCCAGCTTTCCTGGAGCCCCTTTCCATGCTGGAAGCTTCTCTGAGGTCTCCTCGGAGCCTTCTCTTGTCCAGGCTGAACAACCCCAACTCTCAGCCTACCCTCTGAAGTTTATTTAGCATATGAAAACCTTTCTCTTCTTACTGGGATGGAAAATCTTTAAACGAATGGGTATTAGTCCTGGATCTCCAGCTCCAAACGAGTAGGTTGTGATCTTTTCCTTCCTGAATGACTGATGGAATGAAATGTAAAATCAGGGACCAAGTATGTAATTGCAGCAAAATGCAGATGAGTGGTGTCTCATGTCACCCTCGGCAGTAAGAAACGATGACTTATGAAAATGATTTATACCAATGATTATAGGTGATCCCTTGCTCTGAGGTGATGGATTGCATGTTCCCATTCGTCAGTCTTGGTGGCACCAAGCAGAGCTTGGATGTAAGAAGAACAGTAAAGAGTGTTGAAAATCATCACAGAATTATGGAGAGGTTTCGGTTGGAGGGGACCTCAAGGCCCATCCAGTTCCACACCTCCCACTGCATCAGGGGCTCCAAGCCCCATCCAACCTGGCCTTGAACCCCTCCAGGGATGGGGCAGCCTGGGCCAGGGCCTCCCCACCCTCACAGAAAAATATTTCTTCCGAAGATCTCATCTTAATCTCCCCTCTTTTAGCTTAAAACAGAAATCTATTATTGCCTTTATGCAAATGAATCCTTCAAAGAGCTGTTGGATACCAGCTGCCATAGAGGAAATTATCCTTGAAAAGGACTGCTGATCCCTTAGAATAGGGATGAGTACTGAGGAATGGACTAGAAAAGCTAAAAATAGATAAAATAGCTACAAAAGCCTAGGCTAATTGATTTGAGAATCTCCTTGAAATATGACATGGCTTAAACTAAACTAGGTGCTGTTTTTTAAAGGAGGGATTACGATTCATTGTTCCGTGATTCTATGAAATTAAACCTATAATTGCTGTAATTCCAATGACACAAATTTTAGGACCCACTGACTGACCTGCCCTCCCAAATCTTAATAATATATTATTCCAGAAGTGATATGAGAATTCAAACATAGGTATTAAGTATATATATCTTCTGTTTGCACATAATTTTAATCTATGAGGGCCTAGCAATTTATAAATGCTTCTGATAAACTTTGAAGTTCTCAGGAACCCATGACCAAGCTAAACCAGTTTCTTTTCCCAGGGGATATTCACAAAGACACTTCTAATTTAAAGGCAATTTACATGTCTCCATGAAATGCCAGGAGAGCAAAAACCTCAGTGTTAATCTCAGTGTCTAAGGTTGCTTATGGATTTTACCCTTTATTGTTTATTCTGCAAGCCCCCCCTATAGAAAAGTTTCAGTTTTGTTGTACAATCCAAAGGCTGGACAGAAAACTGACTGGAAGTGGAGAAATTATAGACATTTTATGTACTTCTAAGTCTTCAACTCATTCCCGTCAGTCTACAAAACATCGGTACCAGACACTGCAGGGATAGCTGGAGGCTGCAAAAGGAAAGAAATAATCCTTATATACGACTTCTGCCTCCACAGCTGAGTTTTGTGAAGCTTTATCTATTCCAGAACTCCTCCTGGAGAACAAAAAACCTCACCAAGCAATGTTTATGCATGTGGAAGTCAATCTAAAAGCAGTTGCTGATGTTTTGAGGTCTCAGATAAGAATAAGAGTGGATTTGTGGATTCTTTAGAGAAAGAACTTAGGCTCAGAATTAGACACAGCCAGGAAAGATCATGTATTGATAAGAATTGTGCTCCAGACTCTTTTACAGTGCTATAATTTGATATTATCTTGTTAGACTGGACTTCTAATGCTCTTTTTTCTTCTTCCATGTCAAATAAGGAGTATCTTATGTGTTTTTCTAGTTATAGCTCAGCCTTTGTACACAGAAATAACACTTCTTAGCTCCTCTCAACTCTTCACTGGGCTTTTCAGTGTCCTTCCTTTTTAAGAGTATTTGTGCTTCTTCTCTCATTTTTCGGTGAAAATTATGTGTATTCCTGACCATTTTCTGAAAAAAAAAAATCAGTCTTTTTTCCCTGAGAGCAGCTTGAATCTGCAGACTACAAGCACTCATGGGTTGACTTCCAAAAGCTGCAATTCTTCATGGTTTCCAACAGTATTTACCTTGCAGAAGAGGGTACAAGGGCCTGCATTATGTAAATGATGCTTAATCTCATTAAATGACGCCAGGCAGATCCAAAAGGGTTTTGAAGGCAGAATAAATTCTTCTGATTTAATCATTCCAGTGTTCCCATAAATTAACTTAGCCTGGAATATTTCAAGATGAAAGAAACTTGTGGTCAGATATACATGCCGCAAGATAAGGAAGTGAAGCTGTAATAAACACAAACACAGAAGGCAACCCCCCCATGTAATCAGTAGTGGCTCATAAATATCTTCATGCAACAAAGGATGCCCTGAGTTGTTGGGCAACTTGGAACTCAGTATAAAAATCTGAGCAACTCAAGGTCCTTCCATCCATTTCTCTTGCCTTCCTTGTCTTGGTGAACAAGGTAAGTCTAAATCCATGTATTCTCCTATTTATTCTATGTTGAACTGTTGCTTTGATGTTTTTGTAGCTTTTCCTTGTTCATATTGTACATCTTGAGCTTCTTTCTTTGAGGGAGTAAGGGATTTTCATAGGAAAGAAGAAGTTTTCTCTTGATCGTTAGTGAGAAAGATCAATGAAAGGGATCACAATTAGCCAGTTAGGTCCACTTATTCAGCTTTGGGATCCAAATGAGTTTTCTGGTTCTGTACATGAACATAAAATATCTGTAGTGTATTCTTGGGTCTGTTCAGAGTAGTGAGTTATGGAAAATCAACTAAAGCCAGAAGAGCAGAAGAACACGGGGATACTGGCCAATAGTGGCAGCCCCAGGTCACAAGCTCTCCCCACAGAAAGGATTAATCAATCCCTGTCTGTCTTTGGAGCTCAATTTGTCATTATTCCACAGGCAAGGAGCAACTTTAAGCCAGTTGCTTCTCCATCCCCTAAACTACTATGGGCATATTTGCACCGTAGCTTCTGAAATCTGCTGACGATTCTAATATTTAGTAGCAATTCACAAAAATAGAAGTTTTCCTGAATTCAGCTGCCTGTCCTTTCATTTCTTACAGAAAAACAAAAAATAAGTGCTTAATCTTCTATTTCCTACTTTCTAAAACTGGGAGAAAAGACCTCCAAGATGGAATGCGCATAAGACGAAGCGATAGGAATGACATAGGAAAGACTATTTGCTGCATTGGCAGTGGGTAGGATGTTTGTCATTATTGACTGTTTAGCAAAGGCGCAAGCCTTGGGTCAGGAGTAACAAGCTGAATCTTACCTGTGCTGGCAGAGCACCTTCATCTGAAGGCTGCAGAGTCAGCCTCCATCTCCCTAGGACACACAGAGCCCTGATAGTGTTCCTCCGTGCAGCCACAACGGCAAGGGAAAGTGTTGAATGTGCCTTTTCCCATGGTGGTGTGTGTGTGGTAGGATGCTTTGCAATGTCAACAAAGAAGACTTTGAGCACCAGCGTGTCCCCTGGTTCCTGGATGAGCCACAGAGGCTTCAGGGTAAGTTCCTGACTGAGAGTGTCACCTTCCCTAGCTGTCACCTTAAAGAAAATGCAAACTCAGCCTTGTTTTCAAAGTGCTTCCCCTGGATCTGGTGAAAAATATCATCTTGCTCCCCATGCAGTTGCTTTTTAATTTGTTATCTACTCCCCTTATCAGAGAATTGAGGGTGTGCAAGTAGAGTTTCATCTAAATTCTTTGCATTTCTTTCTTTTGTTGCATTTCAGACTTAGTTCCATCCCACAACCATGTCCTGCTACGACCTGTGTCCACCCACCTCCTGTGGTCCAACCCCACTTGCCAACAGCTGCAACGAGCCCTGTGTCCGGCAGTGCCAGGACTCAACAGTGGTGATCCAGCCTTCTCCTGTGGTGGTGACCCTGCCCGGACCCATCCTCAGCTCCTTCCCCCAGAACACCACCGTGGGATCCTCAGCATCCGCAGCCATCGGGAAGGTTCTCAGTGCTGGAGGGGTCCCCATCTGCACTGGCAGCTCCTTGGGCTTCGGGAGCTTTGGCTACCCAGGCTTGGGCAGTGGCTACAGCCGGCCCTACCGTCGCTACAGCTCCTACCGCAGCGGCTTCTAGGGGCCGTGCTAAAGCGTGAGGAGCGAGCAGGGAGAAACGACCAAGAATGCTGAAGCATGACCCGACACAGGACTGAGCTCGTGGCTGTGGTTTTCAGAAGTGATGTTAGATACCCTCAACTCCAGCTGAAGTTGATGGAGTGGTGGGAGCTTGGCATCCCCTGAAATCAAGCCTTTGCTTGTCTTACTTTCTGTTGGGCTTTACTTTATATTTCTGATTGAATGTCTTGCTCTCTTATGCTTTTTTTTTTTTTTTTGTATTTGACAGTCACTAGGTAAAACATGTTGTTACTAGAAGTTGTTCTGCATGACTGAATTACCACAGTCCACTTAAATAATGAAGAGTATCTCATTGTGCTGAGCATGTCATTGTGAGAGGGGTACGGTCCTTAGTGGACCATGGAGATTTATTCCTTACACTTTACATTGCTTCCTTCCATTCCTCAACCTCATTAAATTTATGTTGCATCATACTCCGAGTCTGCCTGTTCTTCTTTCTTCTCCCAGACCCTTTTCCAGCTTGGCTGTGATGAAACAGATCCCTCTGCAAGTCACAAGGTCCAGAAAACACTGGGCAAATAACTTCATGCTAATTTGCAAAGGAGAATGATGCAGGTTTCTATGGTGGAAAAAAATTTTTTTTGGTCTGGACATGGTAAATCAAGCGCAAGATGATTTATCAAAGCTAGAAAGGGTCTTTATCAGGGAATGTAGTGATAGGATGAGGGGGAATGGTTTTAAGTTGAAAGAAGGGAGATTGAGATGAGATCTTAAGAAGAAATTCTTACCTGTGAGGGTGGAGAGGCCCTGGCCCAGGTTGCCCAGAGCAGGGGTGGCTGCCCCATCCCTGGAGGGGTTCAAGGCCAGGTTGGATGGGGCTTGGAGCCCCTGATCCAGTGGAAGGTGTCCCTGCTCATGGCAAGGGGTGGAACTGGATGGGCTTTGAGGTCCCTTCCAAACCAAAACATCTGTGATTCTATGATCTTCACCCACAATGGGTGCGTCTCCTGTTGTAGCATAAGCAGGGAATCTTAAAGTGAGAAAGACACTTCAGTTTATACTTCGAAGACTCTTAATCTTCTGTGCCAGGGAGATGGAAAAAGGCCCTTTATTTGCTTAAAGACTTCTCTTTTATGAGAAAATGTTTGTTTTGAAATGGATGTCTCTGAGGAAGGATAAGAATAGGGCAATAAGCTGATTTGAGAATTGGGAATAGCTTCTCTTCAAAGAGAAGTGGCTTAGCCTAATTTCAGGGAAAAGCTGAGGGAAATACTATTTCTCGTTATCCTTCTGTAGGTGTAAGAGACAAGAGTAGCTGGGTAAAAAAAGAGGGCAGAGGGATGCAGCGGGAAAATCTACAGGAAGAACACTAGAAATTGTAGGGACAATCCTTTTTCTAACCATTACCTGCACTTCTCTCTTCTAAACTTTCTGGCAGAATCAGGATATATTCGTGCTGTTATCAGGGCAACCAGGAAGAAGATTGTGGCTTTCTTTATCCCATCTGTTATACTTAGAAAGACTCCTTTAAAAGAAGAGGAAACCTGATGCAATTAAAGATGTCCCTGCTCCTGCAGAGCAGGGAGGGGTTGGACTGGATGAGCTGCAAAGGTTCTTTTCAACTGAAAGCATTCTCTGTTTCACTGGTCATGTTTTCTGGTGGATGCAGCACCTCTTGGAATCCGAGATAAGGCCCTGGTAAGTCTCAAAGGGAAGGAAGAGAAGGCAAGGGAATGGGGCTTTGATATTTGCTGCCTTGGGAAGCATGTCTGGAAGCAAGACATTAATAGATTCGAAGTTCCCACCCTTCCTTAATGCGTCTTCACAAACTGAGTCCTATTTGTTGTGTCTAGTAGATCTGAACTTTATCAGGCATTGCTTTGTTCTATCTGATCACGTATGTTGTAATAAAAATGGAGTTTAGAGACTGGGAGCTTTTGTCCCTGAAGGACGAAGGTTTCAAAAACTCTACCTGAAGGCTCTGGATGATTCAAAGTCCTGTCAGCGCATACGACTCACAGCCTGATAGCTATCATTTCTTGCTTGGAGTCTTTGTGTCTGTACAGAGTGATGTTGAACTGTAATTAAAACCAGAGAAAGATGTTGACAGAGGTATATGGACTACAGTCATTAGTGGAGCTAAATTAAAGGAGGTACAACAGTTCCATGAAAGAATTAATAATTTCGAGGAGGAGGTTTTCTTAATGAACAACAAGAGAATGGAAAGTTAGAAGTTTGATTATATAATACAGGAGAAAGTTGGTCTGAATTAAATGTGTAATATATTTTTTGCTATCTCAACTGAAGCTACTGCTTGGTCAAAGAGAATGCATTCCAAAGAAGTCATCATTTATTTGCAGTTGTTGCAAAATAGCTTTCTTTTATGGAGGTTAACCTGTGTATTAAACACAACAGAGATGATACGATTCCACAGAGTCCAAAGAGCTGCAAAGAGCAGCTGAGGTACAGCAGTGAAAGTATCTCCAACATATTCATGTAGACAGATGATATTTCTCACAACAAAGTACATTTTCCTACACTTGCATCCCCCTTCAGCAATCCTCTGTTAAACTTTCTTCTAGTCCACTGTGCCAAACTGTGTTCAAGGCCAGGTTGGATGGGGCTTGGAGCCCCTGATGCAGTGGGAGGTGTCCCTGCCCATGGCTGGGGTGGGACTGGATGGGCTTTAAGGTCCTTTCCAACCCAAACTATTCTATGATTCTGTGATTATATGATTTTGCAGGACACAAGGCATTTGCTGCTGCTGCCAGTGAAAATATATCTCAACACTCAGTTTTGTAAAGTTGAAACCAGACTCGTAGCGTCTGCTGTGCATACAGGGAGAAGGGAAGAGTCAGGAAGGCTCTGAAGAGCTTTTATAGCTTTCTCAGTCTGCCTGGAGGATCTGAGACATTCTTGTACATTTACCAACTTGCATTCATTTCTTTTTTTCTTGTTTAGTATGGCTGGGTTCCCACCAGTCAAATTGTTTTGTTTACTGTTTATGTTTATTGCCTGGACTTATCCTGGCCTTGGATGAAAACCAGGATCTGTGACGTCTCTTTCATCTTTTTTTTTCTTTGCATCCATTAAATATACCTGGCTCCTTAATACCGACTCCACCTTCCCAAAATACAGATGAGTCAAAATTCAATTTGGTTAGGAATTTTGTCTGCTCTTTAGCATTTTGGTCACGCTGGCCCATGGGAGCATCACTGCTGGCACAGCGAGAGCTTTAATTTAAGTCCTGAGTGTGCATTTTCACCCTGATAAGTGACTCTGAGATTTAGGATCATTAGTGTTTGTAAAGTTCCAATGAGCAATATCCCAAAGCTTTCAGCTTCTTGAGTGAGGAGATTGAGCCAGCCAGACTAACTTGACATATGATCAACTTCATATGGGGAGGGGGGATCCAGGAAAGCTGGGGAGGGGCTCTTGATCAGGGAGTGCAGGGATAGGATGGGGGGAACGGTTTTCAGCTGAAAGAGGGGAGATTGAGATGAGATCTTAAGGAGTGGGAGGTGTCCCTGCCCATGGCAGGGGTGGGACTGGATGAGCTTTAAGGTCCCTTCCAACCCAAACCATTCCACAACTCTAGGATTCAAGAGAGGTCTTGTTATTCTTTTTGTCATCGTTATCCCTTTGGGTAAGTTTGCTTTCAAAGCCACATTTATTTTAAGCCAATATAGCTCTTGCTATAAAAGAACATGATTTTTAATGTTTTAATACAGCTGTATTTTGTCTGTGCCTGTGCATAGGAGAGCTTCAATGAGTAGCATCACTGATGGAGGTCATCGTATACCTAAGGACATTCATATACCTAAGGTTGAAGGGCAGAATGAGATTTTTAACATGTGATTTTTGTGCAGGTACACATTTGTATTTTAAGTTAAAAAACGGAAGGACTCCAGCTTGTGACGCTGTATAATATGAGGAGTATTCTGAAATTCATTAGTAATCCTGGTCACAAATTTCAGACGCTGATCCTGTTCAAACAGCATCACACACCTTCAAATTTCCTGATAATACATTATTTGCATGTCTGAGCCATTAATGAAAACGCATTGTGAACTTTGAAGGTTTTTGTTCTTCAGAAGTGTACAGTCAGCATTTATTTCCTGGGTGATCCTCGTGGAGATACTCACAGTTCAGAGATAATTTGTGCGTCTCTACCTAAAGTGATTTAAACACTAGGAGGGGAGTGATTGGAATACTGATCCCTGCCCTAAAGTTTACTTATGCATTGTATGCGATTACTTTTTAATCTAGAAATTGCCTTTGAAAAAGAAACCGAATGGTTGCACGTTGCAGTGTTCTTGAAGTCCACGCAAAATGAAGACAATGTTATTTGCTTTCAAAAGTGTTTAAAAAGAATATTACAAACTCCTGTAAGCTGCTACCAGTAATTTGGAGCATAATTTTGGATAATGGTGCAAGGCGCAGTAGGGGAAAATAATAATTTAATGGCAAATGTAAAATTGTTTGGCGTGTTCAATGACTCCTTTGTGCAAGACTTTCAGTGCCAGCGTCTCTGACTAGCTGAAAATTCAGATGCATCCTCAATCTGACCTGAATTGTGTTCCTGAAGCTTGATGTAGGAATAAAGTTAAAACAGCAGACTCCTTAATCTAAGGACTTCAACATCCAGTTCCCAAATTGAACAGCTGTGTCTCAAATTCCTTCACGGACGTGTAGTAGTTTAATATTAAATGAACAAACCAGACAGCTGATACTCTTTCATCCAGCCTTCTGAGTCAGGAAAGTAAAACAATATTTTCCATCAAATAATGTATTTTCTTTGTATAATCAGTAAATCATTTTATTTTCTGACTCTTTCTGGCTGTCTGAGAGAAATTTGGCAAACCTGCAGTCCAACTCAGACTCAGAAATCATAATTTATGGCTTTTTCAGAGTGAAATGTGTCAAAAACTTTTGCTCTCCATGAAGAGGGAAGGGAGATTTCACAGGGGAATTCACTTATGTCTTTCCTAATACATATATTCATCTGTGTCAAATAATGTACGTTGCATATATTGTCATTAGGATGCAAAATAATTCCTTTAGTAACTCAGATGAAACACTTGATCTGACCAGGAATTGCCTGGGCTCATAAGATTTTAAGATAAAAGAAACCTCTGGAGTGGTATGCATACATTACGGTGAGGAAATTAAATCAAAGCAATAAATATAAAGAGTGAGGAAAAAGTAAATCACCAGCTGGGAATATTTTGCATACAAGAAGTCTTTAACAATTGGCTGGGAAACAGCTACGTGCACAAAGTATGTCTCAGGTCCTCAGGCACTTTAGAATACAGTATAAAAGCCAGCGTAGCGAGAGTTGCTGCCATCCACTTCTTCTGCTTCATTCACCGTGGTGAAAAGGGTAAGTCTGAACCTGCTCAATGTCCTGAATCGTTGCCTTCATTGTGTTTTATTTTTATGCTGTCTTGTCTATGCAAGTCTAAGGTTCATGTTCTTTATCAGGGTGTTTGGGACCCCTGCAAGCAGCTTTCTCTAGAAAGGGTAACTGTTCTTAGATTGCTGGATATGGGACTTCAGACTAATTTTATTTGTGTCATCAGATCATTCATAGAATCATAGAATAGTTTAAGGAAGTCACCTTAAAGATCAGCCAGTTCTACCCCTGCCATGGGCAGAGACACCTCCCACTGGATCAGGGGCTCCAAGCCCCATCCAACCTGGCCTTGAACACCTCCAGGGATGGGGCAACCTGTTCCAGGGCCTCCTGACCCTCCCAGAAGTGCATGTGGAGTTCCATTTGCCATGTAGTCTCTGGTTATTTTCTTGCCTTCCCCATCATTTTAGCAGCCTAATTACATGACTGCAATTACAACTTCTTTCTTGTATTTACGTTCTTCCCTGCGTTTCAAACTCAGTTCCAACCCACAGCCATGTCCTGCTACGACGTCTGTGCCCCCACCTCCTGTGGTCCAACCCCGCTGGCGAATAGCTGCAACGAGCCCTGCGTCCGGCAGTGCCAGGACTCGACGTACGTCATCCAGCCTTCTCCTGTGGTGGTGACCCTCCCTGGACCCATCCTCAGCTCCTTCCCCCAGAACACTGCGGTGGGATCCTCGGCATCTGCAGCTGTAGGGGATGCTCTCAGCGCCAGCGGGGTCCCCATCTCCTCTGGCAGCTCCTCAGGACTTGGAAGCCTTGGATATTCAGGTCTAGGTGGCCTGTATGGGAGGTCCTACCGCCGTTACAACCGCTGTGGGCCATGATGAAGCTACCACAAAGGAACCACCAGAAGCTTCAATGCACAATCCGGTTGCAGAATTGGGTTTATGACCACGGCCATATGCTTGCTGACCACCCTCAGCTTTTCCCTAAGCTAATGGAACTGCAGGAGCTTGGTTTTTTTGTTTCGATGCCTTTCTCTGTTATCAATGAGGTGAAAAATTTAACTATTATTGTTGCTGGGTGTCCAGCTGTAAAGCATCACCTTCAAATGGGTAATTAGTTTTATCCATATTAAAACCTACTGCTTTCTTATGCTGTATATTTTTTTTTAATGCTACTACTCAGTCATTAAATTTAAGGTGCATCATAATATGAGTCTTGCCATGTTCTTTCTCTCTCTTCCTCTTTGGAACTTCCTCTGGGAGAAATTTGGCTGGGCATAATAGGTCAATACCAGGAAGATCTTCATTTAAATCACCTCATACCAGTTTGTAAGGAGGTAATCATAGAATCATGGAATGGTTTGTGTTGGAAGGGACCTCAAAGCCCATCCAGTTGCACCTAGCCCAGGGCCTCCCCACCCTCACAGGAAACATTTCTTCCTTAGATCTCATCTCAATCTCCCCTCTTTCAGCTGAAAATAATTTTCTCCTCATCCTATCCCTGCCCTCCCTGATCAAGACCCCCTCCCCAGCTTTTCTGGAGCCCATTTCAGCACTGGAAGCTGCTCTAAGGTCTTCTCAGAGCCTTCTCTTCTCCAGGATGAACAACCCCAGCTCTCTCAGCCTGTCCTTGTATTTTGCTCCGGCTCTCGGATCATCTCCATGGCCTCCTCTGGTCTTGCTCTAACAGTTCCATGTCCTTCCTGCGCTGTGAAAGGTTTGGTGAGTTCATGATTCATAAAACCCCAGTCACTTCTGGTGTTACTTTCATACAAACTTTTTAGACTACAAAGAAGATTTTGTTATTAGGCAAGAATGTCAGGATATCAGGAAAAAACTGTTTAAACCAACAAATTAAGGAAAAAAGCACACATGTTTCTTTCTGGGTTGGTTCCTTAGGTTAAGAAGGCTGCAATTACGTGGTAATTGGTTGCTAAATTATGTGGTGATGTGGGGGCCTTTGGGCTGTCACCAGAATTCCTCAGAGCAGTAACAATTAGGCTGCCTGGTGTGAGCCTTTGGGAAGTTGATGACTGCTAAATTGCTAAACCAACACTCATTTACAATGCTGTTGATGCCTTCAGGATCCCAATTAACCTCTCATTACATGTTTTAAGGAGAGAATGAGTAGGACAGGGTGATAAGTTAACTTGGCACAGCAGGGAGCTCTGCTCCCAGAAGAGGCTAAAGGACAAATGAAAAACCAAAGAGGCTCTTGTGCAACACCACCGGGTTTTAATGGGAAAGAGAAGCACAGCAGCCAGCTACAGAACATCAGGGCAAGGCAAGGGGAGATGCATCAAGCAGATGTCACGCTCGGGTAGCAGAGCCCAGATGAGGAACCAGGGAACAGCCGAGGTGATGGAGGAACGAGGGGATGTTGAGCTTCAGCCGAGCAGCCAGGGCACAGGATGGCACAGGGTGGTGGGATGCTGGGCACACGCAGCCTCCTCCGGTCCCCATGCCAGGGCAGATGATGCACGCTGCTCATCCTCACGGCTCTCGCTCCACGTCCTTGTGCTCTTGTCCAGGCTGTTTCTGGTTCTGGGCACCAAGCGTGGGGACTTCAGAAAGACCCACAGCTCCCACGGCGGGACCTGCGCCACCTCTGGGAGCCAGGGTAGTAATACCCATTGCCATAGGAGGAGAAGCCAGAGCTGTAGGACCTCCCACCATTGCCAGAGATACTGGACCCATATTGGTTCCCATATCCCAGGGATCCTCTGTAGCCAATGTCATCTCCATAACCCAGGCTACGGCCATACCCAAGGGAGCCCCTGTAGCCTCCCGAGCCAAAGGAGTTCCCACCATAGCCCTGGGAGCTCCCATAGCCGATGTCATCCCCATAACCTAGGCAACGGCCATACCCAAGGGAGCTTCCATAGCCTCTGTATCCTCCCAAGCCAAAGGAGTTCCCATAGCCCCCCAGACCAAAGGAGTTCCCGTAACCCTGGGAACTTCCATAACCCTCCAGACCAAAGAGGCCCCCATAACCCTGTGACCTCCCATAGCCCAAAGAGTTACCATAGCCCCCCAGACCAAAGGAGCCACCATAGCCCCCAGAGCTTTGGGAACTGAAGGAATGCCCCAACAAGGCTGGAGCCGATGAGCCCACAACACTTTCCTGAGGACAACTGCTGAGTATGGGGCCTGGGATTGTCACCACAGATGGTGGGGGGACGATGACTACTCTGGAGTCAGGGCATTGCTGCACACACGGCTCGTTGTAGGTCTCGGCAATCGGCTGAGGGCAGGTCACCCCGCAGGGTCTGGAGGACTCGCTGTAGTAGGACATCCTTCTTGTGATGGCTGTGAGGCTGCAATGCACAGTGCAAAGCAGGTTTCAGATGCAGAATTCACCTGATGCTAGATGCTGGTGCTTGCTTAAAGCAGTTGTGACAGCCCAGACTTCATTACCTTGCAAATCATGCCTATATCTAGTCACATAAATAGCATTCAAGACTGTTTACTGCCAAGGTGCCCAGATGTCATGCACAGATGCAGACATCTAGCATCATGTATGGTTAATCCCACACTTGATATCACTGCTCTTGCTTGTAGCATGATGAATCTAATTTATTAGAACCAGGTGAAGCAGGCTGAAGATTGTTAGTGTACTTACAGCAAGTTAAGAAAAGCAGCATCAGATATAGCCTGCTGTTTTTACCCTTTCATCGTACCTCCTTGGTAGCACTCAACTTCCAAATAGGAATATTTGCCCTTATAGGGCAACAGATACTATATTCGCTCTTGTATTTTTACATTTTATACCGCGTATGGATCCTGAATTGGAACTAAAAGGCCTGGGAAATGGTTATTCAAAGCAGGATAGTAAAACTTCCCATTCTGTGCTATGTTTAACACCTTCTGACCCCTGCAGTTCTCAGACTTGCCAATCCAGAGTATCGCATACAGTTTAGCAGCAACAGAAAAAAGCGTGAGAACAGAGGTTGAGGTAAATCCGACTTACCCTGTTCACCAAGGAGAATAAGCCAGGAGATGTGGATGAAGAAGCTCAGAGCAGAAGGAGCTTTTATACATGTCTGAAACTGCTTACAGAAACACTTCTGTGCCTCAGGTCTCACATTGTGACAAAAACAACCTCCAAATTGAGGGGTTTAATTTTGCTTGCTTTGCACTGCCACTCCCCACCTTCGAAAACAAGCGTGATACAGCGTCAGTACCAACTTGTGGGCATTGGTCTGGTGAATGACAAGATCTTTCAGACATCTAATACCCAGCAGCAATGTTGGGGCACCTGCTATTTAATTCCACTTTAATTTTGAAGATAAGAAGTTTGATTTCTAGGGTGGATGAGTAAAGATCAATTAAAATGATCCGTATTTTCAGAACAGTGCTGTTGACAGGGATGCTATGAAAATGTGTGCAAGCTGGAAAGAAAGAGGGAGAGAGGTAAGAGAAGTAAGGAAACTTTCAGGTATCCACATCTGCTTTAATAAAAAAGGAGTTTTTAACATCTGTATTTGCAGATCATATACCATGAAGAAGACCATGTGAAAAGTCCTACAAGTTAGCCAGGGCAGTTTGTGGTTTCAGTACAGGATGGGGGACGATGTTATTGAGAGCAGCCCCATGGAGAAGAACTTTGGGTGCTGGTTGAGGAGAAAATTGGCATGAGCCAGCAATGTGCACTCAGAGCCCAGAACCCAACTGGGAAGGGAAGGCTCCAGGGAGACCTTAGAGCAGCTTCCAGTACTGAAAGGGGCTTCAGAAAAGCTGGGGAGTGTCTTTTTACATGGGCATGGAGTGATAGAATGAGGGGGAATGGCTTTACATTGGAAGCGGGAAGATTTAGATTAAACATCAGGAAGAACTTCACCATGAGGGTGGGGAGGCCCTGGCACAGGTTGCCCAGAGAAGTTATAGATGCCCTCTCCCTGGAAGCATTCAAGGCCAAGTTGGATGGTGTCTTGAGCAGCCTGGTCCGGTGGGAGGTGTCCCTACCCATCACAGGCGGTTTGAACTAAACCATTCCATGATTCTACGACTATACGTTTATTTACTCATGCATTATCAGCTGGATTCCATTGTTATTTTTACTACTGTCTTTAAAATATCATTGCGACAGTGACACTTGATGTTCCAGATCCTCCTAGGAATGATAAGAGGTGTTACAAACACCCACTAAACATTCATATTTGATGTGTTGTACCATTGTTATACACAAACATGCAGCTATCAGCACGCAAATCTTGTGCAAGAGCATCAATTTAGAGACGTGTGAATGAAGTGCTCTGTGTCATCAGTTACATCTTCATGCATTAGAAATGGACTCTTTTAGAGGAGAGGTTGCCCAGAGCAGGGGTGGCTGCCCCATCCCTGGAGGGGTTCAAGGTCAGGCTGGATGGGGCTTGGAGCCCCTGATGCAGTGGGAGGTGTCCCTGCCCATGGCAGGGGTTGGAATTGGATGATCTTTAAGGTCCCTTCCAACCCAAACTATTCTATGATTCTGCGTCATAATTTCCCCAAATGTATTAGTACTCAGTAAAATAAAGAACTTGATGTCATGAATAAAAATCAAATCATTGCAACATGGATGTTCTAAGTCACAGCCTGGTTAGGGAATCAAAAGAGGTAACGTTGATCGGTGTATTTCTAAATGATACTATTTCATAACAAGGGAGCTTCTAAATCATTTAATATGATAATCACAGAAATTGCAAGCACTATGTATTAACGAGTGTTTGTGAAGCAGCTTAAAGTCATTATCGTCCAGGTGTCTCATTATCACCAGCAAATCCTGATGACGCTTCAAAGGCACAATTATCTTACAATTTAGAAGTAATTCATAGACAATCTTTTGCAATATTGTTAAATTAGAAAAGAGTAGATTTGCAAATAACTGTATGATGCCACTGGATTAGGGGCTCCAAGCCCCATCCAACCTGGCCTTGAACCCCTCCAGGGATGGAGCAGCCACCACTGCTCTGGGCAGCCTGGGCCAGGGCCTCCCCACCCTCACTGGAAAACATTTCTTCCTAAGATCTCATCTCAAACTCCCCTCTTTCATCTGAAAATGGTTCCCCCTCATCCTGTCCCTGCACTCGCTGACAAAGAGCCCCTCCCCAATTGGTTAATTGTAAGTGAAATGTAAAGCTTAGACCACAAGCTACAAACTTGGGCTTACTGCTTTCATGATGTTATTAGCAGCAGTGATATCCCACCATGAGTGAACATGCATCGTATCAGCTCTTTGCTCTGCTGGATAACAACATTTCGAGATTCCTGGGCAACTACGAGGAGAACTTGTGTCCCCTCAGAGCCAAACTTCTAGCTCATCCTGATTGACCCTCACCTTGTTTGGGCACGTGGGATCAAAAAGTGGTCCATGCCATGTAAGTACTACCTTGAACATGAAAATGGGGCTGACATGATACACTATTCTTGTTCCAGTTCTCAATCCATGGCCATATGGCCACCCTTAAGCTGCAAGTTCTCCAACTCCCCTAAAATGACAATCACAGATAATTGATCATCATCAGCAGTTGTATCACACCCACGCTAATATTTGGGAGGGACGGTGCTGAGGTGGCAAAATTAAAGCTCCACAATCACATTTGTTTTGTAACAAATCAAGACCAGAGGCACAAACGGTGACTTGGAGAAGGGTATAAAAGCTCCTATCACCCACAGCCCTTCTATCCACTTCTCTTGTCTCAGTCTCTGCAGTGAACAAGCGGTAAGTGTGATCTCATTTATTATTTTTACTACTATTAGCCATTATCTAACAATGCTTTTATCACAAAGATGATCCTTGCATGTGTTTTTAGTCTTGTATCCAGTGTTTCTGTCTGAAAAGGTGTCTTTATCCAGATGCAGCATCAGGAATCACTGCCTTAGGATATGAAGTAGATCTTCAAGCTAGAGAAAAACTTGGGGTTAATCACACTTTGTAAAGTTTGAATGCATAGACACAATGAGTCTTTTCTACTCTTCCTGTTGGCTTTTTTCACTGGTTCTTACACTTTGTGAGAGCATCCTCAGCAGTCCAAGTTGCTGCAGACAGATCTTGTTTCTCTAATTTATCCAGGACTGAATCTCTGTTTCACATCAAATTATTCACAAAGGTGATCAGAATGAGATGGAAGAAAGGGTAGAGGTCAAATTGATGCAAGAATAAGTTTTATTTGTTGGCATGTATAAATTTACCCGTTTCAAAGAATCATAGAATGGATTGGGTTGGAACAGACCTCAAAGCCTATCCAGTTCCAAGCCCCTGCCATGGGCAGAGACACCTCCTACTGGATCAGAGGGCTCAAAGCCTCATCCAACCTGGCCTTGAACACCTCCAGGGATGGGCAATCTATGGCTTCTCTGGGCAACATTTTCCACTGTGTCCTCACAGTGTAGAATTTCTTCCTTATGTATAATCCAAATGTATCCTCTTTCAGTTTAAACCCATCACTTCTTGTCCTATCTCTATATGTTCTCGCAAAAGGTCCCTCTCCAGTTTTCTTGTAGGCCCTCTTTAGGTACTGGAAAGCTGCTAGAAGGTGTCCCTGAAGCCTTATCTTCTCCAGGTTGAACAACCCCATCTCTCCCAGCCTGTCTTTAAGTGGGAGGTGCTCCAGCCCTCATCTCCATGGCTCTCTCTTGGCTTGCTCTAACAGATCCATGTCTCAGAGTTATTGCTTAATAATCATAGTTCATCTCCTCCCAGTCCAGCTCTGCTATTTGTTCATTTACCTTAAAACTCCTTATTGCTGTTCATTACAGCCTCACAGCCATCACAAGAAGGATGTCCTACTACAGCGAGTCCTCCAGACTCTGCGGGGTGACCTGCCCTCAGCCGATTGCCGAGACCTACAACGAGCCGTGTGTGCAGCAATGCCCTGACTCCAGAGTAGTCATCGTCCCCCCACCATCTGTGGTGACACTCCCAGGCCCCATACTCAGCAGTTTTCCTCAGGAGAGTGTTGTGGGCTCATCGGGTCCAGCCTTGTTGGGGCGTTCCTTCAGTTCCCAAAGCTCTGGGGGCTATGGTGGCTCCTTTGGTCTGGGGGGCTATGGTAACTCTTTGGGCTATGGGAGGTCACGGAGTTATGGGAGCCTCTATGGTCTTGGGGGCTCCGGGAGCTCCTTGGCTTTGGGTGGCTCCCCTGGTTATGGAGGTTCCCTGGGTTATGGGAACTCCTTTGGTCTGGGGGGCTATGGGAACTCCCTGGGCTATGGGAGCTCCCTTGGCTATGGGAGCTCCAGAGGCTACGGCAACTCCTTTGGCTTGGGAGGATACAGAGGCTATGGAAGCTCCCTTGGGTATGGCCGTTGCCTAGGTTATGGGGATGACATCGGCTATGGGAGCTCCCAGGGCTATGGTGGGAACTCCTTTGGCTCGGGAGGCTACAGGGGCTCCCTTGGGTATGGCCGTAGCCTGGGTTATGGAGATGACATTGGCTACAGAGGATCCCTGGGATATGGGAACCAATATGGGTCCAGTATCTCTGGCAATGGTGGGAGGTCCTACAGCTCTGGCTTCTCCTCCTATGGCAATGGGTATTACTACCCCGGCTCCCAGAGGTGGCGCAGGTCCCGCCGTGGGAGCTGTGGGTCTTTCTGAAGTCCCCACGCTTGGTGCCCAGAACCAGAAACAGCCTGGACAAGAGCACAAGGATGTGGAGCGGGAGCCGTGAGGATGAGCGGCGTGCATCATCTGCCCTGCCATGGGGACCGGAGGAGGCTGCGTGTGCCCAGCATCCCACCACCCTGTGCCATCCTGTGCCCTGGCTGCTCGGCTGAAGCTCAGCATCCCCTCGTTCCTCCATCACCTCGGCTGTTCCCTGGTTCCTCATCTGGGCTCTGCTACCTGAGCGTGACATCTGCTTGATGCATCTCCCCTTGCCTTGCCCTGATGTTCTGTAGCTGGCTGCTGTGCTTCTCTTTCCCATTAAAACCCGGTGGTGTTGCACTAGAGCCTCTTTGGTTTTCATTTGTCCTTTAGCCTCTTCTGGGAGCAATATCTACTCTTTTTCATTGAAGAAGAGCTTGGAATCCCTCAGCAATCCAAGTGTCATGCCTAAAAATGAACTTTTTTTCAGCCTTTCATGCAGTTCCTAAGTGTGCCTGTATAATTGTGGTTTTTGAAAGGACTTCATTTATTAGCTACTTGATTCTGTCAGTCCAAAGTAATCTATAACTAGCTTTTCTATCTTCTTACTGTCTGTTGAAACACACTGTGTGATCATGTTTGAAACTCCTCACATACAGCTGAGTAGGGGACCATGTGCAGGGTGAGGGATCCCTGCATCCCATGCTGGGCTTGGAGAAGAAAAATCAGAGAGGCAAGGATGGGATGCAGACATGTTTTATTGAAGTGCAAAAAGCAGCCACTGGAGAAAGACAGAACAGGCAGGTAGGTTGTCCCTGTGGCCTTCAAGAGAGGTATGTCTTCAGGCTTCTCCAAGGCAGTGAACACAGAAGGGATGGGCAAATGCCCTTTGGGATGATGCTTCCTCCTAGACATGTACAAGAAAAAGAGGAAAGTGAAAGAGCATTGAGGAAAGGAGTGAAGAAAGAAAAGGAGGTGTGAGGCTGAGGTGTCCTGGAGTCGTTGATACTGGGTCTAGCAGGGCCCACAGGTGTCCCAGAGCTTCTTGCTGTAGCGCGGCAAGACGCAAGGGCTGCAGGCAGGAGAAAGGTAGGGTCTGGCAGGGGTGCAGAGGCCCCCCGAGCCCAGCGTGGCCCCGGCCCCGTAGAGGCCCCCCAGCCCCAGGTTGCCCCCAAAGGCGGGTGCTCCGGAGGAGCCCACCACGGCTTGCTGGGGGAAGGAGCTGAGGATGGGGCCGGGGAAGGTGACAACCACGGGCGGAGGCTGGATGAAGGCTGTGGAGTCGGGGCACTGGCGGGCGCACAGCTCGTTGCAGCTCTCAGCGATGGGCTGGGGCACGGCCACGCCGGTTTTTGGTGCGCACACGTCGTAGCAAGACATCTTTGGCTGAGAGAGATGAGCTGAAAGAGATGGACACAAGAAGAGGAGTTATGATTCAGGAGGAGATGACCTGGCAAAGAACACTGTTCCTACGACTGCCCTGGAGCGGAGCAGCAAAGCCACCACCTTTCCCACGGCTCCTCCTTTGCCCAGCCAGACCCCCTCACCTCCCTGATCTCCACAAACCCTCCCCAGGAGCCTGTGCAGGACCTGGCTCTGCCTGTCCCACACTCAGGGCTCTTCTTTCTCCCAGCCCAGCTCAGCCCTCCGTGCCCGGCCAAGGCTGCAGCCAGCGCAGCCGCTGCTGTCCCAGCTCTCCTGGCCAGGGACGCCCCACGCCGGCCCCTGCCAGAGGAGACCCAGAGCCACAGGCACCCACCTCCCCTTGTCCTGAGCAGAGCGAGGCAGGAGTGCTGGATGCCAGGGCTCCCCAAGGGCAGCGCTTTTATGCAGGGCTGGCGATGACGGGGAGGATCTGGCCCTGCTGGGGGCACGTGGCTGCTGCTGGCCAAGCCCCTGCCTCCTCCCTGAGTGGCACCAGCCTCTTCTGCTGACTCTCTTTCCTCCCCAAGCCCAAGCCGCTGGATCAGCCCCTGCAATTACCCTGCTGGGACGCTTGTCAGCACACACCTAATAGGCCAAATTAGCCCCACTGTCTTTTCATTATCTCGCTGGCTAAGAGGATTCCCAGTGTGACAGAGGGTGACTGCAAGCACCTCTCATGCCATAGATCTTCCCCAGGGGCTTGGCCCTGAGGTGGCCTCATGCCTTCTTTGCACGGCTCTGGAGAAGACACTGTGTCCTGGCACTGGCCAAGAGAGTGGCCTTCAAACCCTCCCACATCCCAGCACCCGCATGACGTACGTTGTATGGCTGTGATGCCAGAACTGCAGCATCCCTGCCCGCCCCTGAACGTGTCCTGGGAGCCCCACTGTGTCAGGGAAGTGCTGCACCAGGGCTACCCTCGGGGTGCTGGGATGTTGGCCGTTCCTTCTGGGGGCCTGGTTGTGGAAGCCCTGGTTGAATAGACCCCACTGGCGTTCACATTGATCCTTCCATTAGAGCCAAACTTGGGGCTAAGGATTGAGAGGGCTTTGTGGGGAAAAGAAGAAGGCAGGAAGGTAGCATCTACAGAAGCAAAGCCCTACCCTGTTGTGAGCACCCCTGGAAGGGAGATGCCTGCTCTCCTTTGGCTCCCAAAGCAAAAAGGGGAAGAAATGCTTAGAAGCAGCATGTGCTGATCTGGCAAGGGGATGCTGAGCCAGGGAGGGGCAGCAGTCAAAGAGCCCAATCATCTTCCTGGGCAGCAGGGAGTGTCTCCTCCCCACATTGGCCCAGGTGGTGCTGAGCACTGGCAGGGCTGCTATAAAAGCTCTGCCTCTGCCAGGCTCTCCCAAGCCCTGCTCTGACTGCCTTCTCCTTGGAGAACAGGGTAAGTCTGCAAGTGCTTGTCCTCCTGTGCTCTGCTCGGATTCCAGCCTCTCTGTCTCAGGCCTTCCCCTCTCCTTCTCCCTTGCTGTGTGTGTCCTCTTGCAGAGCTCCAACTGCAGCAGCACAAAGATGTCTTGCTACGACGTGTGCGCACCAAAAACCGGCGTGGCCGTGCCCCAGCCCATCGCTGAGAGCTGCAACGAGCTGTGCGCCCGCCAGTGCCCCGACTCCACAGCCTTCATCCAGCCTCCGCCCGTGGTTGTCACCTTCCCCGGCCCCATCCTCAGCTACTTCCCCCAGCAAGCCGTGGTGGGCTCCTCCGGAGCACCCGCCTTTGGGGGCAACCTGGGGCTGGGGGGCCTCTACGGGGCCGGGGCCACGCTGGGCTCGGGGGGCCTCTGCACCCCTGCCAGACCCTACCTTTCTCCTGCCTGCAGCCCTTGCGTCTTGCCGCGCTACAGCAAGAAGCTCTGGGACACCTGTGGGCCCTGCTAGACCCTCCCCAGACCCAGGCGCTGCCTCCAGCCCCAATGCCAACAGCCCTCGCTGGGCTTGGCTGAGCTGCTGGCCACGGGGCTCTGAGAAGTGCTGATCCTTCCCTGTCCCAGGGACCCCTGGGCAGCTGGCAGTGCCGCACACCCTCTCCCCTCCCCTCTCCTTCAGTCTCTCCAGCGGGGCAGGATTCTGGCCCACAGAGGTTTTTTTGGGGCTTGTGGGCCAATTCCTCTGGATCTGGAAGAGCACACCAAGAGAGGACCTGGAGCCAGAAGCAATTCTCTGGAGAAGATCCCTCTGCCTCCCACACTGTGAGACAACCAGCCTCTCTGGGTCTTACCCACCATCTCTCTGACAATCTCTACTGCCCCTCTGAGCACAATAAAGTTTTCCTGCATGCTAGTTGTGTTTCCCTCTCTCCTTGTGCCAAGTTGGGAAAATGCCAGGGGTGGGAATTTGTCAGCTGTGGGAAGGGACGTGCTGGCCCTGAGGGCACCAGGGTCCAGATGAGGTGACAACATCACTTGAGACAAACACAGCCTGTGGTGTCTTGTTTTCCAGGGTGAGATGTGTGGTTGGTAGATGGAGGACGGGGACTCTTGTCCTCCCCTCAGCAATTGTGAGGCCCCTTCTGTGGTATTTTGTCCAGTGCTGGGCTCCCCAGCCCAGGAGAGATGGGTGGGGACTGGAGAGAGTCCAGTACATGGCAATGCAGGTGCTGGGGGGACAGGGAGCTGATCTCTGGGAGGAGCCTGAGAGAGCTGGGACTGTCCCTCTGGGAGCTGATGGCATCCTGGCGTCTCCTCAACCTGCACACTTTAATGAAGGGAAGAAATCAAGGAGATGGAGGCAGGTTCTTTGCAGAGGAGTCCACTTGCCTGATGAGAGGCAAAGGTCACCAGTGGAAACACAGCAGGCTCTGCTTCAGACCCTTAAGCCTCTTGAATTCACAGTGAAGGTGGCTGAGCACGGGCACAGGGTTTCCTAGGATGCTGTGAAGTCTCCTTCATTGGAGATGCGCAAAAGGTGTCTGACGTGGTGCTGGGCAGGCGGCTCTGGGCAACGCTGCCTGAGGCAGCAGTGGGACAAGATGCCCTGAAAAGGCTCTTATCACTGACCAGGCTGGGATTTCTGTGATCTTCCATTTGTGGGAGAAAACTGAAAAGCACTGGAAGTGTTGGTCTGTGCTGGGGTTGACAAGGTGCTATAAAACGTGAAGAAGATGTAAGGCAACAGTGAAAATGATGTATTAGGGAAGGGAAAGGGGTTTAAGGAAAGAAAAGGAAGAAGAAAGGAGAAGATGAAAATATGGAAGAGGAAGGAGAATAAAGAAAAAAGAAGTAAAGGGGCCAGGGAAGATGAAAGGGGAGAGTACAAAGGAGCTAAAGGGGAAGAAAAGGAAGGAGAATCCTCCACATTGCTTTTTAACCCAGGTCTACAAAAAGACCCATGAAGAAAAAGAAGAGCAGGTGCAAGGGCAAGAATTGATGCTGGCTGATGTCCAGCCTCTGGAACAGACTCAGTTACCCATGGGGAGGATGGAGGTTTGCAAACACCCCTGGGCTGCAAGCCCTGAGTTCAGGGCCCTGGAGCTGAGGTGCAGGAGCGAGTGTGGCCAGAGCTGCCAGGGCTCTGCGCTCGCCCCAGAGGCAGCTCAGCCGCGCTCTGCTGGGGCTCAGACACTGCCCAGAGCCAGACTGAGGGGAAAGTGTGCAGGATGAGGGATCCCTGCAGCCCTCGCTGGGCCTGGAAAGGAACAACAGAGAGGCAGGTGTCGCATGCAGGATTGTTTTATTGCAGTGCAGGAAAGCACCAGCTAGGGAAAGACAGAGCAGGCAGAGGCAGGGAGGGTGTCCCTGTGTCCTTCAAGAGAGGTGTCCAGGGAGTGCAGCGTCTGTGGGTGAGGGTCTAGCAGGGCCCACAGGTGTCCCAGAGCTTCTTGCTGTAGCGCGGCAAGACGCAAGGGCTGCAGGCAGGAGAAAGGTAGGGTCTGGCAGGGGTGCAGAGGCCCCCCGAGCCCAGCGTGGCCCCGGCCCCGTAGAGGCCCCCCAGCCCCAGGTTGCCCCCAAAGGCGGGTGCTCCGGAGGAGCCCACCACGGCTTGCTGGGGGAAGGAGCTGAGGATGGGGCCGGGGAAGGTGACAACCACGGGCGGAGGCTGGATGAAGGCTGTGGAGTCGGGGCACTGGCGGGCGCACAGCTCGTTGCAGCTCTCAGCGATGGGCTGGGGCACAGCCACGCCGGTTTTTGGTGCGCACACGTCGTAGCAAGACATCTTTGGCTGAGAGAGATGAGCTGAAAGCACAAGGAGAGGAGTTATGATTCAGGAGGAGATGCCCTGGCAAAGAACACTGTTCCTACGACTGCCCTGGAGCGGAGCACCAAAGCCACCACCTTTCCCACGGCTCCTCCTTTGCCCAGCCAGACCCCTCACCACCCTGATCTCCACAAACCCTCCCCAGGAGCCTGTGCAGGACCTGGTTCTGCCTGCCCCACACTCAGGGCTCTTCTTTCTCCCAGTCCAGCTCAGCCCTCCGTGCCCGGCCAAGGCTGCAGCCAGCGCAGCCGCTGCTGTCCCAGCTCTCCTGGCCAGGGACGCCCCACGCCGGCCCCTGCCAGAGGAGACCCAGAGCCACAGGCACCCACCTCCCCTTGTCCTGAGCAGAGCGAGGCAGGAGTGCTGGATGCCAGGGCTCCCCAAGGGCAGCGCTTTTATGCAGGGCTGGCGATGACGGGGAGGATCTGGCCCTGCTGGGGGCACGTGGCTGCTGCTGGCCAAGCCCCTGCCTCCTCCCTGAGTGGCACCAGCCTCTCCTGCTGACTCTCTTTCCTCCCCAAGCCCAAGCCGCTGGATCAGCCCCTGCAATTACCCTGCTGGGATGCTTGTCAGCACACACCTAATAGGCCAAATTAGCCCCACTGTCTTTTCATTATCTCGCTGGGTAAGAGGATTCGCAGCGTGACAGAGGGTGATTGCAAGCACCTCTCATGCCACAGATCTTCCCCAAGGGCTTGGTCTTGGACCTGGTTCTGGCCAAGAGAGCAGCTTTTCCAATGCCTCCCGCATGGCAGCACCTGCGTGACGTACGTTGTGTGTCTGTGATCAGCAGAGGGGAGAGGCTATGATAACACCAAATTGAAGGCACTCCTGTTGGCACTGCCTGCTCAGCGTGATGCATCATCTAAGAGCCCAAGGGACGTGGCCCCCTTCTGCCTGCAGGTGCCATCATCGACTGCTACATCTCCTGGGGACAAAGACCCCTCGTAAAGTTCTCTCATTTCTCGGTGAAAGAGCACAGCCCCTCATCTGGGCCCACAAGGCTCACGTTTGTTCCACCAGTGCCCTAGATATGCTGGCTCCTCATAAATGTCCTGGGAGGCCGATTTTTCCTGCACAACGCTGGGCAGGGTCTGTCCTCAGGGTTCCGGGAACTTGGGACCTCAGTGTTTTATCACGATCACAGCAGCTCCCAGATGGGCTGCCCTAGCAGGCATTCATGTATCTGTACCCCTAGATGAGCCAGGCCGCAGGCAAAGATATCTAAGCGGGGACAGCATAAGGAAGGGAGCCAGGACCCACAGGAGCAAAGCCCCACCTAGCCATGGGCACCCCCAGAAGGGAGATGCCTGCTCTGCTTTGGCTCCCAAAGCAAAAAGGGGAGGAAATGCTTAGAAGCAGCATGTGCTGATCTGGCAAGGGGATGCTGAGCCAGGGAGGGCCAGCAGTCAAAGAGCCCAATCATCTTCCTGGGCAGCAGGGAGTGTCTCCTCCCCACATTGGCCCAGGTGGTGCTGAGCACTGGCAGGGCTGCTATAAAAGCTCTGCCTCTGCCAGGCTCTCCCAAGCCCTGCTCTGACTGCCTTCTCCTTGGAGAACAGGGTAAGTCTGCAAGTGCTTGTCCTCCTGTGCTCTGCTCGGATTCCATCCTCTCTGTCTCAGGCCTTCCCCTCTCCTTCTCCCTTGCTGTGTGTGTCCTCTTGCAGAGCTCCAACTGCAGCAGCACAAAGATGTCTTGCTACGACGTGTGCGCACCAAAAACCGGCGTGGCCGTGCCCCAGCCCATCGCTGAGAGCTGCAACGAGCTGTGCGCCCGCCAGTGCCCCGACTCCACAGCCTTCATCCAGCCTCCGCCCGTGGTTGTCACCTTCCCCGGCCCCATCCTCAGCTCCTTCCCCCAGCAAGCCGTGGTGGGCTCCTCCGGAGCACCCGCCTTTGGGGGCAACCTGGGGCTGGGGGGCCTCTACGGGGCCGGGGCCACGCTGGGCTCGGGGGGCCTCTGCACCCCTGCCAGACCCTACCTTTCTCCTGCCTGCAGCCCTTGCGTCTTGCCGCACTACAGCAAGAAGCTCTGGGACACCTGTGGGCCCTGCTAGACCCTCCCCAGACCCAGGCGCTGCCTCCAGCCCCAATGCCAACAGCCCCCGCTGGGCTTGGCTGAGCTGCTGGCCACGGGGCTCTGAGAAGTGCTGATCCTTCCCTGTCCCAGGGACCCCTGGGCAGCTGGCAGTGCCGCACACCCTCTCCCCTCCCCTCTCCTTCAGTCTCTCCAGCGGGGCAGGATTTAGGCCCACATAGGTTTTTTGGGGGCTTGTGGGCCATGTCCTCTGGATCTGGAACAGGGCATCAAGAGAGGACATGGAGTCAGAAGCAATTCTCTGGAGAAGATCCCTCTGCCTCCCACACTGTGAGACAATCAGCCTCTCTGGGTCTTACCCACCGTCTCTCTGACCATCTCTCCCTCCCTTCTGAGCACAATAAAGTTTTCCTGCATGCAAGTCATGTCTCTCTCCCACTCTGTCCTAATTCATAAAGATCCTGCAGGCATGAGACTGTCAGCTGTGGGAGGGCAAATGATCTTCCTAAGAGTTTCAGGGAAGGTGAGGTGGGGTTGGTGTTGGCAGAGGGAACCTTTTGATGGGGATTGCAGGAGCTGGGGAAGGCGCCTTCCTCTGGACTCCCTTTCATGTGTCCAGGGAGTTTTGATGCTGCCAGTCCCAGAGCTGAGAACAGGACTCCCGGTGGGGCCTCAGGAGGGAACAGTAGAGGGGAAGAATCCTCTCTCTTTATATGCTGGACTTGCTTCTTTTGATAGAGCCCAGGGCAGAGCTGACGGCCCATGATACTTTTGGCCTTCTGGGCTGCAAGCCCTAGGTCACAAGTTGGGAATTCCCAGGTAAAAGTTTTTGGGCCTGCAGAGACCATGAAAAATAGGAGAATATGAAGGCTTCAAGGGAAAAGATCATCAATGCCAGTTGAACCAATACCAGATAATGACCTGTCTGACAGAGAGTGAAAGGATCCAAAGAGGAACATGTAGAGTCCAGACCCAAAAACTACAACGGGGACTTAACAGTGGTTTGAGGGGGTGGGTAAATTGTCTGTGAGGGTACAATCACCCAGGGATTTCTTGGCTCACATGGTCCTGTTTGTTTCCCTAGAGTCAACCACGTGTCTATATCCCTCTGTTTAGTTTTTCGTTTTATAAAACCCAATGTCCAAGAGCTTGCATTGAGAAGCCTTGGATTCTAACTTTGGCATAAGCTAATGCTGGGCATCCAGATGAAAGGAGACGATGCCCAAGAGGCTGCTTATTGAAATCTTGGATTTGAGCCCTGGAGCAAACTGACACAGGACACCTAGACAGGAACGTAAAGTGAACTGGACATAAGCATTATGAAACTTCGAAGTCTCTGCTGAGTGCCAGAGGGAACTGAGTGTGCACATATAATCCCTTGGCTGTAAGTACATGTAACTGTAGCTATAGAAACATACACCTTGATATTCCCTCATAAGTTTCCTCCCTGTGTTAAGTATTATTGTGACATTATCATCAAGCCCTATGAAGTGGTACTTTTATTTATATATGATCTTTATATTAAAAAACTGCATTTGTGCCATGTAGTGAGGCTGGAAGCACCAAGTAAAGGATTGCACTCTATGAACATAAAGGTCTTTCCAAACCTGAACGATTCTACCTTTCTCTCAAGCCGGAAAGGGAAACATAAGAAGAAGAGGAAGAAGAAGTGGGAAATGAACTGGATAGGGAAGGGAAATGGGATGCCTCCCCATTGCTTTTTCTCCCAGAGGTTCAAACAGAGCAGTGGAGAAAAAAACTGGCTGCAGCACTAAGAGGAATTGACCTTGAGTGGCCTCAACCCTTAGGGCTGCTGCCTGATCATGAGCAGAGAGACTGGAAGAGCAGAAACGTCCTTCGGCTACAAGGCCCATGGTCAGTCAGGGCCCCTGGAGCTGAGCTGCAGGAGCGAGTGTGGCCAGAGCTGCCAGGGCTCTGCGCTCGCCCCAGAGGCAGCTCAGCCGCGCTCTGCTGGGGCTCAGACACTGCCCAGAGCCAGACTGAGGGGAAAGTGTGCAGGATGAGGGATCCCTGCAGCCCTCGCTGGGCCTGGAAAGGAACAACAGAGAGGCAGGTGTCGCATGCAGGATTGTTTTATTGCAGTGCAGGAAAGCACCAGCTAGGGAAAGACAGAGCAGGCAGAGGCAGGGAGGGTGCCCCTGTGTCCTTCAAGAGAGGTGTCCAGGGACTGCAGCGTCTGTGGGTGAGGGTCTAGCAGGGCCCACAGGTGTCCCAGAGCTTCTTGCTGTAGCGCGGCAAGACGCAAGGGCTGCAGGCAGGAGAAAGGTAGGGTCTGGCAGGGGTGCAGAGGCCCCCCGAGCCCAGCGTGGCCCCGGCCCCGTAGAGGCCCCCCAGCCCCAGGTTGCCCCCAAAGGCGGGTGCTCCGGAGGAGCCCACCACGGCTTGCTGGGGGAAGGAGCTGAGGATGGGGCCGGGGAAGGTGACAACCACGGGCGGAGGCTGGATGAAGGCTGTGGAGTCGGGGCACTGGCGGGCGCACAGCTCGTTGCAGCTCTCAGCGATGGGCTGGGGCACGGCCACGCCGGTTTTTGGTGCACACACGTCGTAGCAAGACATCTTTGGCTGAGAGAGATGGGGCTGAAAGAGATGGACAGAAGGAGAGGAGTTATGATTCAGGAGGAGATGCCCTGGCAAAGAACACTGTTCCTATGACTGCCCTGGATGGAGCAGCAAAGCCACCACCTTTCCCACGGCTCCTGCTTTGACCAGCCAGACCCCCTCACCACCCTGATCTCCACAAACCCTCCCCAGGAGCCTGTGCAGGACGCGGCTCTGCCTGTCCCACACTCAGGGCTCTTCTTTCTCCCAGCCCAGCTCAGCCCTCCGTGCCCGGCCAAGGCTGCAGCCAGCGCAGCCGCTGCTGTCCCAGCTCTCCTGGCCAGGGACGCCCCACGCCGGCCCCTGCCAGAGGAGACCCAGAGCCACAGGCACCCACCTCCCCTTGTCCTGAGCAGAGCGAGGCAGGAGTGCTGGATGCCAGGGCTCCCCAAGGGCAGCGCTTTTATGCAGGGCTGGCGATGACGGGGAGGATCTGGCCCTGCTGGGGGCACGTGGCTGCTGCTGGCCAAGCCCCTGCCTGCTCCCTGAGTGGCACCAGCCTCTTCTGCTGACTCTCTTTCCTCCCCAAGCCCAAGCCGCTGGATCAGCCCCTGCAATTACCCTGCTGGGACGCTTGTCAGCACACACCTAATAGGCCAAATTAGCCCCACTGTCTTTTCATTATCTCGCTGGGTAAGAGGATTCGCAGTGTGACAGAGGGTGATTGCAAGCACCTCTCATGCCATAGATCTTCCCCAAGGGCTTGGCCCTGAGGAGGACTCATGCCTTCTTTGCACAGCTCTGGAGAAGACCCTGTGTCCTGGCACTGGCCAAGAGTGTGGCCTTCAAACCCTCCCACATCCCAGCACCCGCATGATGTACGTTGTATGGCTGTGATGCCAGAACTGCAGCATCCCTGCCCGCCCCTGAACGTGTCCTGGGAGCCCCACTGTGTCAGGGAAGTGCTGCACCAGGGCTACCCTCGGGGTGCTGGGATGTTGGCCGTTCCTTCTGGGGGCTGGTTGTGGAAGCCCTGGTTGAATAGACCCCACTGGCGTTCACATAGATCCTTCCATTAGAGCCAAGCTTGGGGCTAAGGATTGAGAAGGCTTCGTGGGGAAAAGAAGAAGGCAGGAATGTAGCATCTACAGAAGCAAAGCCCTACCCTGTTGTGAGCACCTCCAGAAGGGAGATGCCTACTCTGCTTTGGCTCCCAAAGCAAAAAGGGGAGGAAATGCTTAGAAGCAGCATGTGCTGATCTGGCAAGGGGATGCTGAGCCAGGGAGGGGCAGCAGTCAAAGAGCCCAATCATCTTCCTGGGCAGCAGGGAGTGTCTCCTCCCCACATTGGCCCAGGTGGTGCTGAGCACTGGCAGGGCTGCTATAAAAGCTCTGCCTCTGCCAGGCTCTCCCAAGCCCTGCTCTGACTGCCTTCTCCTTGGAGAACAGGGTAAGTCTGCAAGTGCTTGTCCTCCTGTGCTCTGCTCGGATTCCAGCCTCTCTGTCTCAGGCCTTCCCCTCTCCTTCTCCCTTGCTGTCTGTGTCCTCTTGCAGAGCTCCAACTGCAGCAGCACAAAGATGTCTTGCTACGACGTGTGTGCACCAAAAACCGGCGTGGCCGTGCCCCAGCCCATCGCTGAGAGCTGCAACGAGCTGTGCGCCCGCCAGTGCCCCGACTCCACAGCCTTCATCCAGCCTCCGCCCGTGGTTGTCACCTTCCCCGGCCCCATCCTCAGCTCCTTCCCCCAGCAAGCCGTGGTGGGCTCCTCCGGAGCACCCGCCTTTGGGGGCAACCTGGGGCTGGGGGGCCTCTACGGGGCCGGGGCCACGCTGGGCTCGGGGGGCCTCTGCACCCCTGCCAGACCCTACCTTTCTCCTGCCTGCAGCCCTTGCGTCTTGCCGCGCTACAGCAAGAAGCTCTGGGACACCTGTGGGCCCTGCTAGACCCTCCCCAGACCCAGGCGCTGCCTCCAGCCCCAATGCCAACAGCCCCCGCTGGGCTTGGCTGAGCTGCTGGCCACGGGGCTCTGAGAAGTGCTGATCCTTCCCTGTCCCAGGGACCCCTGGGCAGCTGGCAGTGCCGCACACCCTCTCCCCTCCCCTCTCCTTCAGTCTCTCCAGCGGGGCAGGATTTAGACCTACAAAGCTTTTTTTGGGCTGTTGTGCCAAGTCCTCTGGATCTGGAACAGCGCATCAAGACAGGACCTGGAGCCAGAAGCAATTCTCTGGAGAAGATCCCTCTGCCTCCCACACTGTGAGACAATCAGCCTCTCTGGGTCTTACCCACAATCTCTCTGACTATGTCTCTTGCCCCTCTGAGCACAATAAAGTTTTCCTGCATGCAAGTTGTTTCCCTTTCTCCTTCTGACAAATTGGGAAAACGCCAGGGGTGGGAATTTGTCAGCTGTGGGAAGGCAAGTGCTGGCCCTGAGGGCACCAGGGTCTAGAGGAGGAGTCAATGTCCCTTAAGACAAACACAGCCAGGGGTGTCTTGTTCTGCAGGGTGAGTTGTGTGGTTGGTAGATGGAGGACGGGGACTCTTGTCCTCCCCTCAGCAATTGTGAGGCCCCTTCTGTGGTATTTTGTCCAGTGCTGGGCTCCCCAGCCCAGGAGAGATGGGTGGGGACTGGAGAGAGTCCAGTACATGGCAATGCAGGTGCTGGGGGGACAGGGAGCTGATCTCTGGGAGGAGCCTGAGAGATCTGGGACTGTCCCTCTCGGGGCTGATGACATCCTGGTGTCTCCTCAACCTGCACACATTTCTGAAGGGAAAACATCAAGGAGGTGGAGGCAGGTTCTTTGCAGAGGAGTCCACTTGCATGATAAGAGGCAAAGGTCACCAGTGGAAACACAGCAGGCTCTGCTTCAGACTCTTAAGCATCTTGAGTTCACAGTGAAGGTGGCTGAGTACGGTCACAGGGTTTCCTAGGATGCTGTGAAGTCTCCTTCATTGGAGATGCGCAAAAGGTGTCTGACGTGGTGCTGGGCAGGCGGCTCTGGGCAACGATGCCTGAGGCAGCAGTGTGACAAGATGCCCTGAAAAGGCTCTTATCACTGACCAGGCTGGGATTTCTATGATCTTCTATCTGTGGGAGAAATCTGAAAATCACGGAGAATGTTGGTCTGTGCTGGGGTTGAGAAGGAGTTATGGAAGGTGAAGGTGAAGGAGAAGAGAGAAGGCAAGTGTGAAAGGGAAGGGTAATTGCCAAAGTAATATGGAAAAGGAAAGGAAAAGCGTATAATAAAAGCAAATGCAGATTAAAGGAGAAGATGAGAAAATGGAAGAGTGAGGAGAATTAGTAAAAAATAAGTAAAGTTGCTGGGGGAGAAAAAGGGGAAGTGTATGAAGGAAATAAAGGGGAAGAAGAGGGTGGAGAAGCCTCCCCTTTGCCTCTTCTCCCAGGGCCTTAAAAAGACCCATGAAGAAAAAGAAGAGCTGTTGTAAGGGCAGGAATTGATGCTGCTGATCTCCAGCCTCTGGGACAGACTCAGTTACCCATGGGGAGGATGGAGGTTTGCAAACGCCCCTGGGCTGTGTGTCCTGTGTTTTTTCAGGGCCCTGGAGCTGAGCTGTAGGAGCGAGTGTGGCCAGAGCTGCCAGGGCTCTGCGCTCGCCCCAGAGGCAGCTCAGCCGCGCTCTGCTGGGGCTCAGACAGTGCCCAGAGCCAGACTGAGGGGAAAGTGTGCAGGATGAGGGATCCCTGCAGCCCTCGCTGGGCCTGGAAAGGAACAACAGAGAGGCAGGTGTCGCATGCAGGATTGTTTTATTGCAGTGCAGGAAAGCACCAGCTAGGGAAAGACAGAGCAGGCAGAGGCAGGGAGGGTGTCCCTGTGTCCTTCAAGAGAGGTGTCCAGGGAGTGCAGCGTCTGTGGGTGAGGGTCTAGCAGGGCCCACAGGTGTCCCAGAGCTTCTTGCTGTAGCGCGGCAAGACGCAAGGGCTGCAGGCAGGAGAAAGGTAGGGTCTGGCAGGGGTGCAGAGGCCCCCCGAGCCCAGCGTGGCCCCGGCCCCGTAGAGGCCCCCCAGCCCCAGGTTGCCCCCAAAGGCGGGTGCTCCGGAGGAGCCCACCACGGCTTGCTGGGGGAAGGAGCTGAGGATGGGGCCGGGGAAGGTGACAACCACGGGCGGAGGCTGGATGAAGGCTGTGGAGTCGGGGCACTGGCGGGCGCACAGCTCGTTGCAGCTCTCAGCGATGGGCTGGGGCACGGCCACGCCGGTTTTTGGTGCGCACACGTCGTAGCAAGACATCTTTGTGCTGCTGCAGTTGGAGCTCTGCAAGAGGACACACACAGCAAGGGAGAAGGAGAGGGGAAGGCCTGAGACAGACAGGCTGGAATCCGAGCAGAGCACAGGAGGACAAGCACTTGCAGACTTACCCTGTTCTCCAAGGAGAAGGCAGTCAGAGCAGGGCTTGGGAGAGCCTGGCAGAGGCAGAGCTTTTATAGCAGCCCTGCCAGTGCTCAGCACCACCTGGGCCAATGTGGGGAGGAGACACTCCCTGCTGCCCAGGAAGATGATTGGGCTCTTTGACTGCTGCCCCTCCCTGGCTCAGCATCCCCTTGCCAGATCAGCACATGCTGCTTCTAAGCATTTCCTCCCCTTTTTGATTTGGGAGCTAAATGAAACTAGGCATCTCCATTCCGGGGTTTCTCACAATAGGTGATGGCTCTGCTTCTGCAGGTCCTCACTGCCCGCCTTGTTCTGGCCCCTGGGAAGGGTTCTCTGCACGGTGCCCGCTCCCAGTGGTACAATCTCATCCAGCGGCTGCTGTGGTTACGCCACCAGATCAAGACCTCATGTCCCCAGCAACCTGCCCAGCAATATCCCACAGCAATGCACCTTGAGGGACCATTATTAGGGGCAAAGGGGGTTTTGCATTGCTGGGATGAGCCTGTGCCACAAAGGCCTGGGTGGGGATTTGTGTTCTTGGCAACAGGGACTACGGGGAAGAGTAGAAGGTATTGTTACCCCACAGGCCTGCAGAGATCCATGGCCAAGGAACACAGGCAGACGGCAGCTGCCCCCTCAGGCTGGCAATCGATGCATCGTGCTGAGCAGGCAGCGCCCATGAGGAGTGTCGTTGATTAGGCATTTTGGAACCTCACACTTCTGCACTTCACAGTCACACAACGTACGTCACGAGGGCGCTGGCATTGGGGAAGCCTTGGCAAGGCCCCTTTCTTGGCCAGCACCACGACACCGCTCTGCCCTGTGGCTCTACACACCAGGCATGAGGCCACGTCAGGGCCAAGCCCTTGGGGAAGATCTATGGCATGAGAGGTGCTTGCAATCACCCTCAGTCACACTGCGAATCCTCTTACCCAGCGAGATAATGAAAAGACAGTGGGGGTAATTTGGCCTATTAGGTGTGTGCTGACAAGCGTCCCAGCAGGGTAATTCAGGGGCTGATCCAGCGGCTTGGGCTTGGGGAGGAAAGAGAGTCAGCAGGAGAGGCTGGTGCCACTCAGGGAGGAGGCAGGGGCTTGGCCAGCAGCAGCCACGTGCCCCCAGCAGGGCCAGATCCTCCCCGTCATCGCCAGCCCTGCATAAAAGCGCTGCCCTTGGGGAGCCCTGGCATCCAGCACTCCTGCCTCGCTCTGCTCAGGACAAGGGGAGGTGGGTGCCTGTGGCTCTGGGTCTCCTCTGGATGGACTGGGAGAAAGAAGAGCCTTGAGTGTGGGACAGGCAGAGCCAGGTCCTGCACAGGCTCCTGGGGAGGGTTTGTGGAGATCAGGGTGGTGAGGGGGTCTGGCTGGTCAAAGGAGGAGCCGTGTGAAAGGTGGTGGCTTTGGTGCTCCGCTCCAGCGCAGTCGTAGGAACAGTGTTCTTTGCCACGGCGTCTCCTCCTGAATCATAACTCCTCTCCTTGTGCTTTCAGCTCATCTCTCTCAGCCAAAGATGTCTTGCTACGACGTGTGCGCACCAAAAACCGGCGTGGCCGTGCCCCAGCCCATCGCTGAGAGCTGCAACGAGCTGTGCGCCCGCCAGTGCCCCGACTCCACAGCCTTCATCCAGCCTCCGCCCGTGGTTGTCACCTTCCCCGGCCCCATCCTCAGCTCCTTCCCCCAGCAAGCCGTGGTGGGCTCCTCCGGAGCACCCGCCTTTGGGGGCAACCTGGGGCTGGGGGGCCTCTACGGGGCCGGGGCCACGCTGGGCTCGGGGGGCCTCTGCACCCCTGCCAGACCCTACCTTTCTCCTGCCTGCAGCCCTTGCGTCTTGCCGCGCTACAGCAAGAAGCTCTGGGACACCTGTGGGCCCTGCTAGACCCTCACCCACAGACGCTGCAGTCCCTGGACACCTCTCTTGAAGGACACAGGGACACCCTCCCTGCCTCTGCCTGCTCTGTCTTTCCCTAGCTGGTGCTTTCCTGCACTGCAATAAAACAATCCTGCATGCGACACCTGCCTCTCTGTTGTTCCTTTCCAGGCCCAGCGAGGGCTGCAGGGATCCCTCATCCTGCACACTTTCCCCTCAGTCTGGCTCTGGGCAGTGTCTGAGCCCCAGCAGAGCGCGGCTGAGCTGCCTCTGGGGCGAGCGCAGAGCCCTGGCAGCTCTGGCCACACTCGCTCCTGCACCTCAGCTCCAGGGGCCTGTCTGAACTCAGGGCTTGCAGCCAAAGGACGTTTCTGCTCCTCCAGTCTCACTGCTTATGATCGGGCAGCAGCCCTAGGGGCTGGAGGCCACCCAAGGTCAATTCCTCTGACTACTGCAGCCAGTTTTTTGCTCCACTGCACTGTTTGAACCTCTGGGAGAAAAAGCAATGGGGAGGCATCTCATTTCCCTTCCCTATCCAGTTCATTTCCCACGTCTTCTCCCTCTTCTTTTTATGTTTCCCTTTCCAGCTTGAGACAAAGGTAGAAACGTTCAAGATTGGAAAGACCTTTATGTTCATAGAGTGCAATCCTTTACTTGGTGCTTCCAGCCTCACTACATGGCACAAATGCAGTTTTTTAATATAAAGATCATATATAAATAAAAGTACCACTTCATAGGGCTTGATGATAATGTCACAATATTACTTAACACAGGGAGGAAACTTATGAGGGAATATCAAGGTGTATGTTTCTATAGCTACAGTTACATGTACTTACAGCCAAAGGATTATATGTGCACACTCAGTTCCCTCTGGCAATCAGCGGAGACTTCAAAGTTTCATAATGCTTATGTCCAGTTCCTTTTTTCCTGTCTAGGTGCCCAGAGTCAGTTTGCTCCAGGGTTCAAATCCAAGATTTCAATAAGCAGCCTCTCGGGCATCATCTCCTTTCATCTGGATGCCCAGAGTTAACTTATGCCAAAGTTTGAATCCAAGGCTTCTCAATGCAAGCTCTTGGACATTGGATTTGATAAAATGAATAACTAAACAGAGGGATATAGACACGTGGTTGACTAAAGGGAACAAACAGGACCATGTGAGCCAAGAAATCCCTGGGTGATTGTACCCTCACAGACAATTTACCCACCCCCTCAAACCACTGTTAAGCCCTGTTGTAGTTTTTGGGTCTGGACTCTACATGTTCCTCTTTGGATCCTTTCATTCTCTGTCAGACAGGTCATTATCTGGTATTGGTTCAACTGGCATTGATGATCTTTTCCCTTGAAGCCTTCATATTCTCCTATTTTTCATGGTCTCTGCAGGCCCAAAAACATTTACCTGGGAATTCCCAACTTGTGACCTAGAGCTTGCAGCCCAGAAGGCCAAAAGTATCATGGGCCATCAGCTCTGTCCTGGGCTCTATCAAAAGGAGCAAGTCCAGCATATCAAGACAGAGGATTCTGCCCCTCTACTGTTCCCTCCTGAGGCCCCACCGGGAGTCCTGTTCTCAGCTCTGGGACTGGCAGCATCAAAACTCCCTGGACACGCTGGAGTGAGTCCAGAGGAAGGCGCCTTCCCCAGCTCCTGCAATCCCCATCAAAAGGTTCCCTCTGCCAACACCAACCCCACCTCACCTTCCCTGAAACTCTTAGGAAGATCATTTGCCCTCCCACAGCTGCGAGCCTCATACCTGCAGGATCTTTATAAATTAGGACAGAGTGGGAGAGAGACATGACTTGCATGCAGGAAAACTTTATTGTGCTCAGAAGGGAGGGAGAGATGGTAAGAGAGACGGTGGGTAAGACCCAGAGAGGCTGGTTGTCTCACAGTGTGGGAGGCAGAGGGATCTTCTCCAGAGAATTGCTTCTGGCTCCAGGTCCTCTCTTGATGCGCTCTTCCAGATCAAGAGGACTTGGCACATCAACCCCCCCAAAAAACTCTGTGGGCCAGAATCCTGCCCCGCTGGAGAGACTGAAGGAGAGGGGAGGGGAGAGGGTGTGCGGCACTGCCAGCTGCCCAGGGGTCCCTGGGACAGGGAAGGATCAGCACTTCTCAGAGCCCCGTGGCCAGCAGCTCAGCCAAGCCCAGCGGGGGCTGTTGGCATTGGGGCTGGAGGCAGCGCCTGGGTCTGGGGAGGGTCTAGCAGGGCCCACAGGTGTCCCAGAGCTTCTTGCTGTAGCGCGGCAAGACGCAAGGGCTGCAGGCAGGAGAAAGGTAGGGTCTGGCAGGGGTGCAGAGGCCCCCCGAGCCCAGCGTGGCCCCGGCCCCGTAGAGGCCCCCCAGCCCCAGGTTGCCCCCAAAGGCGGGTGCTCCGGAGGAGCCCACCACGGCTTGCTGGGGGAAGGAGCTGAGGATGGGGCCGGGGAAGGTGACAACCACGGGCGGAGGCTGGATGAAGGCTGTGGAGTCGGGGCACTGGCGGGCGCACAGCTCGTTGCAGCTCTCAGCGATGGGCTGGGGCACGGCCACGCCGGTTTTTGGTGCGCACACGTCGTAGCAAGACATCTTTGTGCTGCTGCAGTTGGAGCTCTGCAAGAGGACACACACAGCAAGGGAGAAGGAGAGGGGAAGGCCTGAGACAGACAGGCTGGAATGAGAGCACAGGAGGACAAGCACTTGCAGACTTACCCTGTTCTCCAAGGAGAAGGCAGTCAGAGCAGGGCTTGGGAGAGCCTGGCAGAGGCAGAGCTTTTATAGCAGCCCTGCCAGTGCTCAGCACCACCTGGGCCAATGTGGGGAGGAGACACTCCCTGCTGCCCAGGAAGATGATTGGGCTCTTTGACTGCTGCCCCTCCCTGGCTCAGCATCCCCTTGCCAGATCAGCACATGCTGCTTCTAAGCATTTCCTCCCCTTTTTGCTTTGGGAGCCAAAGGAGAGCAGGCATCTCCATTCCGGGGTTTCTCACAATAGTTGATGGCTCTGCTTCTGCAGGTCCTCACTGCCCGCCTTGTTCTGGCCCCTGGGAAGGGTTCTCTGCACTGTGCCCACTCCCAGTGGGACAATCTCATCCAGCGGCTGCTGTGGTTACGCCACCAGATCAAGACCTCATGTCCCCAGCAACCTGCCCAGCAATATCCCACAGCAATGCACCTTGAGGGACCATTATTAGGGGCAAAGGGGGTTTTGCATTGCTGGGATGAGCCTGTGCCACATAGGCCTGGGTGGGGATTTGTGTTCCTGGCAATAGGGACTACGGGGAAGAGTAGAAGGAATTGTTACCCCACAGGAATGCAGAGATCCATGGCCAAGGAACACAGGCAGACGGCAGCTGCCCCCTCAGGCTGGCAATCGATGCATCGTGCTGAGCAGGCAGCGCCCATGAGGAGTGTCGTTGATTAGGCATTTTGGAACCTCACACTTCTGCACTTCACAGTCACACAACGTACGTCACGAGGGCGCTGGCATTGGGGAAGCCTTGGCAAGGCCCCTTTCTTGGCCAGCACCACAACACCGCTCTGCCCTGTGGCTCTACACACCAGGCATGAGGCCACGTCAGGGCCAAGCCCTTGGGGAAGATCTATGGCATGAGAGGTGCTTGCAATCACCCTCTGTCACACTGCGAATCCTCTTAGCCAGCGAGATCATGAAAAGACAGTGGGGCTAATTTGGCCTATTAGGTGTGTGCTGACAAGCGTCCCAGCAGGGTAATTGCAGGGGCTGATCCAGCAGCTTGGGCTTGGGGAGGAAAGAGAGTCAGCAGAAGAGGCTGGTGCCACTCAGGGAGGAGGCAGGGGCTTGGCCAGCAGCAGCCACGTGCCCCCAGCAGGGCCAGATCCTCCCCGTCATCGCCAGCCCTGCATAAAAGCGCTGCCCTTGGGGAGCCCTGGCATCCAGCACTCCTGCCTCGCTCTGCTCAGGACAAGGGGAGGTGGGTGCCTGTGGCTCTGGGTCTCCTCTGGCAGGGGCCGGCGTGGGGCGTCCCTGGCCAGGAGAGCTGGGACAGCAGCGGCTGCGCTGGCTGCAGCCTTGGCCGGGCACGGAGGGCTGAGCTGGACTGGGAGAAAGAAGAGCCCTGAGTGTGGGACAGGCAGAGCCAGGTCCTGCACAGGCTCCTGGGGAGGGTTTGTGGAGATCAGGGTGGTGAGGGGGTCTGGCTGGTCAAAGGAGGAGCCGTGGGAAAGGTGGTGGCTTTGGTGCTCCATCCAGGGCAGTCGTAGGAACAGTGTTCTTTGCCAGGGCATCTCCTCCTGAATCATAACTCCTCTCCTTGTGCTTTCAGCTCATCTCTCTCAGCCAAAGATGTCTTGCTACGACGTGTGCGCACCAAAAACCGGCGTGGCCGTGCCCCAGCCCATCGCTGAGAGCTGCAACGAGCTGTGCGCCCGCCAGTGCCCCGACTCCACAGCCTTCATCCAGCCTCCGCCCGTGGTTGTCACCTTCCCCGGCCCCATCCTCAGCTCCTTCCCCCAGCAAGCCGTGGTGGGCTCCTCCGGAGCACCCGCCTTTGGGGGCAACCTGGGGCTGGGGGGCCTCTACGGGGCCGGGGCCACGCTGGGCTCGGGGGGCCTCTGCACCCCTGCCAGACCCTACCTTTCTCCTGCCTGCAGCCCTTGCGTCTTGCCACGCTACAGCAAGAAGCTCTGGGACACCTGTGGGCCCTGCTAGACCCTCACCCACAGACGCTGCACTCCCTGGACACCTCTCTTGGAGGACACAGGGACACCCTCCCTGCCTCTGCCTGCTCTGTCTTTCCCTAGCTGGTGCTTTCCTGCACTGCAATAAAACAATCCTGCATGCGACACCTGCCTCTCTGTTGTTCCTTTCCAGGCCCAGCGAGGGCTGCAGGGATCCCTCATCCTGCACACTTTCCCCTCAGTCTGGCTCTGGGCAGTGTCTGAGCCCCAGCAGAGCGCGGCTGAGCTGCCTCTGGGGTGAGCGCAGAGCCCTGGCAGCTCTGGCCACACTCGCTCCTGCAGCTCAGCTCCGGGGCCCTGACTGACCATGGGCCTTGTAGCCAAAGGACGTTTTTTCTCCTCCAGTCTCACTGCTCATGATCGGGCAGCAGCCCTAGGGGCTTGAGGCCACCCAAGGTCAATTCCTCTTAGTGCTGCAGCCAGTTTTTTTCTCCACTGCTCTGTTGAACCTCTGGGAGAAAAAGCAATGGGGAGGCATCTCATTTCCCTTCCCTATCCAGTTCATTTCCCACTTCTCCCTCTTCTTCTTATGCTTCCCATTCTGGCTTGAGAGAAACATTGAATGCTTAAGTTTTGAAAAGACCTTTATGTTCATAGAGCGCAATCTTTTACCTGGTGTTTCCAGTCTCACTACATGTCGCAAATGCAGTTTTTTAATATAAAGCTCATATTTAAATTAAAATACCACTTCATATGTCTTGCTTATAAAGTAACACTTCTACTTACCACAGGGACAAAAATTATGAGGAATTATTGAGTTGGATGTTTTTATATCTAAAGACTTATATGTACTTACAGCCAAGGGATTATATGTGCACACTCCGTTCCCTCTGGCACTCAGCAGAGACATCAAATTTTCATAGTGGTTATGCCCAGTTCACTTTACGTTCCTGTCTAGGTGTCCAGAGTCAGTTTGCTCCAGGGTTCAAATCCAAGATTTCACTAAGACGCCTCTTGGGCATTGGATCTCCCATCTGGATGCCCAGCCTTGGCTCATGCCAAAGTTTGAATCCAAGGCTTCTCAACGTAAACTCTTTGACATTGGATTTGATAAAATGAATAACTAAATAGAGGGATATAGACACATGGTTGACTCAGGGGAGAGAAAGAGGACCACAGGAGCCAAGAAATCCCTGGGAAATTGCACCCACACAGACAATTTATCCACCTCCTCTCAAAAAATTATTCAGTCCGGTAGTAGTATTTGTGTCTGGGCTCTACGTGCTCCTCCGTATCTGGTATTGGTGCAATCGGTATTGATGAGCCTTGCCCTTGAAGCCTTTGTCTTCTCCTATTTTTCGCGGTCTCTGCAGGCCATGATTTGACCTAACAGGTTGTACACAATGGGAAAAATTTAACTGGGAATTCCCAAATTGTGACCTAGAGCTTGCAGCCCAGAAAGCCAAAAGTATCACGGGCTGTTAGCTCTGTCCTGGGCTCTATCAAAAGAAGCAAGTCCAGCATATCAAGAGAGAGGATTCTTCCCCTCTACTGTTCCCTCATGAGGCCCCACCTGGAATCCTCTTCCCAGCTCTGGGACTGGCAGCATCAGAAGTTCTTGGACATGTTGGAGTAAGTCCAGAGGAAGGCCCATTCCCCAGCTCCTGCCATCCCCACCAAAAGGTTCTCTCTGACCTGACTGCTGCCTGCACCCTCTCTCTACCAACACCAACCCCATTTCACCTTCCCTGAAACTCTTAGTCTGGTGAGTGAAGGATCTTTACAAGTTGGGACAGAAAGGGAGAGAGACATGACTTGCATGCAGGAAAAATTTATTGTGCTCAGAGGGGCAGTAGAGATTGTCAGAGAGATGGTGGGTAAGACCCAGAGAGGCTGGTTGTCTCACAGTGTGGGAGGCAGAGGGATCTTCTCCAGAGAATTGCTTCTGGCTCCAGGTCCTCTCTTGATGCGCTGTTCCAGATCCAGAGGATTTGGCCCATCAGCCCCCAAAAAAACCTCTGTGGGCCAGAATCCTGCCCCGCTGGAGAGACTGAAGGAGAGGGGAGGGGAGAGGGTGTGCGGCACTGCCAGCTGCCCAGGGGTCCCTGGGACAGGGAAGGATCAGCACTTCTCAGAGCCCCGTGGCCAGCAGCTCAGGGAAGCCCAGCGGGGGCTGTTGGCATTGGGGCTGGAGGCAGCGCCTGGGTCTGGGGAGGGTCTAGCAGGGCCCACAGGTGTCCCAGAGCTTCTTGCTGTAGCGCGGCAAGACGCAAGGGCTGCAGGCAGGAGAAAGGTAGGGTCTGGCAGGGGTGCAGAGGCCCCCCGAGCCCAGCGTGGCCCCGGCCCCGTAGAGGCCCCCCAGCCCCAGGTTGCCCCCAAAGGCGGGTGCTCCGGAGGAGCCCACCACGGCTTGCTGGGGGAAGGAGCTGAGGATGGGGCCGGGGAAGGTGACAACCACGGGCGGAGGCTGGATGAAGGCTGTGGAGTCGGGGCACTGGCGGGCGCACAGCTCGTTGCAGCTCTCAGCGATGGGCTGGGGCACGGCCACGCCGGTTTTTGGAGCACACACGTTGTAGCAAGACATCTTTGTGCTGCTGCAGTTGGAGCTCTGCAAGAGGACACACACAGCAAGGGAGAAGGAGAGGGGAAGGCCTGAGACAGGGAGGATGGAATCCGAGCAGAGCACAGGAGGACAAGCACTTGCAGACTTACCCTGTTCTCCAAGGAGAAGGCAGTCAGAGCAGGGCTTGGGAGAGCCTGGCAGAGGCAGAGCTTTTATAGCAGCCCTGCCAGTGCTCAGCACCACCTGGGCCAATGTGGGGAGGAGACACTCCCTGCTGCCCAGGAAGATGATTGGGCTCTTTGACTGCTGCCCCTCCCTGGCTCAGCATCCCCTTGCCAGATCAGCACATGCTGCTTCTAAGCATTTCCTCCCCTTTTTGCTTTGGGAGCTAAAGGAGAGCAGGCATCTCCCTTCTGGGGGTGCCCATGGCAAGGTGGGGCTTTGCTCCTGTGGGTCCTGGCTCCCTTCCTTGTGCTCTTCCCCGCTTAGATATCTTTGCCTGCGGCCTGGCTCATCTAGGGGTACAGATACATGAATGCCTGCTAGGGCAGCCCATCTGGGAGCTGCTGTGATCGTGATAAAACACTGAGGTCCCAAGTTCCCGGAACCCTGAGGACAGACCCTGCCCAGCGTTGTGCAGGAAAAATCGGCCTCCCAGGACATTTATGAGGAGCCAGCAGGTCTAGGGCAGTGGTGGAACAAACGTGAGCCTTGTGGGCCCAGATGAGGGTCTGTGCTCTTTGCACCGTGCACTGCAGAGAATGGTACGAGGGGTCTTTGTCCCCAGGAGATGCAGCAGTCGATGATGGCACCTGCAGGCAGAAGGGGGCCACATCCCTTGGGCTCTTAGATGATGCATCATGCTGAGCAGGCAGTGCCTGACAGGAGTGCCTTCAATGTGGTGTTATCATAGCCTCTCCCCTCTGCTGATCACAGACACACAACGTACGTCACGCAGGTGCTGGCATGCGGGAGACATTGGAAAATCTACTTTCTTGTCCGGAACCAGGACCAAGACCAAGCCCTTGGGGAAGATCTATGGCATGAGAGGTGCTTGCAATCACCCTCTGTCACACTGGGAATCCTCTTACCCAGCGAGATCATGAAAAGACAGTGGGGCTAATTTGGCCTATTAGGTGTGTGCTGACAAGCGTCCCAGCAGGGTAATTGCAGGGGCTGATCCAGCGGCTTGGGCTTGGGGAGGAAAGAGAGTCAGCAGAAGAGGCTGGTGCCACTCAGGGAGGAGGCAGGGGCTTGGCCAGCAGCAGCCACGTGCCCCCAGCAGGGCCAGATCCTCCCCGTCATCGCCAGCCCTGCATAAAAGCGCTGCCCTTGGGGAGCCCTGGCATCCAGCACTCCTGCCTCGCTCTGCTCAGGACAAGGGGAGGTGGGTGCCTGTGTCTGTGTGTCTCCTCTGGCAGGGGCCGGCGTGGGGCGTCCCTGGCCAGGAGAGCTGGGACAGCAGCGGCTGCGCTGGCTGCAGCCTTGGCCGGGCACGGAGGGCTGAGCTGGGCTGGGAGAAAGAAGAGCCCTGAGTGTGGGACAGGCAGAGCCAGGTCCTGCACAGGCTCCTGGGGAGGGTTTGTGGAGATCAGGGTGGTGAGGGGGTCTGGCTGGTCAAAGGAGGAGCCATGGGAAAGGTGGTGGCTTTGGTGCTCCGTCCAGGACAGTCGTAGGAACAGTGTTCTTTGCCAGGGCATCTCCTCCTGAATTGTAACTCCTCTTCTTGTGTCCATCTCTTTCAGCCCCATCTCTCTCAGCCAAAGATGTCTTGCTACGACGTGTGTGCACCAAAAACCGGCGTGGCCGTGCCCCAGCCCATCGCTGAGAGCTGCAACGAGCTGTGCGCCCGCCAGTGCCCCGACTCCACAGCCTTCATCCAGCCTCCGCCCGTGGTTGTCACCTTCCCCGGCCCCATCCTCAGCTCCTTCCCCCAGCAAGCCGTGGTGGGCTCCTCCGGAGCACCCGCCTTTGGGGGCAACCTGGGGCTGGGGGGCCTCTACGGGGCCGGGGCCACGCTGGGCTCGGGGGGCCTCTGCACCCCTGCCAGACCCTACCTTTCTCCTGCCTGCAGCCCTTGCGTCTTGCCGCGCTACAGCAAGAAGCTCTGGGACACCTGTGGGCCCTGCTAGACCCTCACCCACAGACGCTGCACTCCCTGGACACCTCTCTTGAAGGACACAGGGACACCCTCCCTGCCTCTGCCTGCTCTGTCTTTCCCTAGCTGGTGCTTTCCTGCACTGCAATAAAACAATCCTGCATGCGACACCTGCCTCTCTGTTGTTCCTTTCCAGGCCCAGCGAGGGCTGCAGGGATCCCTCATCCTGCACACTTTCCCCTCAGTCTGGCTCTGGGCAGTGTCTGAGCCCCAGCAGAGCGCGGCTGAGCTGCCTCTGGGGCGAGCGCAGAGCCCTGGCAGCTCTGGCCACACTCGCTCCTGCAGCTCAGCTCCAGGGCCCTGTCTGAACTCACGACTTGCAGCCAAAGGATGTTTCTTCTCCTCCAGTCTCTCTGCTCATGATCGGGCAGCAGCCCTAGGGCTGGAGGCCACTCAAGGTCAATTCCTCTGACTACTGCAGCCAGTTTTTTTCTCCACTGCTCTGTTGAACCTCTGGGAGAAAAAGCAATGGGGAGGCATCCCATTTCCCTTCCCTATCCAGTTCATTTCCCACTTCTTCTTCCTCTTCTTCTTATGTTTCCCCTTCCAGCTTGAGAGAAAGTTAGAATAGTTCAGGTTTGGAAAGACCTTTATGTTCATAGAGTGCAATCCTTTACTTGGTGCTTCCAGCCTCACTACATGGCACAAGTGTCACAAATGCAGTTTTTTAATATAAAGATCATATATAAATAAAAGTACCACTTCATAGGGCTTGATGATAATGTCACAATATTACTTAACACAGGGAGGAAACTTATGAGGGAATATCAAGGTGTCTGTTTCTATAGCTACAGTTACATGTACTTACAGCCAAAGGATTATATGTGCACACTCAGTTCCCTCTGGCACTCAGCAGAGACTTCAAAGTTTCATAATGCTTATGTCCAGTTCCTTTTTTCCTGTCTAGGTGTCCAGAGTCAGTTTGCTCCAGGGTTCAAATCCAAGATTTCAATAAGCAGCCTCTCGGGCATCATCTCCTTTCATCTGGATGCCCAGCGTTAGCTTATGCCAAAGTTAGAATCCAAGGCTTCTCAATGCAAGCTCTTGGACATTGGATTTGATAAAATGAATAACTAAACAGAGGGATATAGACACGTGGTTGACTAAAGGGAAACAAACAGGACCATGTGAGCCAAGAAATCCCTGGGTGATTGTACCCTCACAGACAATTTACCCACCCCCTCAAACCACTGTTAAGTCCCCGTTGTAGTTTTTGGGTCTGGACTCTACATGTTTCTCTTTGGATCCCTTCACTCTCTGTCAGACAGGTCATTATCTGGTATTGGTTCAACTGGCATTGATGATCTTTTCCCTTGAAGCCTTCCTATTCTCCTATTTTTCATGGTCTCTGCAGGCCCAAAAACTTTTACCTGGGAATTCCCAACTTGTGACCTAGAGCTTGCAGCCCAGAAGGCCAAAAGTATCATGGGCCGTCAGCTCTGTCCTGGGCTCTATCAAAAGGAGCAAGTCCAGCATATCAAGAGAGAGGATTCTGCCCCTCTACTGTTCCCTCATGAGGCCCCACCTGGAATCCTCTTCCCAGCTCTGGGACTGGCAGCATCAGAAGTTCTTGGACATGTTGGAGTAAGTCCAGAGGAAGGCCCATTCCCCAGCTCCTGCCATCCCCATCAAAAGGTTCCCTCTGCCAACACCAACCCCACCTCACCTTCCCTGAAACTCTTAGGAAGAGCATTTGCCCTCCCACAGCTGCGAGTCTCATGCCTTCAGGATCTTTATAACTTGGGACAGAGAGGGAGAGAGACTGCATGCAGGAAAACTTTATTGTGCCCAGAGGGGCAAGAGAGATTGTCAGGGACACGATGGGTAAGCCCCAGAGAAGCTGGTCTTCTTCAGCTGATGGAGGCAGAAGAATCTCCTCTAGAGCATTGCTTGTCGCTCCCGAGGCTTCGTGGATACTGGATTCCAGACCCTGTGGACTCAGCACAGAAACCCCAAAGGGCTTTGCAGGTGCAGCTACTGCCCAATAAAGTGCTTGAAGAAGAGGAGAGGGGAGAAGAGAAGAGGGCAAAGAGTGGAGGGTGTGCGGCACTGCCAGCTGCCCAGGGGTCCCTGGGACAGGGAAGGATCAGCACTTCTCAGAGCCCCGTGGCCAGCAGCTCAGCCAAGCCCAGCGGGGGCTGTTGGCATTGGGGCTGGAGGCAGCGCCTGGGTCTGGGGAGGGTCTAGCAGGGCCCACAGGTGTCCCAGAGCTTCTTGCTGTAGCGCGGCAAGACGCAAGGGCTGCAGGCAGGAGAAAGGTAGGGTCTGGCAGGGGTGCAGAGGCCCCCCGAGCCCAGCGTGGCCCCGGCCCCGTAGAGGCCCCCCAGCCCCAGGTTGCCCCCAAAGGCGGGTGCTCCGGAGGAGCCCACCACGGCTTGCTGGGGGAAGGAGCTGAGGATGGGGCCGGGGAAGGTGACAACCACGGGCGGAGGCTGGATGAAGGCTGTGGAGTCGGGGCACTGGCGGGCGCACAGCTCGTTGCAGCTCTCAGCGATGGGCTGGGGCACGGCCACGCCGGTTTTTGGTGCGCACACGTCGTAGCAAGACATCTTTGTGCTGCTGCAGTTGGAGCTCTGCAAGAGGACACACACAGCAAGGGAGAAGGAGAGGGGAAGGCCTGAGACAGAGAGGATGGAACCCGAGCAGAGCACAGGAGGACAAGCACTTGCAGACTTACCCTGTTCTCCAAGGAGAAGGCAGTCAGAGCAGGGCTTGGGAGAGCCTGGCAGAGGCAGAGCTTTTATAGCAGCCCTGCCAGTGCTCAGCACCACCTGGGCCAATGTGGGGAGGAGACACTCCCTGCTGCCCAGGAAGATGATTGGGCTCTTTGACTGCTGGCCCTCCCTGGCTCAGCATCCCCTTGCCAGATCAGCACATGCTGCTTCTAAGCATTTCCTCCCCTTTTTGCTTTGGGAGCTAAAGGAGAGCAGGTACCTCCCTTCTGGGGGTGCCCATGGCAAGGTGGGGCTTTGCTCCTGTGGGTCCTGGCTCCCTTCCTTGTGCTCTTCCACGCTTAGATATCTTTGCTTGCAGCCTGGCTCATCTACTGGTACAGACACATGACTGACTGCTAGGGCAGCCCATGTGGGGGCTGCTGTGATCATGATAAAACACTGAGGTCCCAAGTTCCCGGAACCCTGAGGACAGACCCTGCCCAGCGCTGTGCAGGAAAAATCGGCCTCCCAGGACATTTATGAGGAGCCAGTGGATCTAGGGCAGTGGTGGATCAAACGTGAGCCTTGTGGGCCCAGATGGGGGCTGTGCTCTTTGCACCGTGCACTGCAGAGGATGGTACAAGGGGTCTTTGTCCCCAGGAGATGCAGCAGTCGATGATGGCACCTGCAGGATGAAGGGGGCCACATCCCTTGGGCTCTTAGATGATGCATCATGCTGAGCAGGCGGTGCCTGACAGGAGTGCCTTCAATTTGGTGTTATCATAGCCTCTCCCCTCTGCTGATCACAGACACACAACGTACGTCACGCAGGCGCTGGTATGCGGGAGGCATTGGAAAAGCTGCTCTCTTGGCCAGAACCAGGTCCAAGACCAAGCCCTTGGGGAAGATCTATGGCATGAGAGGTGCTTGCAGTCACCCTCTGTCACACTGGGAATCCTCTTACCCAGCGAGATAATGAAAAGACAGTGGGGCTAATTTGGCCTATTAGGTGTGTGCTGACAAGCGCTCCAGCAGGGTAATTGCAGGGTCTGATCCAGCGGCTTGGGCTTGGGGAGGAAAGAGAGTCAGCAGAGGAGGCTGGTGCCACTCAGGGAGGAGGCAGGGGCTTGGCCAGCAGCAGCCACGTGCCCCCAGCAGGGCCAGATCCTCCCCGTCATTGCCAGCCCTGCATAAAAGCGCTGCCCTTGGGGAGCCCTGGCATCCAGCACTCCTGCCTCGCTCTGCTCAGGACAAGGGGAGGTGGGTGCCTGTGGCTCTGGGTCTCCTCTGGCAGGGGCCGGCGTGGGGCGTCCCTGGCCAGGAGAGCTGGGACAGCAGCGGCTGCGCTGGCTGCAGCCTTGGCCGGGCACGGAGGGCTGAGCTGGGCTGGGAGAAAGAAGAGCCCTGAGTGTGGGACAGGCAGAGCCAGGTCCTGCACAGGCTCCTGGGGAGGGTTTGTGGAGATCAGGGTGGTGAGGGGGTCTGGCTGGGCAAAGGAGGAGCTGTGGGAAAGGTGGTGGCTTTGGTGCTCCGCTCCAGGGCAGTCGTAGGAACAGTGTTCTTTGCCACAGCATCTCCTCCTGAATCATAACTCCTCTCCTTGTGCTTTCAGCCCCATCTCTCTCAGCCAAAGATGTCTTGCTACGACGTGTGCGCACCAAAAACCGGCGTGGCCGTGCCCCAGCCCATCGCTGAGAGCTGCAACGAGCTGTGCGCCCGCCAGTGCCCCGACTCCACAGCCTTCATCCAGCCTCCGCCCGTGGTTGTCACCTTCCCCGGCCCCATCCTCAGCTCCTTCCCCCAGCAAGCCGTGGTGGGCTCCTCCGGAGCACCCGCCTTTGGGGGCAACCTGGGGCTGGGGGGCCTCTACGGGGCCGGGGCCACGCTGGGCTCGGGGGGCCTCTGCACCCCTGCCAGACCCTACCTTTCTCCTGCCTGCAGCCCTTGCGTCTTGCCGCGCTACAGCAAGAAGCTCTGGGACACCTGTGGGCCCTGCTAGACCCTCACCCACAGACGCTGCACTCCCTGGACACCTCTCTTGAAGGACACAGGGACACCCTCCCTGCCTCTGCCTGCTCTGTCTTTCCCTAGCTGGTGCTTTCCTGCACTGCAATAAAACAATCCTGCATGCGACACCTGCCTCTCTGTTGTTCCTTTCCAGGCCCAGCGAGGGCTGCAGGGATCCCTCATCCCGCACACTTTCCCCTCAGTCTGGCTCTGGGCAGTGTCTGAGCCCCAGCAGAGCGCGGCTGAGCTGCCTCTGGGGCGAGCGCAGAGCCCTGGCAGCTCTGGCCACACTCGCTCCTGCACCTCAGCTCCAGGGCCCTGAAAAAACACAGGACACAGCCCAGGGGTGTTTGCAAACCTCCATCCTCCCCATGGGTAACTGAGTCTGTCCCAGAGGCTGGAGATCAGCAGCATCAATTCCTGCCCTTACAACAGCTCTTCTTTTTCTTCATGGGTCTTTTTAAGGCCCTGGGAGAAGAGGCAAAGGGGAGGCTTCTCCATCCTCTTCTTCCCCTTTATTTCCTTCATACACTTCCCCTTTTTCTCCCCCAGCAACTTTACTTATTTTTTACTAATTCTCCTCACTCTTCCATTTTCTCATCTTCTCCTTTAATCTGCATTTGCTTTTATTATACTCGTTTCCTTTCCTTTTCCATATTACTTTGGCAATTACCCTTCCCTTTCACACTTGCCTTCTGTCTTCTCCTTCACCTTCAGCTTCCATAACTCCTTCTCAACCCCAGCACAGACAAACATTCTCAGTGCTTTTCAGTTTTCTCCCACAGATGGAAGATCACAGAAATCCCAGCCTGGTCAGTGATAAGAGCCTTTTCAGGGCATCTTGTCCCACTGCTGCCTCAGGCAATGTTGCCCAGAGCCGCCTGCCCAGCACCACGTCAGACACCTTTTGCGCATCTCCAGCGAAGGAGACTTCACAGCATCCTAGGAAACCCTGTGTCCGTACTCAGCCACCTTCACTGTGAACTCAAGAGGCTTAAGAGTCTGAAGCAGAGCCTGCTGTGTTTCCACTGGTGACCTTTGCCTCTTATCATGCAACTGGACTCCTCTGCAAAGAACCTGCCTCCATCTCCTTGATGCTTTCCCTTCAGAAATGTGTGCAGGTTGAGGAGACACCAGGATGTCATCAGCTCCCAGAGGGACAGTCCCAGCTCTCTCAGGCTCCTCCCAGAGATCAGCTCCCTGTCCCCTCAGCACCTGCATTGCCATGTACTGGACTCTCTCCAGTCCCCACCCATCTCTCCTGGGCTGGGGAGCCCAGCACTGGACAAAATACCACAGAAGTGGCCTCACAATTGCTGAGGGGAGGACAAGAGTCCCCGTCCTCCATCTACCAACCACACATCTCACCCTGGAGAACAAGACACCACAGGCTGTGTTTGTCTCAAGTGATGTTGCCACCTCATCTAGACCCTGGTGCCCTCAGGGCCAGCACTTGCCTTCCCACAGCTGACAAATTCCCACCCCTGGCGTTTTCCCAACTTGGCACAAGGAGAGAGGGAAACACAACTTGAATGCAGAAAAAATTTATTGTGCCCAGAGGGGCAAGAGAGATTGTCAGAGAGATGGTGGGTAAGACCCAGAGAGGCTGATTGTCTCACAGTGTGGGAGGCAGAGGGATCTTCTCCAGAGAATTGCTTCTGGCTCCAGGTCCTCTCTTGATGCGCTCTTCCAGATCCAGAGGATTTGGCCCATCAGCCCCCAAAAAACCTCTGTGGGCCAGAATCCTGCCCCGTTGGAGAGACTGAAGGAGAGGGGAGGGGAGAGGGTGTGCGGCACTGCCAGCTGCCCAGGGGTCCCTGGGACAGGGAAGGATCAGCACTTCTCAGAGCCCCGTGGCCAGCAGCTCAGCCAAGCCCAGCGGGGGCTGTTGGCATTGGGGCTGGAGGCAGCGCCTGGGTCTGGGGAGGGTCTAGCAGGGCCCACAGGTGTCCCAGAGCTTCTTGCTGTAGCGCGGCAAGACGCAAGGGCTGCAGGCAGGAGAAAGGTAGGGTCTGGCAGGGGTGCAGAGGTCCCCCGAGCCCAGCGTGGCCCCGGCCACGTAGAGGCCCCCCAGCCCCAGGTTGCCCCCAAAGGCGGGTGCTCCGGAGGAGCCCACCACGGCTTGCTGGGGGAAGGAGCTGAGGATGGGGCCGGGGAAGGTGACAACCACGGGCGGAGGCTGGATGAAGGCTGTGGAGTCGGGGCACTGGCGGGCGCACAGCTCGTTGCAGCTCTCAGCGATGGGCTGGGGCACGGCCACGCCGGTTTTTGGTGCGCACACGTCGTAGCAAGACATCTTTGTGCTGCTGCAGTTGGAGCTCTGCAAGAGGACACACACAGCAAGGGAGAAGGAGAGGGGAAGGCCTGAGACAGAGAGGCTGGAATCCGAGCAGAGCACAGGAGGACAAGCACTTGCAGACTTACCCTGTTCTCCAAGGAGAAGGCAGTCAGAGCAGGGCTTGGGAGAGCCTGGCAGAGGCAGAGCTTTTATAGCAGCCCTGCCAGTGCTCAGCACCACCTGGGCCAATGTGGGGAGGAGACACTCCCTGCTGCCCAGGAAGATGATTGGGCTCTTTGACTGCTGCCCCTCCCTGGCTCAGCATCCCCTTGCCAGATCAGCACATGCTGCTTCTAAGCATTTCTTCCCCTTTTTGCTTTGGGAGCCAAAGGAGAGCAGGCATCTCCCTTCTGGGGGTGCCCATGGCAAGGTGGGGCTTTGCTCCTGTGGGTCCTGGCTCCCTTCCTTATGCTCTTCCCCTCTTAGATATCTTTGCCTGCGGCCTGGCTCATCTAGGGGTACAGATACATGAATGCCTGCTAGGGCAGTCCATCTGGGAGCTGCTGTGATCGTGATAAAACACTGAGGTCCCAAGTTCCCGGAACCCTGAGGACAGACCCTGCCCAGCGCTGTGCAGGAAAAATCGGCCTCCCAGGACATTTATGAGGAGCCAGCGGGTCTAGGGCAGTGGTGGATCAAACGTGAGCCTTGTGGGCCCAGATGAGGGTCTGTGCTCTTTGCACTGTGCATTGTAGAGAATGGTACGAGGGGTCTTTGTCCCCAGGAGATGCAGCAGTCGATGATGGCACCTGCAGGCAGAAGGGGGCCACGTCCCTTGGGCTCTTAGATGATGCATCATGCTGAGCAGGCAGTGCCTGACAGGAGTGCCTTCAATGTGGTGTTATCATAGCCTCTCCCCTCTGCTGATCACAGACACACAACGTACGTCACACAGGTGCTGGCATGCGGGAGGCATTGGAAAAGCTGCTCTCTTGTCCAGAACCAGGACCAAGACCAAGCCCTTGGGGAAGATCTATGGCATGAGAGGTGCTTGCAATCACCCTCTGTCACACTGGGAATCCTCTTACCCAGCGAGATAATGAAAAGACAGTGGGGCTAATTTGGCCTATTAGGTGTGTGCTGACAAGCGTCCCAGCAGGGTTATTGCAGGGGCTGATCCAGCGGCTTGGGCTTGGGGAGGAAAGAGAGTCAGCAGAAGAGGCTGGTGCCACTCAGGGAGGAGGCAGGGGCTTGGCCAGCAGCAGCCACGTGCCCCCAGCAGGGCCAGATCCTCCCCGTCATCGCCAGCCCTGCATAAAAGCGCTGCCCTTGGGGAGCCCTGGCATCCAGCACTCCTGCCTCGCTCTGCTCAGGACAAGGGGAGGTGGGTGCCTGTGGCTCTGGGTCTCCTCTGGCAGGGGCCGGCGTGGGGCGTCCCTGGCCAGGAGAGCTGGGACAGCAGCGGCTGCGCTGGCTGCAGCCTTGGCCGGGCACGGAGGGCTGAGCTGGGCTGGGAGAAAGAAGAGCCCTGAGTGTGGGACAGGCAGAGCCAGGTCCTGCACAGGCTCCTGGGGAGGGTTTGTGGAGATCAGGGTGGTGAGGGGGTCTGGCTGGGCAAAGCAGGAGCCGTAGGAAAGGTGGTGGCTTTGCTGCTCCGCTCCAGCGCAGTCGTAGGAACAGTGTTCTTTGCCAGGGCATCTCCTCCTGAATCATAACTCCTCTCCTTGTGTCCATCTCTTTCAGCCCCATCTCTCTCAGCCAAAGATGTCTTGCTACGACGTGTGTGCTCCAAAAACCGGCGTGGCCGTGCCCCAGCCCATCGCTGAGAGCTGCAACGAGCTGTGCGCCCGCCAGTGCCCCGACTCCACAGCCTTCATCCAGCCTCCGCCCGTGGTTGTCACCTTCCCCGGCCCCATCCTCAGCTCCTTCCCCCAGCAAGCCGTGGTGGGCTCCTCCGGAGCACCCGCCTTTGGGGGCAACCTGGGGCTGGGGGGCCTCTACGGGGCCGGGGCCACGCTGGGCTCGGGGGGCCTCTGCACCCCTGCCAGACCCTACCTTTCTCCTGCCTGCAGCCCTTGCGTCTTGCCGCGCTACAGCAAGAAGCTCTGGGACACCTGTGGGCCCTGCTAGACCCTCACCCACAGACGCTGCACTCCCTGGACACCTCTCTTGAAGGACACAGGGACACCCTCCCTGCCTCTGCCTGCTCTGTCTTTCCCTAGCTGGTGCTTTCCTGCACTGCAATAAAACAATCCTGCATGCGACACCTGCCTCTCTGTTGTTCCTTTCCAGGCCCAGCGAGGGCTGCAGGGATCCCTCATCCTGCACACTTTCCCCTCAGTCTGGCTCTGGGCAGTGTCTGAGCCCCAGCAGAGCGCGGCTGAGCTGCCTCTGGGGCGAGCGCAGAGCCCTGGCAGCTCTGGCCACACTCGCTCCTGCAGCTCAGCTCCAGGGGCCCTGACTGAACTCAGGGCTTGCAGCCAAAGGACGTTTCTGCTCCTCCAGTCTCACTGCTTATGATCGGGCAGCAGCCCTAGGGGCTTGAGGCCACCCAAGGTCAATTCCTCTGACTACTGCAGCCAGTTTTTTTCTCCACTGCACTGTTTGAACCTCTGGGAGAACAGGCAATGTGGAGGCATCTCATTTCCCTTCCCTATCCAGTTCATTTCCCACTTCTTCCTCTTCTTCTTATGTTTCCCCTTCCAGCTTGAGACAAAGGTAGAATCGTTCAGGTTTGGAAAGACCTTTATGTTCATAGAGTGCAATCCTTTACTTGGTGCTTCCAGCCTCACTACATGTCACAAGTGTCACAAATGCAGTTTTTTAATATAAAGATCATATATAAATAAAAGTACCACTTCATAGGGCTTGATGATAATGTCACAATAATACTTAACACAGGGAGGAAACTTATGAGGGAATATCAAGGTGTATGTTTCTATAGTTACAGTTATACGCCCTTACAGCCAAGGGATTATATGTGCACACTCAGTTCCCTCTGGCACTCAGCGGAGACTTCAAAGTTTCATAATGCTTATGTCCAGTTCCTTTTTTCCTGTCTAGGTGTCCTGTGTCAGTTTGCTCCAGGGTTCAAATCCAAGATTTCAATAAGCAGCCTCTCGGGCATCATCTCCTTTCATCTGGATGCCCAGAGTTAACTTATGCCAAAGTTTGAATCCAAGGCTTCTCAATGCAAGCTCTTGGACATTGGATTTGATAAAATGAATAACTAAACAGAGGGATATAGACACGTGGTTGACTAAAGGGAACAAACAGGACCATGTGAGCCAAGAAATCCCTGGGTGATTGTACCCTCACAGACAATTTACCCACCCCCTCAAACCACTGTTAAGCCCTGTTGTAGTTTTTGGGTCTGGACTCTACATGTTCCTCTTTGGATCCTTTCACTCTCTGTCAGACAGGTCATTATCTGGTATTGGTTCAACTGGCATTGATGATCTTTTCCCTTGAAGCCTTCATATTCTCCTATTTTTCATGGTCTCTGCAGGCCCAAAAACATTTACCTGGGAATTCCCAACTTGTGACCTAGAGCTTGCAGCCCAGAAGGCCAAAAGTATCATGGGCCATCAGCTCTGTCCTGGGCTCTATCAAAAGGAGCAAGTCCAGCATATCAAGAGAGAGGATTCTGCCCCTCTACTGTTCCCTCATGAGGCCCCACCGGGAGTCCTGTTCTCAGCTCTGGGACTGGCAGCATCAAAACTCCCTGGACACGCTGGAGTGAGTCCAGAGGAAGGCGCCTTCCCCAGCTCCTGCAATCCCCATCAAAAGGTTCCCTCTGCCAACACCAACCCCACCTCACCTTCCCTGAAACTCTTAGGAAGAGCATTTGCCCTCCCACAGCTGCGAGCCTCATACCTGCAGGATCTTTATAAATTAGGACAGAGTGGGAGAGAGACATGACTTGCATGCAGGAAAACTTTATTGTGCCCAGAGGGGCAAAAGAGATTTTCAGGGACACGATGGGTAAGGGCCAAAGAGGCTGGTTGTTTCACAGTGTGGGAGGCAGAGGGATCTTCTCCAGAGAATTGCTTCTGGCTCCAGGTCCTCTCTTGATGCGCTGTTCCAGATCAAGAGGACTTGGCACATCAACCCCCCCAAAAAACTCTGTGGGCCAGAATCCTGCCCCGCTGGAGAGACTGAAGGAGAGGGGAGGGGAGAGGGTGTGCGGCACTGCCAGCTGCCCAGGGGTCCCTGGGACAGGGAAGGATCAGCACTTCTCAGAGCCCCGTGGCCAGCAGCTCAGCCAAGCCCAGCGGGGGCTGTTGGCATTGGGGCTGGAGGCAGCGCCTGGGTCTGGGGAGGGTCTAGCAGGGCCCACAGGTGTCCCAGAGCTTCTTGCTGTAGCGCGGCAAGACGCAAGGGCTGCAGGCAGGAGAAAGGTAGGGTCTGGCAGGGGTGCAGAGGCCCCCCGAGCCCAGCGTGGCCCCGGCCCCGTAGAGGCCCCCCAGCCCCAGGTTGCCCCCAAAGGCGGGTGCTCCGGAGGAGCCCACCACGGCTTGCTGGGGGAAGGAGCTGAGGATGGGGCCGGGGAAGGTGACAACCACGGGCGGAGGCTGGATGAAGGCTGTGGAGTCGGGGCACTGGCGGGCGCACAGCTCATTGCAGCTCTCAGCGATGGGCTGGGGCACGGCCACGCCGGTTTTTGGTGCGCACACGTCGTAGCAAGACATCTTTGTGCTGCTGCAGTTGGAGCTCTGCAAGAGGACACACACAGCAAGGGAGAAGGAGAGGGGAAGGCCTGAGACAGAGAGGATGGAATCCGAGCAGAGCACAGGAGCACAAGCACTTGCAGACTTACCCTGTTCTCCAAGGAGAAGGCAGTCAGAGCAGGGCTTGGGAGAGCCTGGCAGAGGCAGAGCTTTTATAGCAGCCCTGCCAGTGCTCAGCACCACCTGGGCCAATGTGGGGAGGAGACACTCCCTGCTGCCCAGGAAGATGATTGGGCTCTTTGACTGCTGCCCCTCCCTGGCTCAGCATCCCCTTGCCAGATCAGCACATGCTGCTTCTAAGCATTTCCTCCCCTTTTTGCTTTGGGAGCCAAAGGAGAGCAGGCATCTCCCTTATGGAGGTGCTCACAACAGGGTAGGGCTTTGCTTCTGTAGATGCTACCTTCCTGCCTTCTTCTTTTCCCCACAAAGCCCTCTCAATCCTTAGCCCCAAGCTTGGCTCTAATGGAAGGATCAATGTGAACGCCAGTGGGGTCTATTCAACCAGGGCTTCCACAACCAGCCCCCAGAAGGAACGGCCAACATCCCAGCCCCCCGAGGGTAGCCCTGGTGCAGCACTTCCCTGACACAGTGGGGCTCCCAGGACACGTTCAGGGCACGGCAGGGATGCTGCAGTTCTGGCATCACAGCCATAAAACGTACATCATGCGGGTGCTGGGATGTGGGAGGGTTTGAAGGCCACGCTCTTGGCCAGTGCCAGGACACAGGGTCTTCTCCAGAGCCGTGCAAAGAAGGCATGAGGCCACGACAGGGCCAAGCCCTTGGGGAAGATCTATGGCATGAGAGGTGCTTGCAGTCACCCTCTGTCACACTGCGAATCCTCTTACCCAGCGAGATAATGAAAAGACAGTGGGGGTAATTTGGCCTATTAGGTGTGTGCTGACAAGCGTCCCAGCAGGGTAATTGCAGGGGCTGATCCAGCGGCTTGGGCTTGGGGAGGAAAGAGAGTCAGCAGAAGAGGCTGGTGCCACTCAGGGAGGAGGCAGGGGCTTGGCCAGCAGCAGCCACGTGCCCCCAGCAGGGCCAGATCCTCCCCGTCATCGCCAGCCCTGCATAAAAGCGCTGCCCTTGGGGAGCCCTGGCATCCAGCACTCCTGCCTCGCTCTGCTCAGGACAAGGGGAGGTGGGTGCCTGTGGCTCTGGGTCTCCTCTGGCAGGGGCCGGCGTGGGGCGTCCCTGGCCAGGAGAGCTGGGACAGCAGCGGCTGCGCTGGCTGCAGCCTTGGCCGGGCACGGAGGGCTGAGCTGGGCTGGGAGAAAGAAGAGCCCTGAGTGTGGGACAGGCAGAGCCAGGTCCTGCACAGGCTCCGGGGGAGGGTTTGTGGAGATCAGGGTGGTGAGGGGGTCTGGCTGGGCAAAGCAGGAGCCGTAGGAAAGGTGGTGGCTTTGCTGCTCCGCTCCAGGGTAGTCGTAGGAACAGTGTTCTTTGCCAGGGCATCTCCTCCTGAATCATAACTCCTCTCCTTGTGTCCATCTCTTTCAGCCCCATCTCTCTCAGCCAAAGATGTCTTGCTACGACGTGTGCGCACCAAAAACCGGCGTGGCCGTGCCCCAGCCCATCGCTGAGAGCTGCAACGAGCTGTGTGCCCGCCAGTGCCCCGACTCCACAGCCTTCATCCAGCCTCCGCCCGTGGTTGTCACCTTCCCCGGCCCCATCCTCAGCTCCTTCCCCCAGCAAGCCGTGGTGGGCTCCTCCGGAGCACCCGCCTTTGGGGGCAACCTGGGGCTGGGGGGCCTCTACGGGGCCGGGGCCACGCTGGGCTCGGGGGGCCTCTGCACCCCTGCCAGACCCTACCTTTCTCCTGCCTGCAGCCCTTGCGTCTTGCCGCGCTCCAGCAAGAAGCTCTGGGACACCTGTGGGCCCTGCTAGACCCTCACCCACAGACGCTGCACTCCCTGGACACCTCTCTTGAAGGACACAGGGACACCCTCCCTGCCTCTGCCTGCTCTGTCTTTCCCTAGCTGGTGCTTTCCTGCACTGCAATAAAACAATCCTGCATGCGACACCTGCCTCTCTGTTGTTCCTTTCCAGGCCCAGCGAGGGCTGCAGGGATCCCTCATCCTGCACACTTTCCCCTCAGTCTGGCTCTGGGCAGTGTCTGAGCCCCAGCAGAGCGCGGCTGAGCTGCCTCTGGGGCGAGCGCAGAGCCCTGGCAGCTCTGGCCACACTCGCTCCTGCAGCTCAGCTCCAGGGCCCTGACTGACCACGGGCCTTGTAGCCGAAGGATGTTTCTGCTCTTCCAGTCTCTCTGCTCATGATCTGGCAGCAGCCCTAAGGGTTGAGGCCACTCAAGGTCAATTCCTCTTAGTGCTGCAGCCAGTTTTTTTCTCCACTGCACTGTTTGAACCTCTGGGAGAAAAAACAATGTGGAGGCATCCCATTTCCCTTCCCTATCCAGTTCATTTCCCACTTCTCCCTCTTCTTATTATTTTTCCCTTTCCAGCTTGAGAGAGACATAGAATATTTAAGTTTTGAAAAGACCTTTATGTTCATAGAGCGCAATCTTTTACCTGGTGTTTCCATTCTCACAACATGTCGCAAATGCAGTTTTTTAATATAAAGCTGATATTTAAATAAAAATACCACTTCATAGGGCTTGCTGATAAAGTAACACTTCTACTTACCACACGGACAAAACGTATGAGGGATTATCAAGGTGGATGTTTTTATATCTAAAGACTTATATGTACTTACAGCCAAAGGATTATATGTGCACACTCCGTTCCCTCTGGCACTCAGCAGAGACTTCAAAGTTTCATAATGCTTATGCCCAGTTCACTTTACGTTCCTGTCTAGGTGTCCAGAGTCAGTTTGCTCCAGGGCTCAAATCCAAGATTTCACTAAGAAGCCGCTTGGGCATCGGATCTCCCATCTGGATGCCCAGCCTTGGCTCATGCTGAAGTTTGAATCCAAGGCTTCTCAACGAAAACTCTTTGACATTGGATCTGATAAAATGAATAACTAAATAGAGGGATATAGACACATGGTTGACTCAGGGGAGATAAAGAGGACCACAGGAGCCAAGAAATCCCTGGGAAATTGCACCCACACAGACAATTTATCCACCTCCTCTCAAAAAATTATTCAGTCTGGTAGTAGTATTTGTGTCTGGGCTCTACGTGCTCCTCCTTATCTGGTATTGGTGCAATCGGTATTGATGAGCCTTGCCCTGGAAGTCTTCGCATTCCCCTATTTTTCATGGTCTCAGAAGACCATGATTTGACCAAACAGGTTGTACACAATGGGAAAAATTTAACTGGGAATTCCCGAATTGTGACCTAGAGCTTGCAGCCCAGAAGGCCAAAAGTATCATGGGCCGTTAGCTCTGTCCTGGGCTCTATCAAAAGAAGCAAGTCCAGCATATCAAGAGAGAGGATTCTGCCCCTCTACTGTTCCCTCATGAGGCCCCACCGGGAGTCCTGCTGCCAGCTCTGGGACTGGCAGCATCAGAAGTTCTTGGACATGTTGGAGTAAGTCCAGAGGAAGGCCCATTCCCCAGCTCCTGCAATCCCCACCAAAAGGTTCTCTCTGCCCTGACTGCTGCCGGCACCTTCTCTCTACCAACACCAACCCCATTTCACCTTCGCTGAAACTCTTAGTCTCGTGAGTGAAGGATCTTTACAAGTTGGGACAGAAAGGGAGAGAGACATGACTTGCATGCAGGAAAAATTTATTGTGCTCAAAGGGGCAGTAGAGATTGTCAGAGAGATGGTGGGTAAGACCCAGAGAGGCTGGTTGTCTCACAGTGTGGGAGGCAGAGGGATCTTCTCCAGAGAATTGCTTCTGGCTCCAGGTCCTCTCTTGATGCGCTGTTCCACATGCAGAGGACATGGCCCACAAGCCCCCCAAAAAAACCTCTGTGGGCCAGAATCCTGCCCCGCTGGAGAGACTGAAGGAGAGGGGAGGGGAGAGGGTGTGCGGCACTGCCAGCTGCCCAGGGGTCCCTGGGACAGGGAAGGATCAGCACTTCTCAGAGCCCCGTGGCCAGCAGCTCAGCCAAGCCCAGCGGGGGCTGTTGGCATTGGGGCTGGAGGCAGCGCCTGGGTCTGGGGGGGGTCTAGCAGGGCCCACAGGTGTCCCAGAGCTTCTTGCTGGAGCGCGGCAAGACGCAAGGGCTGCAGGCAGGAGAAAGGTAGGGTCTGGCAGGGGTGCAGAGGCCCCCCGAGCCCAGCGTGGCCCCGGCCCCGTAGAGGCCCCCCAGCCCCAGGTTGCCCCCAAAGGCGGGTGCTCCGGAGGAGCCCACCACGGCTTGCTGGGGGAAGGAGCTGAGGATGGGGCCGGGGAAGGTGACAACCACGGGCGGAGGCTGGATGAAGGCTGTGGAGTCGGGGCACTGGCGGGCGCACAGCTCGTTGCAGCTCTCAGCGATGGGCTGGGGCACGGCCACGCCGGTTTTTGGAGCGCACACGTCGTAGCAAGACATCTTTGTGCTGCTGCAGTTGGAGCTCTGCAAGAGGACACACACAGCAAGGGAGAAGGAGAGGGGAAGGCCTGAGACAGAGAGGCTGGAATCCGAGCAGAGCACAGGAGGACAAGCACTTGCAGACTTACCCTGTTCTCCAAGGAGAAGGCAGTCAGAGCAGGGCTTGGGAGAGCCTGGCAGAGGCAGAGCTTTTATAGCAGCCCTGCCAGTGCTCAGCACCACCTGGGCCAATGTGGGGAGGAGACACTCCCTGCTGCCCAGGAAGATGATTGGGCTCTTTGACTGCTGCCCCTCCCTGGCTCAGCATCCCCTTGCCAGATCAGCACATGCTGCTTCTAAGCTTTTCCTCCCCTTTTTGCTTTGGGAGCCAAAGGAGAGCAGGCATCTCCCTTCCAGGGGTGCTCACAATAGGTGATGGCTCTGCTTCTGCAGGTCCTCACTGCCCACCTTCTTCTGGCCCCTGGGAAGGGTTCTCTGCACAGTGCCCACTCCCAGTCTCTGCTGAGATGAGAACTGGCTGTGCCAGTGGGACAATCTCATCCAGCGGCTGCTGTGGTCACGTCACCAGATCAAGACCTCATGTCCCCAGCAACCTGCCCAGCAATATCCCACAGCAATGCACCTTGAGGGACCATTATTAGGGGCAAAGGGGGTTTTGCATTGCTGGGATGAGCCTGTGCCACATAGGCCTGGGTGGGGATTTGTGTTCCTGGCAATAGGGACTACGGGGAAGAGTAGAAGGAATTGTTACCCCACAGGCCTGCAGAGATCCATGGCCAAGGAACACAGGCAGACGGCAGCTGCCCCCTCAGGCTGGCAATCGATGCATCGTGCTGAGCAGGCAGCGCCCATGAGGAGTGTCGTTGATTAGGCATTTTGGAACCTCACACTTCTGCACTTCACAGTCACACAACGTACGTCACGAGGGCGCTGGCATTGGGGAAGCCTTGGCAAGGCCCCTTTCTTGGCCAGCACCACGACACCGCTCTGCCCTGTGGCTCTACACACCAGGCATGAGGCCACGTCAGGGCCAAGCCCTTGGGGAAGATCTATGGCATGAGAGGTGCTTGCAATCACCCTCTGTCACACTGGGAATCCTCTTAGCCAGCGAGATCATGAAAAGACAGTGGGGCTAATTTGGCCTATTAGGTGTGTGCTGACAAGCGTCCCAGCAGGGTAATTGCAGGGGCTGATCCAGAGGCTTGGGCTTGGGGAGGAAAGAGAGTCAGCAGGAGAGGCTGGTGCCACTCAGGGAGGAGGCAGGGGCTTGGCCAGCAGCAGCCACGTGCCCCCAGCAGGGCCAGATCCTCCCCGTCATCGCCAGCCCTGCATAAAAGCGCTGCCCTTGGGGAGCCCTGGCATCCAGCACTCCTGCCTCGCTCTGCTCAGGACAAGGGGAGGTGGGTGCCTGTGGCTCTGGGTCTCCTCTGGCAGGGGCCGGCGTGGGGCGTCCCTGGCCAGGAGAGCTGGGACAGCAGCGGCTGTGCTGGCTGCAGCCTTCGCCGGGCACGGAGGGCTGAGCTGGGCTGGGAGAAAGAAGAGCCCTGAGTGTGGGACAGGCAGAGCCAGGTCCTGCACAGGCTCCTGGGGAGGGTTTGTGGAGATCAGGGTGGTGAGGGGGTCTGGCTGCGCAAAGGAGGAGCCGTGGGAAAGGTGGTGGCTTTGCTGCTCCGTCCAGGGCAGTCGTAGGAACAGTGTTCTTTGCCAGGTCATCTCCTTCTGAATCATAACTCCTCTCCTTGTGTCCATCTCTTTCAGCCCCATCTCTCTCAGCCAAAGATGTCTTGCTACGACGTGTGCGCACCAAAAACCGGCGTGGCCGTGCCCCAGCCCATCGCTGAGAGCTGCAACGAGCTGTGCGCCCGCCAGTGCCCCGACTCCACAGCCTTCATCCAGCCTCCGTCCGTGGTTGTCACCTTCCCCGGCCCCATCCTCAGCTCCTTCCCCCAGCAAGCCGTGGTGGGCTCCTCCGGAGCACCCGCCTTTGGGGGCAACCTGGGGCTGGGGGGCCTCTACGGGGCCGGGGCCACGCTGGGCTCGGGGGGCCTCTGCACCCCTGCCAGACCCTACCTTTCTCCTGCCTGCAGCCCTTGCGTCTTGCCGCGCTCCAGCAAGAAGCTCTGGGACACCTGTGGGCCCTGCTAGACCCACACCCACAGATGCTGCAGTCCCTGGACACCTCTCTTGAAGGCCACAGGGACACCCTCCCTGCCTCTGCCTTTCCCTAGCTGGTGCTTTCCTGCACTGCAATAAAACAATCCTGCATGCGACACCTGCCTCTCTGTTGTTCCTTTCCAGGCCCAGCGAGGGCTGCAGGGATCCCTCATCCTGCACACTTTCCCCTCAGTCTGGCTCTGGGCAGTGTCTGAGCCCCAGCAGAGCGCGGCTGAGCTGCCTCTGGGGCGAGCGCAGAGCCCTGGCAGCTCTGGCCACACTCGCTCCTGCAGCTCAGCTCCAGGGCCCTGACTGACCATGGGCCTTGCAGCCAAAGGATGTTTCTGCTCCTCCTGTCTCTCTGCTCACGATCGGGCAGCAGCCCTAGGGGTTGAGGCCACTCAAGGTCAATTCCTCTTAGTGCTGCAGCCAGTTTTTTTCTCCACTGCTCTGTTGAACCTCTGGGAGAAAAAGCAATGGGGAGGCATCCCATTTCCCTTCCCTATCCAGTTCATTTCCCACTTCTTCTCCCTCTTCTTTTTATGTTTCCCTTTCCGGCTTGAGAGAAAGGTAGAATAGTTCAGGTTTGGAAAGACCTTTATGTTCATAGAGTGCAATCCTTTACTTGGTGCTTCCAGCCTCACTACGTGTCACAAATGTCGCAAATGCAGTTTTTTACTATAAAGATCATATATAAATAAAAGTACCACTTCATAGGGCTTGATGATAATGTCACATTACTTACCACAGGGAGGAAACTTATGAGGGAATATCAAGCTGTATGTTTCTATAGCTACAGTTACATGTACTTAGAGCCGAAAGATTATATGTGCACACTCAGTTCCCTCTGGCTCTCAGCGGAAACTTCAAAGTTTCAAAATGCTTATGTCCAGTTCACCTTACGTTCTTGTCTTGGTGTCCAGAGTCAGTTTGCTCCAGGGTTCAAATGCAAGATTTCACTAAGCAGCCTCCTGGGCATCGTCTCCTTTCATCTGGATGCCCAGCGTTAGCTTATGCCAAAGTTTGAATCCAAGGCTTCTCAACACAAAATATTAGACACAGGATTTGATGAAATGAATAACTAAATAGAGGGATATAGACACATGGTTGACTCAGGGGAGAGAAAGAGGACCACGTAAGCCAAGAAATCCCTGGGAAATTGTACCCACACAGACAATTTATCCACCCCCTCTCAAAAAATTGTTCAGTCTGGTAGTAGTTTTTGTGTCTGGGCTCTACGTGTACCTCCTTATCTGGTATTGGTGCAATTGGTCTTGATGATCCTTGCCCTTGAAGCCTTCATATTCCCCTATTTTTCATGGTCTCAGGAGACCATGATTTGATTGAAGAGATCATACACAAGGGGAACATTTTTAACTGGGAATTCCTGCATTGTGTCCTAGAGCTGGCAGCCCAGAAAGCCAAAAGTATCATGGGTCGTCAGCTCTGTCCTGGGCTTTATCAAAAGAAGCATGTTGAGCATATCAAGAGAGAGGATTCTGCCCCTCTACTGAACCCTCATGAGGCCCCACCTGGAATCCTGCTCCCAGCTCTGGGACTGGCAGCATCAGAAGTTCTTGGACATGTTGGAGTAAGTCCAGAGGAAGGCCCATTCCCCAGCTCCTGCAATCCCCACCAAAAGGTTCTCTCTGCCCCGACTGCTGCCTGCACCCTCTCTCTACCAACACCAACCCCACCTCGCCATCCCTGAGACTCTTAGGAAGAGCATTTCCCCTCCCACAGCTGACAGTCTCATGCCTGCAGGAACTTTATAACTTGGGACAGAGAGGGAGAGAGACACAACTTGCATGCAGGAAAACTTTATTGTGCCCAGAGGGGCAAGAGAGATTGTCAGGGACACGATGGGTAAGCCCCAGAGAAGCTGGTCTTCTTAAGTTGGTGGAGACAGAAGAATCTCCTCTAGAGCCTTGCTTGTCGCTCCTGAGGCTTCGTGGATACTGGATTCCAGACCCTGTGGACTCAGCACAGAAACCCCAAAGGGCTTTTCAGGTGCAGCTACTGCCCAATAAAGTGCTTGAAGAAGAGGAGAGGGGAGAAGAGAAGAGGGCAAAGAGTGGAGGGTGTGCAGCACTGCCAGCTGTCCAGGGGTCCCTGGGACAGGGAAGGATCAGCACTTCTCAGAGCCCCGTGGCCAGCAGCTCAGGGAAGCCCAGCGGGGGCTGTTGGCATTGGGGCTGGAGGCAGCGCCTGGGTCTGGGGAGGGTCTAGCAGGGCCCACAGGTGTCCCAGAGCTTCTTGCTGGAGCGCGGCAAGACGCAAGGGCTGCAGGCAGGAGAAAGGTAGGGTCTGGCAGGGGTGCAGAGGCCCCCCGAGCCCAGCGTGGCCCCGGCCCCGTAGAGGCCCCCCAGCCCCAGGTTGCCCCCAAAGGCGGGTGCTCCGGAGGAGCCCACCACGGCTTGCTGGGGGAAGGAGCTGAGGATGGGGCCGGGGAAGGTGACAACCACGGGCGGAGGCTGGATGAAGGCTGTGGAGTCGGGGCACTGGCGGGCGCACAGCTCGTTGCAGCTCTCAGCGATGGGCTGGGGCACGGCCACGCCGGTTTTTGGTGCGCACACGTCGTAGCAAGACATCTTTGTGCTGCTGCAGTTGGAGCTCTGCAAGAGGACACACACAGCAAGGGAGAAGGAGAGGGGAAGGCCTGAGACAGAGAGGCTGGAATCCGAGCAGAGCACAGGAGGACAAGCACTTGCAGACTTACCCTGTTCTCCAAGGAGAAGGCAGTCAGAGCAGGGCTTGGGAGAGCCTGGCAGAGGCAGAGCTTTTATAGCAGCCCTGCCAGTGCTCAGCACCACCTGGGCCAATGTGGGGAGGAGACACTCCCTGCTGCCCAGGAAGATGATTGGGCTCTTTGACTGCTGCCCCTCCCTGGCTCAGCATCCCCTTGCCAGATCAGCACATGCTGCTTCTAAGCATTTCTTCCCCTTTTTGCTTTGGGAGCTAAAGGAGAGCAGGTACCTCCCTTCTGGGGGTGCCCATGGCAAGAGAGGGCTGTGCTCCTGTGGGTCCTGGCTCCCTTCCTTGTGCTCTTCCACGCATAGATATCTTTGCTTGCAGCCTGGCTCATCTAGTGGTACAGACACATGACTGACTGCTAGGGCAGCCCATGTGGGGGCTGCTGTGATCATGATAAAACACTGAGGTCCCAAGTTCCCGGAACCCTGAGGACAGACCCTGCCCAGCGCTGTGCAGGAAAAATCGGCCTCCCAGGACATTTATGAGGAGCCAGTGGATCTAGGGCAGTGGTGGATCAAACGTGAGCCTTGTGGGCCCAGATGGGGGCTGTGCTCTTTGCACCGTGCACTGCAGAGAATGGTACGAGGGGTCTTTGTCCCCAGGAGATGCAGCAGTCGATGATGGCACCTGCAGGCAGAAGGGGGCCACATCCCTTGGGCTCTTAGATGATGCATCATGCTGAGCAGGCAGTGCCTGACAGGAGTGCCTTCAATTTGGTGTTATCATAGCCTCTCCCCTCTGCTGATCACAGACACACAACGTACGTCACGCAGGTGCTGCCATGCGGGAGGCATTGGAAAAGCTGCTCTCTTGTCCAGAACCAGGACCAAGACCAAGCCCTTGGGGAAGATCTATGGCATGAGAGGTGCTTGCAATCACCCTCTGTCACACTGGGAATCCTCTTACCCAGCGAGATAATGAAAAGACAGTGGGGCTAATTTGGCCTATTAGGTGTGTGCTGACAAGCGTCCCAGCAGGGTAATTGCAGGGGCTGATCCAGCGGCTTGGGCTTGGGGAGGAAAGAGAGTCAGCAGGAGAGGCTGGTGCCACTCAGGGAGGAGGCAGGGGCTTGGCCAGCAGCAGCCACGTGCCCCCAGCAGGGCCAGATCCTCCCCGTCATCGCCAGCCCTGCATAAAAGCGCTGCCCTTGGGGAGCCCTGGCATCCAGCACTCCTGCCTCGCTCTGCTCAGGACAAGGGGAGGTGGGTGCCTGTGGCTCTGGGTCTCCTCTGGCAGGGGCCGGCGTGGGGCGTCCCTGGCCAGGAGAGCTGGGACAGCAGCGGCTGCGCTGGCTGCAGCCTTGGCCGGGCACGGAGGGCTGAGCTGGACTGGGAGAAAGAAGAGCCCTGAGTGTGGGACAGGCAGAGCCAGGTCCTGCACAGGCTCCTGGGGAGGGTTTGTGGAGATCAGGGTGGTGAGGGGGTCTGGCTAGGCAAAGGAGGAGCCGTGGGAAAGGTGGTGGCTTTGGTGCTCCGCTCCAGGGCAGTCGTAGGAACAGTGTTCTTTGCCAGGGCATCTCCTCCTGAATCATAACTCCTCTCCTTGTGCTTTCAGCTCATCTCTCTCAGCCAAAGATGTCTTGCTACGACGTGTGCGCACCAAAAACCGGCGTGGCCGTGCCCCAGCCCATCGCTGAGAGCTGCAACGAGCTGTGCGCCCGCCAGTGCCCCGACTCCACAGCCTTCATCCAGCCTCCGCCCGTGGTTGTCACCTTCCCCGGCCCCATCCTCAGCTCCTTCCCCCAGCAAGCCGTGGTGGGCTCCTCCGGAGCACCCGCCTTTGGGGGCAACCTGGGGCTGGGGGGCCTCTACGGGGCCGGGGCCACGCTGGGCTCGGGGGGCCTCTGCACCCCTGCCAGACCCTACCTTTCTCCTGCCTGCAGCCCTTGCGTCTTGCCACGCTACAGCAAGAAGCTCTGGGACACCTGTGGGCCCTGCTAGACCCTCACCCACAGACGCTGCACTCCCTGGACACCTCTCTTGAAGGACACAGGGACACCCTCCCTGCCTCTGCCTGCTCTGTCTTTCCCTAGCTGGTGCTTTCCTGCACTGCAATAAAACAATCCTGCATGCGACACCTGCCTCTCTGTTGTTCCTTTCCAGGCCCAGCGAGGGCTGCAGGGATCCCTCATCCTGCACACTTTCCCCTCAGTCTGGCTCTGGGCAGTGTCTGAGCCCCAGCAGAGCGCGGCTGAGCTGCCTCTGGGGCGAGCGCAGAGCCCTGGCAGCTCTGGCCACACTCGCTCCTGCACCTCAGCTCCAGGGGCCCTGACTGAACTCAGGGCTTGCAGCCAAAGGACGTTTCTGCTCCTCCAGTCTCTCTGCTCATGATCGGGCAGCAGCCCTAGGGGCTTGAGGCCACCCAAGGTCAATTCCTCTGACTACTGCAGCCAGTTTTTTTCTCCACTGTACTGTTTGAACCTCTGGGAGAACAGGCAATGGGGAGGCATCTCATTTCCCTTCCCTATCCAGTCCATTTCCCACTTCTTCCTCTTCTTCTTATGTTTCCCCTTCCAGCTTGAGACAAAGGTAGAATCGTTCAGGTTTGGAAAGACCTTTATGTTCATAGAGTGCAATCCTTTACTTGGTGCTTCCAGCCTCACTACATGTCACAAGTGTCACAAATGCAGTTTTTTAATATAAAGATCATATATAAATAAAAGTACCACTTCATAGGGCTTGATGATAATGTCACAATAATACTTAACACAGGGAGGAAACTTATGAGGGAATATCAAGGTGTATGTTTCTATAGCTACAGTTACATGTACTTACAGCCAAGGGATTATATGTGCACACTCAGTTCCCTCTGGCACTCAGCGGAGACTTCAAAGTTTCATAATGCTTATGTCCAGTTCACTTTACGTTCCTGTCTAGGTGTCCAGAGTCAGTTTGCTCCAGGGTTCAAATCCAAGATTTCACTAAGCAGGCTCTCGGGCATCATCTCCTTTCATCTGGATGCCCAGCGTTAGCTTATGCCAAAGTTTGAATCCAAGGCTTCTCAATGCAAGCTCTTGGACATTGGATTTGATAAAATGAATAACTAAACAGAGGGATATAGACACGTGGTTGACTAAAGGGAAACAGACAGGACCATGTGAGCCAAGAAATCCCTGGGTGATTGTACCCTCACAGACAATTTACCCAACCCCTCAAACCACTGTTAAGTCCCCGTTGTAGTTTTTGGGTCTGGACTCTACATGTTCCTCTTTGGATCCCTTCACTCTCTGTCAGACAGGTCATTATCTGGTATTGGTTCAACTGGCATTGATGATCTTTTCCCTTGAAGCCTTCATATTCTCCTATTTTTCATGGTCTCTGCAGGCTCAAAAACTTTTACCTGGGAATTCCCAACTTGTGACCTAGAGCTTGCAGCCCAGAAGGCCAAAAGTATCATGGGCCGTCAGCTCTGTCCTGGGCTCTATCAAAAGGAGCATGTACAGAAAGCATATCGAGAGAGGATTCTTCCCCTCTACTGTTCCCTCATGAGGCCCCACCGGGAGTCCTGTTCTCAGCTCTGGGACTGGCAGCATCAAAACTCCCCGGACACGCTGGAGTGAGTCCAGAGGAAGGCGCCTTCCCCAGCTCCTGCAATCCCCATCAAAAGGTTCCCTCTGCCAACACCAACCCCACCTCACCTTCCCTGAAACTCTTAGGAAGAGCATTTGCCCTCCCACAGCTGCGAGCCTCATACCTGCAGGATCTTTATAAATTAGGACAGAGTGGGAGAGAGACATGACTTGCATGCAGGAAAACTTTATTGTGCTCAGAAGGGAGGGAGAGATGGTAAGAGAGACGGTGGGTAAGACCCAGAGAGGCTGGTTGTCTCACAGTGTGGGAGGCAGAGGGATCTTCTCCAGAGAATTGCTTCTGGCTCCAGGTCCTCTCTTGATGCCCTGTTCCAGATCCAGAGGACATGGCACAACAGCCCAAAAAAAGCTTTGTAGCTCTAAATCCTGCCCCGCTGGAGAGACTGAAGGAGAGGGGAGGGGAGAGGGTGTGCGGCACTGCCAGCTGCCCAGGGGTCCCTGGGACAGGGAAGGATCAGCACTTCTCAGAGCCCCGTGGCCAGCAGCTCAGCCAAGCCCAGCGGGGGCTGTTGGCATTGGGGCTGGAGGCAGCGCCTGGGTCTGGGGAGGGTCTAGCAGGGCCCACAGGTGTCCCAGAGCTTCTTGCTGTAGCGCGGCAAGACGCAAGGGCTGCAGGCAGGAGAAAGGTAGGGTCTGGCAGGGGTGCAGAGGCCCCCCGAGCCCAGCGTGGCCCCGGCCCCGTAGAGGCCCCCCAGCCCCAGGTTGCCCCCAAAGGCGGGTGCTCCGGAGGAGCCCACCACGGCTTGCTGGGGGAAGGAGCTGAGGATGGGGCCGGGGAAGGTGACAACCACGGGCGGAGGCTGGATGAAGGCTGTGGAGTCGGGGCACTGGCGGGCGCACAGCTCGTTGCAGCTCTCAGCGATGGGCTGGGGCACGGCCACGCCGGTTTTTGGTGCGCACACGTTGTAGCAAGACATCTTTGTGCTGCTGCAGTTGGAGCTCTGCAAGAGGACACACACAGCAAGGGAGAAGGAGAGGGGAAGGCCTGAGACAGAGAGGATGGAACCCGAGCAGAGCACAGGAGGACAAGCACTTGCAGACTTACCCTGTTCTCCAAGGAGAAGGCAGTCAGAGCAGGGCTTGGGAGAGCCTGGCAGAGGCAGAGCTTTTATAGCAGCCCTGCCAGTGCTCAGCACCACCTGGGCCAATGTGGGGAGGAGACACTCCCTGCTGCCCAGGAAGATGATTGGGCTCTTTGACTGCTGCCCCTCCCTGGCTCAGCATCCCCTTGCCAGATCAGCACATGCTGCTTCTAAGCATTTCCTCCCCTTTTTGCTTTGGGAGCTAAAGGAGAGCAGGTACCTCCCTTCTGGGGGTGCCCATGGCAAGGTGGGGCTTTGCTCCTGTGGGTCCTGGCTCCCTTCCTTGTGCTCTTCCACGCTTAGATATCTTTGCTTGCAGCCTGGCTCATCTACTGGTACAGACACATGACTGACTGCTAGGGCAGCCCATGTGGGGGCTGCTGTGATCATGATAAAACACTGAGGTCCCAAGTTCCCGGAACCCTGAGGACAGACCCTGCCCAGCGCTGTGCAGGAAAAATCGGCCTCCCAGGACATTTATGAGGAGCCAGTGGATCTAGGGCAGTGGTGGATCAAACGTGAGCCTTGTGGGCCCAGATGGGGGCTGTGCTCTTTGCACCGTGCACTGCAGAGGATGGTACGAGGGGTCTTTGTCCCCAGGAGATGCAGCAGTCGATGATGGCACCTGCAGGATGAAGGGGGCCACATCCCTTGGGCTCTTAGATGATGCATCATGCTGAGCAGGCGGTGCCTGACAGGAGTGCCTTCAATTTGGTGTTATCATAGCCTCTCCCCTCTGCTGATCACAGACACACAACGTACGTCACGCAGGCGCTGGTATGCGGGAGGCATTGGAAAAGCTGCTCTCTTGGCCAGAACCAGGTCCAAGACCAAGCCCTTGGGGAAGATCTATGGCATGAGAGGTGCTTGCAGTCACCCTCTGTCACACTGGGAATCCTCTTACCCAGCGAGATAATGAAAAGACAGTGGGGCTAATTTGGCCTATTAGGTGTGTGCTGACAAGCGCCCCAGCAGGGTAATTGCAGGGGCTGATCCAGCGGCTTGGGCTTGGGGAGGAAAGAGAGTCAGCAGAGGAGGCTGGTGCCACTCAGGGAGGAGGCAGGGGCTTGGCCAGCAGCAGCCACGTGCCCCCAGCAGGGCCAGATCCTCCCCGTCATCGCCAGCCCTGCATAAAAGCGCTGCCCTTGGGGAGCCCTGGCATCCAGCACTCCTGCCTCGCTCTGCTCAGGACAAGGGGAGGTGGGTGCCTGTGTCTGTGTGTCTCCTCTGGCAGGGGCCGGTGTGGGGCGTCCCTGGCCAGGAGAGCTGGGACAGCAGCGGCTGCGCTGGCTGCAGCCTTGGCCGGGCACGGAGGGCTGAGCTGGGCTGGGAGAAAGAAGAGCCCTGAGTGTGGGACAGGCAGAGCCAGGTCCTGCACAGGCTCCTGGGGAGGGTTTGTGGAGATCAGGGTGGTGAGGGGGTCTGGCTGGGCAAAGGAGGAGCTGTGGGAAAGGTGGTGGCTTTGGTGCTCCGCTCCAGGGCAGTCGTAGGAACAGTGTTCTTTGCCAGGGCATCTCCTCCTGAATCATAACTCCTCTCCTTGTGTCCATCTCTTTCAGCCCCATCTCTCTCAGCCAAAGATGTCTTGCTACGACGTGTGCGCACCAAAAACCGGCGTGGCCGTGCCCCAGCCCATCGCTGAGAGCTGCAACGAGCTGTGCGCCCGCCAGTGCCCCGACTCCACAGCCTTCATCCAGCCTCCGCCCGTGGTTGTCACCTTCCCCGGCCCCATCCTCAGCTCCTTCCCCCAGCAAGCCGTGGTGGGCTCCTCCGGAGCACCCGCCTTTGGGGGCAACCTGGGGCTGGGGGGCCTCTACGGGGCCGGGGCCACGCTGGGCTCGGGGGGCCTCTGCACCCCTGCCAGACCCTACCTTTCTCCTGCCTGCAGCCCTTGCGTCTTGCCGCGCTACAGCAAGAAGCTCTGGGACACCTGTGGGCCCTGCTAGACCCTCACCCACAGACGCTGCACTCCCTGGACACCTCTCTTGAAGGACACAGGGACACCCTCCCTGCCTCTGCCTTTCCCTAGCTGGTGCTTTCCTGCACTGCAATAAAACAATCCTGCATGCGACACCTGCCTCTCTGTTGTTCCTTTCCAGGCCCAGCGAGGGCTGCAGGGATCCCTCATCCTGCACACTTTCCCCTCAGTCTGGCTCTGGGCAGTGTCTGAGCCCCAGCAGAGCGCGGCTGAGCTGCCTCTGGGGCGAGCGCAGAGCCCTGGCAGCTCTGGCCACACTCGCTCCTGCAGCTCAGCTCCAGGGCCCTGAGTGAACTCAGGGCTTGCAGCCCAGGGGTGTTTGCAAACCTCCATCCTCCCCATGGATAACTGAGTCTGTTCCAGAGGCTGGACATCAGCCAGCATCAATTCTTGCCCTTGCACCTGCTCTTCTTTTTCTTCATGGGTCTTTTTGTAGACCTGGGTTAAAAAGCAATGTGGAGGATTCTCCTTCCTTTTCTTCCCCTTTTGCTCCTTCGTACTCTCCCCATTCATCTTCCCTCGTCCCTTTACTTCTTTTTTCTTCAATCTCCTTCCTTTTCCATATTCTCATCTTCTCCTCCTTTCTTCTTCCCTTGCTTTCCTTGAACCCCTTTCCCTTCCCTAATACTTCATTTTCACTGTTGCCTTATATCTTCTTCACCTTCAGCTTCCATAACTCCTTGTCAATGCCAGCACAGACAAACATTCTCCGTGATTTTCAGTTTTCTCCCACAAATGGAAGATCACAGAAATCCCAGCCTGGTCAGTGATAAGAGCCTTTTCAGGGCATCTTGTCCCACTGCTGCCTCAGGCAGCGTTGCCCAGAGCCGCCTGCCCAGCACCACGTCAGACACCTTTTGCACATCTCCAATGAAGGAGACTTCACAGCATCCTAGGAAACCCTGTGACCGTACTCAGCCACCTTCACTGTGAACTCAAGAGGCTTAAGAGTCTGAAGCAGAGCCTGCTGTGTTTCCACTGGTGACCTTTGCCTCTTATCATGCAAGTGGACTCCTCTGCAAAGAACCTGCCTCCATCTCCTTGATGCTTTCCCTTCAGAAATGTGTGCAGGTTGAGGAGACACCAGGATGCCATCAGGCCCCAGAGGGACAGTCCCAGCTCTCTCAGGCTCCTCCCAGAGATCAGCTCCCTGTCCCCCCAGCACCTGCATTGCCATGTACTGGACTCTCTCCAGTCCCCACCCATCTCTCCTGGGCTGGGGAGCCCAACACTGGACAAAATACCACAGAAGGGGCCTCACAATTGCTGAGGGGAGGACAAGAGTCCCCGTCCTCCATCTACCAACCACACAACTCACCCTGCAGACCAAGACACCCCTGGCTGTGTTTGTCTTAAGGGACATTGACTCCTCCTCTAGACCCTGGTGCCCTCAGGGCCAGCACTTGCCTTCCCACAGCTGACAAACTCCCACCCCTGGCGTTTTCCCAATTTGTCAGAAGGAGAGAGGGAAACACAACTTGCATGCAGGAAAACTTTATTGTGCTCAGAGGGGCAAGAGACATAGTCAGAGAGATTGTGGGTAAGACCCAGAGAGGCTGGTTGTCTCACAGTGTGGGAGGCAGAGGGATCTTCTCCAGAGAATTGCTTCTGGCTCCAGGTCCTGTCTTGATGCGCTCTTCCAGATCCAGAGGAATTGGCCCATCAGCCCCCAAAAAAACCCTCTGTGGGTCTAAATCCTGCCCCGCTGGAGAGACTGAAAGAGAGGGGAGGGGAGAGGGTGTGCAGCACTGCCAGCTGCCCAGGGGTCCCTGGGACAGGGAAGGATCAGCACTTCTCAGAGCCCCGTGGCCAGCAGCTCAGCCAAGCCCAGCGGGGGCTGTTGGCATTGGGGCTGGAGGCAGCGCCTGGGTCTGGGGAGGGTCTAGCAGGGCCCACAGGTGTCCCAGAGCTTCTTGCTGTAGCGCGGCAAGACGCAAGGGCTGCAGGCAGGAGAAAGGTAGGGTCTGGCAGGGGTGCAGAGGCCCCCCGAGCCCAGCGTGGCCCCGGCCCCGTAGAGGCCCCCCAGCCCCAGGTTGCCCCCAAAGGCGGGTGCTCCGGAGGAGCCCACCACGGCTTGCTGGGGGAAGGAGCTGAGGATGGGGCCGGGGAAGGTGACAACCACGGGCGGAGGCTGGATGAAGGCTGTGGAGTCGGGGCACTGGCGGGCGCACAGCTCGTTGCAGCTCTCAGCGATGGGCTGGGGCACGGCCACGCCGGTTTTTGGAGCGCACACGTCGTAGCAAGACACCTTTGTGCTGCTGCAGTTGGAGCTCTGCAAGAGGACACACACAGCAAGGGAGAAGGAGAGGGGAAGGCCTGAGACAGAGAGGCTGGAATCCAAGCAGAGCACAGGAGGACAAGCACTTGCAGACTTACCCTGTTCTCCAAGGAGAAGGCAGTCAGAGCAGGGCTTGGGAGAGCCTGGCAGAGGCAGAGCTTTTATAGCAGCCCTGCCAGTGCTCAGCACCACCTGGGTCTATGTGGGGAGGAGACACTCCCTGCTGCCCAGGAAGATGATTGGGCTCTTTGACTGCTGCCCCTCCCTGGCTCAGCATCCCCTTGCCAGATCAGCACATGCTGCTTCTAAGCTTTTCCTCCCCTTTTTGATTTGGGAGCTAAATGAAACTAGGCATCTCCCTTCCAGGGGTGCTCACAATAGGTGATGGCTCTGCTTCTGCAGGTCCTCACTGCCCACCTTGTTCTGGCCCCTGGGAAGGGTTCTCTGCACGGTGCCCACTCCCAGTGGGACAATCTCATCCAGCGGCTGCTGTGGTCACGCCACCAGATCAAGACCTCATGTCCCCAGCAACTTGCCCAGCAATATCCCACAGCAATGCACCTTCAGGGACCATTATTAGGGGCAAAGGGGGTTTTGCATTGCTGGGATGAGCCTGTGCCACATAGGCCTGGGTGGGGATTTGTGTTCCTGGCAATAGGGACTACGGGGAAGAGTAGAAGGAATTGTTACCCCACAGGCCTGCAGAGATCCATGGCCAAGGAACACAGGCAGACGGCAGCTGCCCCCTCAGGCTGGCAATCGATGCATCGTGCTGAGCAGGCAGCGCCCATGAGGAGTGTCGTTGATTAGGCATTTTGGAACCTCACACTTCTGCACTTCACAGTCACACAGCGTACGTCACGAGGGCGCTGGCATTGGGGAAGCCTTGGCAAGGCCCCTTTCTTGGCCAGCACCACGACACCGCTCTGCCCTGTGGCTCTACAAACCAGGCATGAGGCCACCTCAGGGCCAAGCCCTTGGGGAAGATCTATGGCATGAGAGGTGCTTGCAGTCACCCTCTGTCACACTGCGAATCCTCTTAGCCAGCGAGATAATGAAAAGACAGTGGGGCTAATTTGGCCTATTAGGTGTGTGCTGACAAGCGTCCCAGCAGGGTAATTGCAGGGGCTGATCCAGCGGCTTGGGCTTGGGGAGGAAAGAGAGTCAGCAGAAGAGGCTGGTGCCACTCAGGGAGGAGGCAGGGGCTTGGCCAGCAGCAGCCCCCAGCAGGGCCAGATCCTCCCCGTCATCGCCAGCCCTGCATAAAAGCGCTGCCCTTGGGGAGCCCTGGCATCCAGCACTCCTGCCTCGCTCTGCTCAGGACAAGGGGAGGTGGGTGCCTGTGGCTCTGGGTCTCCTCTGGCAGGGGCCGGCGTGGGGCGTCCCTGGCCAGGAGAGCTGGGACAGCAGCGGCTGCGCTGGCTGCAGCCTTGGCCGGGCACGGAGGGCTGAGCTGGGCTGGGAGAAAGAAGAGCCCTGAGTGTGGGACAGGCAGAGCCAGGTCCTGCACAGGCTCCTGGGGAGGGTTTGTGGAGATCAGGGTGGTGAGGGGGTCTGGCTGGGCAAAGGAGGAGCTGTGGGAAAGGTGGTGGCTTTGGAGCTCCGTCCAGGGCAGTCATAGGAACAGTGTTCTTTGCCAGGGCACCTCATCCAGAATTGTAACTCCTCTCCTTGTGCTTTCAGCTCATCTCTCTCAGCCAAAGATGTCTTGCTACGACGTGTGCGCACCAAAAACCGGCGTGGCCGTGCCCCAGCCCATCGCTGAGAGCTGCAACGAGCTGTGCGCCCGCCAGTGCCCCGACTCCACAGCCTTCATCCAGCCTCCGCCCGTGGTTGTCACCTTCCCCGGCCCCATCCTCAGCTCCTTCCCCCAGCAAGCCGTGGTGGGCTCCTCCGGAGCACCCGCCTTTGGGGGCAACCTGGGGCTGGGGGGCCTCTACGGGGCCGGGGCCACGCTGGGCTCGGGGGGCCTCTGCACCCCTGCCAGACCCTACCTTTCTCCTGCCTGCAGCCCTTGCGTCTTGCCGCGCTCCAGCAAGAAGCTCTGGGACACCTGTGGGCCCTGCTAGACCCTCACCAGGCTCAGGTGCTTCCTCCATCTCAGATGTCAACGTTACCCTCACTCATATAGGGCAGAGCTGGCTGGCATGGGACTCTGACGAGTGTTGAGAAGCCCCTGCCCCATACAGTGGCTTGGAAGCTGGCAGTGCCTCACTCCTTCCACTCTTCCTTTTTCTCTTCTTTTCTTCCCTCCTTTCTCCTCCAAATTGTTTGATTCTACTAGATGTGAACTTGAGTTGTCTTTGGGGCTTATGGGCCAAGTCCTCGGTGTCTGGAATATCACAGCAAGACAGCATCTGACGCGAGAAGCAGTGCTTTTGAGATGATCCTTCTGCCTCTGCCAACAAGGGACAATCATCCTCTCTGGGTCTTCCCCTTTGTCTCTTTGTAAATCTCTCTTGCCCCTCTGTGCACAATAAAGAATTCCTGCATGCAAGTCATGTCTATCACCCTTTTTTGTCCCAGTCTGGGGAGATAGTGGGTGAGGGTCCCCAGCAGCTGTGGGAGGGCAAATGCTGTTTTCTCCATCTTGCACAAGGCAATATTAGACAACTTCCCATACCATGGAGAGAAGAGGCGATTCTTCATTTGCCCTTCTCCAGTTCTAGATAAAAGATTTTTAGCTCAGGGGAAATCATCTCCCTAATTGGGTCAAGAAATTATTCATTTACAGAAGTGTAGCAATGAACTGGGGGGAGGTGATTGGACTGCAGATGTCTCTTGAAGAAATGTGTGCATACCTATATATAAATATATACAGGTATATATATTTGGCCATAATATTCGTATATTTTAAGGTGATGTCTTAGCTACTGTTCATGGCCCGCCAGAAGAAGGCATGATTCTGCTATTTCACTCTCCAAAACTCTGTATTTCTACAAAACTTCTACTGCATCGCACACAGGGTGTTTTTAACTCCCTTGGGGTCAAAAGCAATGACATCATATTTCCCTTAATTTTACTCAAGGTGACCCATCCCACAACATTATTTGAACCATTACTGTGGTACACGTGAGATTACCTAACTTGAGATCAGTTTCATTCAGATTTCTTTGTTTCACTCTGGTTTTTTTGAGAAGCAGTAGCACGTCGGGAATGAAAGCGAAATCTGATGTAGTCTTCTTTCTACAGGTTCTGCTTCTATCACCATTACTCTGTTGTATTCTCTGTTTATATTACATTAACTCAGGAGCATGCAGTCCCTCTGTATCTCACCATCACCTGTTTGGGTCCACATGTAGAATTTTTCATAGAACGGGTTGGGTTGGAAAGGACCTTAATGACCATCCAGCTCCAACCCAACTTCAGCTCTTTCAATTCTTTCTGATTATAGCCTGTGCCACAGCAGATATTTTCTCTGCAGTCAGCAGGTACCTGGTGTGTCACCGAAGATCATTCTGCTGCTGTTACTCCCATCAGTTAAGTCACCTTGTTTTTCCAGTCTTAAAGTGGGATGTCCTCCTGTTTGACGCCACTCAGCTTTATGTTATCAGCACGTAAGACAAAGTGCTCCCAAGCTACGTGCTAATGTCATTAATACAAAAAAATAATTAGAGGTTTTCTGAGACTAGTCTTTGAGCAAACAATATAGTAGAGTTCCTCCACTTCTCTAAGCCCCATATAACATTAGACCCTGACAGAAAGGGTTTCTGTATGGACTATTTTGCAATCAGACATGAGCTCACCCTGAACAGGCACCCAGTCCAAATAGAAGCTACATAACCATGTTAGTTGGGTGTTAATAGGTCTTGCCAATCTTGTTATCTTGAGCTAGGCGCTTGCTGTCTGACACAATTCACATCTAATTAAGTGCTGGCTGGTACCTGCCTGGCACTGCCTCATCGAGAGAGGCAGTGGAGAAGTTGGCAGTAGGAGCTCAGGTCTTCAGCTGAGATCATGTACATTTTACACTGAACTACCTCTTAGAGGCTGTGAGAGAGAGGATCCTGGCATCAAGCAGAAGAGAAACAGAGAATAAACCAGACATGTAGTTTTTGTAAAGCGTTACCAAGACCTGCCCTGGGCTGAAATGCTAGGGAGGAAAGAAATTTTGGCTCAGCACAAGGGAGGAACCTAAGCCAAAGAAATGCACAAACCAGGAGGTTGCAGAGCATCTGGAAATTCATGGCAGCAACATCTTCGCCTCAAGCAGCAGGGACAGAGAGCCAGTTTCTTGTGCCCAAAAGGCAGGAGCCTTTCTTCTCCACCTCAACTTCCCCAGGCACTCAGTAATTCCAGTTACATTGTGGTGGGGGAGGCATTGAAATTATCTGTTAAAATCAGACTTGCTGTTCCAGGACAATGACAGATGGTTGAGATCAAGGAATTGTACATTCACGAATGGGAGATTTTCTTTGAAAGGGTCCCAGTGAAGCAATAAGTAAATCCTCTGTAATTCACTAGCTCATACTCTTTTGACTTCACCCTGTCTGAAAGTCATTCCAGACTGAGCCAAAAATTCCCTGAGGCAACAGTTAGCATAGCAGCAATTAACCAAAAAGGAAGAAGTAGCGCTTGATCATTGCTCATCAGATACCTATCTTAAAATTGTTTCCCTTGCTGCTATTGTTCCTTTTCAGAATACACTTTGACAGAGCTTCAGGCAACATTTTTTGACCTCATCTCTGAACAGCTTGATTTCAAATATATCATCCGTGGACGTGTAAAATTAAAAGGAATTACAGCATTAAATAAAATGTTGGGCTAAGCACTGGAAGTCTGGCAGCTAAAATAATTCATGTGAAGACTATAATTTCAGCTTAGTAACAAAGAAATACTGGACAGATATGTTTTCTAGCAGCAGGACCATGTGTGGTCTCCCCAGAGGCAGCTCAGCCTGGTTCTTCTGGGGCTCAGAGGGTGGTAGGTGCCATGTACAGAGCAAGGGATCCCTGCAGGCCACACTGGGCCTTGAAAGGAAAGACCAAAATGCAGGGGTTGGATGCAGGATTGTTTTATTTTAGTGCAGGAAAACACCCACTGGGGAAAAACACAACAGGTTGTCCCTGTGGGCTTCAAGAGGGATCTTCCTTCAGGCTTCTCACAGAAGGTGGCAGTTTCAGGGAGAAGCAGATGTCCTGTGGGACGAGGATGGAGTTGTGCATCTGGCCACCCACAGGGGCAAGGAAGAAAAGGTGAAACAAATGAAGAAAGAAATAAGTAGTATGATTTATGGAGCTATTTCGACTTCTGCGTATTACATGAAAGTCTTTGGTGTTCTGCCCCTTACTCGGGAGCTCAGCTGAAGATCAAGAAGGTTTCATGCATTTGCCCATCATTCTTTATTCAAGGGATATTCCTGCAGCATTTAGCAGGGTCCACAGATGCCACGCCTGTACCTGTTGTAGCGGTAGGAGAAAGGGCTGCAATAGCCAGAACCATAGGATCTACCAGAGCCATAGAGGCCCCTGTAGCCCAGGGAGGAGCCCCCATAGCCCAGGGAGGAGCCCCCATAGCCATAGAGACCCCCATAGCCCAGGGAGGAGCCCCCTAAGCCATAGAGACCCCCATAGCCCAGGGAGGAGCCCCCATAGAGACCCCCATAGCCCAGGGAGCCATAGCCCCCATAGCCAAGTGAAGCCCCAGAAGCCCCAAGGACGGGAGCTCCAGCAGATCCCACAACTGCCTCCTGGGGGAAGGAGCTGAGGATGGGGCCAGGGAAGGTGATGACGACTGGGGGTGGCTGGATCACAGCGGTGGAGTCCGGGCACTGACGGACACACGGCTCGTTGCAGCTGTCAGCGAGAGGCTGGGGGCGGAGGGCGCCGCAGGCAGAGGTGGAGCACAGGTCGTAGCAAGACATCTTGCAGGGATGGAGGTCAATCTACAAGAGTTGATTTTAGCAACTAGAAGACATTATTTACATATCTAAAAGTGCTATAGGGTTCACTGCTTTTCCTCAGACAAGAATGCTTTGACATATACAAATTTACCCACATCTACAAGAAATTAAAATCGCAGAAGAACTGCAAAACTATTTGCTCAAATGCTTGGGTGAGTCAGCGGATCAGCAAGGACTGGGACTCCAAGGATGGAGTTATGCATTATTTCATGAGTCTAACTCTTCATTCCCACTGATCTCCTTTGTGCTGAGCCTAGTGAGAACAGGGATTATAAGTCATCACCTGTTCAGATTTCCTCAGGAACTTGTTTGGTGAAACCATTACAAGGGAAATGGAGAGATTATTATCCCCAATTTCCAAATAGCAAATCAAGGCACTGAGGTATTTAAGACCAGCTGGATAGTGCATTGTTTTCTTTCTGGGCTCTAAGGTCTTTTGAGAAGATCTCATCCCAAGAAACTTCCCCCATTAACAAAAAACCCAGCATTTTACCTGTAAGCTCCTTAAATTCCCTCCTTTCTTTCTTGTAAATTAATTTCTTACAGAGCATTTTCAGCAGCTCTCAATTCCTCTGTGTCCTACTCTATCTAAGACAGTGCCTGATCTCTGGTAGTATTCATGCCCACTTAATTTGAATTCACATAAAGCACCTTGAGTCATCTGTGGTAGAATAAAGTGGAGGTAATGGATGGTCTGCTTCCAGTCACCCATATAAAAATCAAAGAGGAATGCATGTGGAAATACAATCATAGAATCATTACGGTTGGAAAAGACCTTTAAGATCAAGTCCAATCATCACACAATATCACCATGCCTACTTCAACTATGGCCCAAAGCACCACCTCTATAGAGGTTTTAAGCCCCTCCAGGGATGGTGTCTCCACCACTGCCCTGAGCAGCCTCTGCTGGGGCTTCACCACTCTTTCAGTAAAGAAGATTTTCCTAGTATCTAATGTAAACCTCCCCTGATGCAACTTCAGGCCATTTCCTCTCATCCCATCACTTATCATTTGAGAGAAGAGACCAGAACCCACCTCACTACAACTACCTTGCAGGTAGTTGTAGAGAGTGATAAGGTCTCCCTTCAGCATCCTCTTCACGAGGCTGAACAACCCCAGTTCCCTGGGAACATAGTTTCTTCAGCTGTTGCAAGTGAACTAATAACAAACTTAATTCCTGCCATATTAAGAAACTTTGCTTGCTTTGAAATGAAGCAGCAGCCCTGAACGCAGATAACTCTCCAGAACACTTTCAATCATTTTTGTAAGCTTTACCTACATTGTTTAAATTTTCCCCGGTAGTTCTTAGTGGAAGAGACCATCCTGGAGGTGTTCAAGGCCAGGTTGGATGGACCTTGGGCAGCCTGATCTGGTGGGGTGTCCCTGCCCATTGCAAGGGGGTTGAAACTGGATCATCTTTAAGGTCCCTTCCAACCCAAACTATTCTATGATTCTACAATCCTAGATGAAATTGTCTAGCAAAAAACTAATCCAATAGTTGTACAGAGCAGATTCAGACTCACCCAATGCGCTGAGAAGAACGAATGAAGAGTAGAGGCTGGAAGAACCCTGAGTGGAAAGAGCTTTTATATGGTTCAGACTGCCTGAGGGATGAGGGATGGTTTTGTGAACGTGGATGCAAGGAGCTGACATAGGACATTTTTTCTATTGATAGCTCTGCGAAGTGATGACATTGTTGCGCTTTCTGTTTTTGTTTATGCCTTAATTTCAATTGTCAAGCAACATAACACACACATTACGTCACTCAGGGCTCTTTCATCTACAGCGATGGGTGAAATTAATGCATCTTTCATCCTAAAATATGATTCATGAAGTTGATATGTTTTCTACTCTTTGGAGTTGCACCATGTAGTAAGCTGCTTACGCAGATCTTCTATTTTATACAACAATGATTCTCAGACATTTATCACAATCAATGTGCTGTGAGGTGTTTCTTTTGAGGTCCCTCACATAAGTTTTCTCTCTTCTTAAAGAAAAAATACAAGCTACCCCTAAATCCCTGGGAATGTAGGCAACATTTTTTGTGTGCATAGGCTTATTTCTGAGATTTGACATAATTTATATTGGAATCTATGGAGGATCCTCAGTACACTGAGTCCAATTATATTGTGAGCATTCCCAAACACAGTGACAGGTGTCCAAAACAGCTTTAGATTTTATCTGATCCTCAAACTACAGCTTCATGCTGAATTTAGTTCTGAAAGGAGAGATATTTATATTTTTAACACTAAAAATAAGCCAAGTTTATGTTGAAGTAATATCTAAATTTGTGACTTGCTGAGCCCTTGATCCTGGGCTACAACTGATGGTGTAGCTACACCCATCATTGATGGCATCTTCCAGTAGAGAGCAATTATGACATTGGGATCCACCAGGAAAAGCAAATGCTAGCTTTAACTGAGGTTTTTCTTTCCTTGTGCCATTATTTTCACACTATATCATTATCATGGTCATCACAATCACCCAGGTGGTTATCTTCAGACCACGTATTATTTCTGAATTATGAGCTTTTCCAAAGCTGGAGATGGATATGGAGATCTCCTGAGCCCATTTGAATGTTTACAAGAACATTACAAGGGACTTCCAAATACCTCATGATACTTGCTTGTACGTACTGTGGCATGATGATATAAGAAGTATCAGATGCATACACCCCATTATTATGAGAGATTATCTTATAATAGGCGAGTTAAAGTATAACATTAAAATATGTGAGTTAAGAATGCCTGGGTCTTTCCGGTAACTGATTCATGGTTTATAACTCTCTTCAGGCCTTTCTTTCTTTGAGTTTAAAAATAAAATCTAACTTCTTTTGTATTAAACTCCACATTGGTCTAGAAACACAAATCTTAATTTATGGTCATAAACAAAACTATTAGTACCAAAACCAGGTTAAAATAGCATCTGTCTTCATTTGAAATCCTAAAGGACATTCCACTGTCTCCAGATACGCTGTTGATTACACTGAAACCTGTAACTGGACAGAAGAAATGACTGTCCTCCTGTCATCCTTGTTATGAAGGAGTCTTACATCAAGTCAGCTTCTTTCCTTCCCTAATGCTAAAGGGAGCAACGGGATAATAAAAAATAATTCCATGCATAAAGCCTGGAGGTAATGGAGAGGACTGTGGTGGAGTGTGCGTGTCACGCTATGCGTGGGTTTGAAATCCCTGCAATGCACAAGCAATAAACAAAAAAAACAATTTCAGCACTTTGAGGAGCTACGTGTCCTACAATTTGGGGTTGGTACCTAATTATGAACTCACGCCTAGGATGCCTAATGTCCTCCAGGCAATCGATGGAGCTGTATAAAAGCTCTCTGCATCAAGCCTTTCTATCCACTTCTCCTGCCTTACTCGTCTTTGTGAATTGGGTAAGTCGGACTTCTCTCAAACTTTGCTAAACTTAACATGCTGCCAAGAGCTCTTGATCTTAGGATCAAGAGTTCTTCAGTTACTTCCAGGCTGCCAGAGATCTGTAGATGACTTGCTGCTGGGAATAATATTTGATTTCTTATTCTTTACCAGGGCCTGTAAAGATAGACTCCAGAAGAGAGGTATATCGAGCAGTTTTGAATCCCAAGCTTGTAACGTTTTAGGAGTTCAAAGAATTCCTTGATGAATTCAAGAAATGAAGAGTAGTTTGTATTTATGGTTGCATATGACCACAGAGATGATTCAAGGGCTGGAGGACTTCCCATATGAGGACAGGATGAGAGAGCTGAGCTTGTTCAGCCTGAAGACTCCGCAGAGACCTTAGAGAAGCCTTCCAGTATTTAAAGGGGGCTCCAGGAAAGCTGGGGAGGGGCTCTTGATCAGGGAGTGCAGGTATAGGATGAGGAGAAATGATTTTCAAATGACGGAGGGGAGATTGATATGAGATCTTAGGAAGAAATTCTTCCCTCTGAGGGTGGGGAAGCCCAAGTTGCCAAGGGAAGTGGTGGCTGCCCTATCCCTGGAAATGTTCAAGACCAGGCTAGATGGGGCTTTGAGACCCTGATCCAGTGGAAGAAGTCCCTGCCTGTGGCAGTGCATAGGAACTGGATGGGCTTTAAGGTCCCTTTTAACCCAAACCATTCCATGATTCTATGATTTGGCCGAGTTCTGCTGCGTTTATAACAGGAAAGATCAAACTTAAATATTACATTACTATTAGTTTATGGTTTCTGCGATCAAAATACTACAGTCAAAGCTAGCATCCAGATTACAATGCTAAGAATATCAACATGAAACAGGTTTACTTCCCAGATTTATTTCCGATACCCTGTTGTACTGCTTCATCTTAACCTCATATTTGAGATTTCTTTAATGTTAACATGACCTTGCTTTACAGATTGACCTCCATCCCTGCAAGATGTCTTGCTACGACCTGTGCTCCACCTCTGCCTGCGGCGTCCTCCGCCCCCAGCCTCTCGCTGACAGCTGCAACGAGCCGTGCGTCCGTCAGTGCCCGGACTCCACCGCTGTGATCCAGCCACCCCCAGTCGTCATCACCTTCCCTGGCCCCATCCTCAGCTCCTTCCCCCAGGAGGCAGTTGTGGGATCTGCTGGAGCTCCCGTCCTTGGGGCTTCTGGGGCTTCACTTGGCTATGGGGGCTACGGCTCCCTGGGCTATGGGGGTCTCTATGGGGGCTCCTCCCTGGGCTATGGGGGTCTGTATGGCTTAGGGGGCTCCTCCCTGGGCTATGGGGGTCTCTATGGCTATGGGGGCTCCTCCCTGGGCTACGGGGGCCTCTATGGCTCTGGTAGATCCTATGGTTCTGGCTATTGCAGCCCTTTCTCCTACCGCTACAACAGGTACAGGCGTGGCATCTGTGGACCCTGCTAAATGCTGCAGGAATAACAGACCAGTGGGATGATTTCACTGCTAAAGAGGTCTGAACCTCCCCTGCTCTAGTCCAAGACCATGGGACTGTACATCTCCCTCCTGTATCTTTTAAATTTCTCCTCTTAACATCTACTTTCTACTACCTCGACACTTCTCCTGTCTCATTCCCATATTGCCCTGGGGTAAACATGTACAAGAATTGCTCAAGAACAGGTCCTGTTTGTTGAAATCAACAGCAAAGACTCATGAAGAGGAAGAATCAATCCTACGTGAATGTATCTCTGACTGGAGAACAGTTTTGTACTTCATGGAGACTAGAAATATATTCCTTTCTTTGCTATCATTAAAAGTTCATTGCATCAAAGTTCCCATGTTCTGGTATTCTTTTCTCATGTTTTTATGCCTATAATTTGTCTTAAGAGAAATTTAAAAGATTGTCAGTAATGATCTGAACTACCTAGGTTAAAGTCTTGCCCCCAAAATCAGGGATTTCTAATGTACAAAAGAAGAATTTGCCTTCTTGGTTGTACATCCACCAGTTACAGACCAGTAGTGGCAGAGAAATGAAACAGCAGATTAGCAATTTTCAAACTGTTCCCTAAAGCCCACTAAATTTTAGGAAGAATTTCTTCTAAGCAAGTCGATTTGTCTCTTTGAACTTCAGGTTCTCACACAAATACTTGACTTCTGACCTCAGTGACAGCCTCTGAAGAAAGGATTTGACCGATAATTAATTCAACTCAAAGAGGGAACATTTTCTGAGCCATGAAATGGAACTTTTAAATCTGAAGCGTGGGGAATGGTCTTTCTGCCTAAAAATGAAACCTAAGGTGCAGGATGTTTTTAGAAGGAAAACCAGCTATTCCTTCCAGTACCTGAAGCAACCTTCTAGTACCTGAAAGGGGCTACAAGAAAGCTGGGGAAGGGCTGTTCACAAAGGCTTGAGGTGATAGGACAAGGGGCAATGGGGATAAACTGGAGAGGAACAGATTTAGACTGGACATAAGGAAGAATTTCTCCATGATGAGAGTGATGAGGATTTGGAACAGGTTGCCCCGAGAGTTTGTGGCTGCCCCATCCCTGGAGGGGTTCAAGGCCAGGCTGGATGTGGTTTGGGCAGCCTGATCTAGTCAGAGGTGTCCCTGCCCATGCCCTGAATAAGTATCTTCTTCACCGTTGATGTGTTTCCCAGACCCTTCTCCATGAGGAGCCCTCACAACAGAAATCTCAGTGTTCAGCCTCTCCCATAATACTCCTCCTCTAAAAGGTCCATTAGATGATCTACCTACCTCTAAAGAGCTCTTTTCCTCATTACAGATCCTCCAGCACCCTTCCTCTCAGCAGCTCCATGCCAACACCCCCTACCCTTCTTTCCCCACCTCCTTAAATCCCTTTTGACTCAATTCTCCTGACTGAGGGGCTCAGCTGCCTCCCTTTTCTCCATAATCAGCTTCAAATCCAGTTTCAGTTGAACCACTAGCTGTGCTCCTTCTATGATCAGGGAAGATGTTCAAGTGGCTCATTAGGGAAGGGAGGTTTGGCGTTGTTTTTTTTCTGCACGTAATGTTATTGTTGTAAAACAGGACAGATGAGGAGGGAGCTGGGGGTAGCTGTGCACTGGGTGCTATAAAGGGTGACTGAAATCCCTGCTAGCTGGGTGATTTCAGCTGTGGTTTTGAAGTCTGACCTTCATCCTATGTAAAAATAAGAGTTTACCCCATCTACAGACAGGAGAGTTTCATACCCATAGCAGAAGAAATTAAAACTGAAAGCTGGTTTGTTTGATGCAGAGAAGAATCGTTTTAATGAGAAGTAAACATTCACAGAAAAGCATTATAGAATATCAAGAGGTGATCAGAGTGGAGGCAATTCCTTCCATAATTACGCTTTGACAGTGAAGTGCCATTTTATAACATAAATTATGTGTTTTATCACACCCATTACACATACATCTGGGAAGAAAAAAGCTCCAAAGACCATGATAGAAGGGGAAGAAATTAAGGAAGCATTGTGTGTTCCTAGCCCCACAAGAGAGGGGTGGCAGTGATGAGGACTTCCCAACATCTTCTTTAGAATCGCTGCTGTAGAGTGTCGAGATTATATCTCTCAGTTACCCGCTATTCCATACTCAAGGGAATATTTTTAGAGGGTTTAGCAGGGTCCGCAGATGCCACGGCTGTACCTGCTGGACCAGGAGGAGTAAGGGCTGCAATAGCCAGCACCATAGGGTCTACCATAACCATACAGGCTCCTGTAACCCAGGGAGCCCCCGTAGCCATACAGACCCCCGTAACCCAGGGAGGAGCCCCCATAGCCGTAGAGACCCCCATAGCCCCCATAGCCATAGCCCCCATAGCCCCACAGACCCCCAAAGCCCCCAGAAGCCCCAAGGACGGGAGCTCCAGCAGATCCCACAACTGCCTCCTGGGGGAAGGAGCTGAGGATGGGGCCAGGGAAGGTGACGACGACTGGGGGTGGCTGGATCACAGCGGTGGAGTCCGGGCACTGACGGACACACGGCTCGTTGCAGCTGTCAGCGAGAGGCTGGGGGCGGAGGACGCCGCAGGCAGAGGTGGAGCACAGGTCGTAGCAAGACATCTTGCAGGGATGGAGCTAAACTGCGACACACGCTGCTGTTTAAAGTAGAAGAGAAAGACTTCAAAACCCAACACTTTACATCAAGATAATGATTCAAATACAGGACTTTTACTAGATAAGTTGATCCTCTACTTTGCAAATTTGTTCTCTTAGTATTTCATAATCCTCTTTTTATTTTATTCCAAAAAGCAGATATTCACAAATCCTCTTCGCATAGAAAAGCATATGGGAAACATTATACACAGCTCTGAAAGTGTTGCCCTTCATGAATATCCTGGAAAGGTTTTAGATATATTTCTACACAAAACCTGAAAACTGAGAGGCAAAAGCAGAAAGCAAAGTGACTTTGTCCAAGGACATTTGATGACTCAATAGGAAAACTTGGATTTGAGTCGAGCAGGTTTACATGAAATACAGTTTACATAATTATAGGAGCTGCTTCTTCATCTCAGTTTTGCTGAGAGTTGTAGGAACAACAGATTATGGGATTTTCGCTGCCTGAATTGCTCAGAAAGGAATTTGACAAGACAATAAAGGGCAGATGGTAGCGTTATTATCCCAGTTCCCACCTACACAGTCACTGGATGGATGCAAACTGGACAATTTCCATATAAACCAGAGGTTTATCCCCTAGTGTCTTTCAAAAAACTAATCTCAAATTATTATTCCCCAGAAAAAAAAAAAACAGAACTCCTTGGTAAATAAAAGCATTTAACCTATATTCTCTCATCTAAACTTGGTTATTTTCTCCAAGAATAATTTTACTCTTCTCACTCAGTTCTTAGGAAGGTTTTGAGGAAGAATATGAAAGCAAGAGCATACAGGACAGCCAGAGGATTTGTTGTCTCAGGGCAACACACAAGATTTTCTCTGATACATCACTGGTTCATCTCAGGTTACATGAATGGCTGTAGGGGTGATGCCCTTATCAAACAACGAACCTCCATGCAAGGTTTGGAATCGATTAAATACATAGAAGTACAAGTCATAAGTTCATGACATATCTCCAGTTGGAAGGAACCCATAAGGATCATCAAGTCCAACTCCCTGCCCCTCTGAGGACTACCTAAAACTAAACCAGATGACCAAGAGCATCATCCAGTTACTCCAGGGTCCACTGTTTCTGACAATGAGAACTCCACTCCGTGTCCTAAATAGGAGTATCTGCTACCCCAGAGTATTAGAACAAGGTAATGCAGATATGCTCAACAGTACAGATGGTGGAGATCAAATGAAGTCAAAGCTAGCAATAAAGAGATAGATTAATAGCAACAGAGAAGGATCAGACTTACCCAAGTCACCAAGAAGTCAAGAGAAGTGTTTGGAAGGGCTATGAGAGAGCAGAGCTTTTATACCAGAGGTACAAGATCGACATTGGCTGATTTCAAACACGTGTAACCCACAGAGATGATGAAATTGTTGCATTTGTTATTGGAGTTTATGAGTCCTTTCAAATTTGTTGTAATAAGACCTAAACATTACTTCAGATTATAGACAATTCTTTCATCCTGTGACTTGATGGGGAAAATTAATACTTGGTGTCATTCCAGTCACTTCCTTGAAATTACAGCCAAAATTATTAAGCCAGCTCTTCTTGTATCAACACCTGGTGGATGTCTCATGGGTTTATCGGAATTTCAAACTGCTGTCATGGACAAGAATTTTATTTAAGTATGTATAATTCACATTATGACCTGACAGGATAGAAGTTAAAGACTCAATATGATACACAGGAAGGTTTTGTGTAGTTTCTGCATGATTATCTTCTCCATCCTTGGACGGGATACACAGCACCTTTGGGAGACGTTGATGTTTCTCAACAGTATTTGACACTGGCTGTAACAATGGGACTTTAGAGTATCTAATAGGTCTGAGGAAATCTAAGCTTTTTCAGTACAAGTTGTTCCTCTGGTGGAAAAACTGAAACGTGACAGAAATGCTTTGAATTATTAACTCAGGAATTCTTAATTTCTTATAAGACGCTATCGTTGTCGCAAGCTGTAAGCCCAGAACAGGGCTGAGCTGGCAGTTTCTCCAAACAGGGAATAATTATGAATTTGGAATGTACCAAACATAACAAAGACTGGTTCTTCCCTTGCTTACCGATGTTATTATTTTAATACTGCAGACTCTATGGTATGGATTATCTCTAAATTATGAGGTGGGTTTCTTAGCCTTTGTGGTGGCTAGGTGTTCTTTTGGATGATGATATTCTCAAGCTTCCAGGCACCAGGTCTTTCAAACACCACAAACTATCTACTAATGGTTTGAGTATGCGTTCTTACAATTATATACTAATGCTAGGGAAAAGCATTAGTATAATTCTTGTTGTAACGCCAAGGATGTGAATGGAATGATAACAGGAATGAATATGACATGTATGACATCTCACTGGAGATGAAAGATGTTTCTGTGATGAAATGCACCTATTGTATTTCACGAGACTTCACCCCAACAAATAAATGTCAGCAAAAATTTGAGGACATACGTGTCCTATTAGTTTAGGGTTTGCCTCAATTATGCACATGCACAAATTGCACCTTAGGTGATCCCCATGATCTAGGGAACTGTATAAAAACTCTCCCAACCTAAGGCTCTTCATTCCACCTTGCTTGCATCTTCTCCTCTGCGAAAGGTAAGTTTTGCTCTATGTCATCTCTTTCCTAAAATTCAGTTCTCTCTTTTCTGCTAGTTATAATTTCACCATGAATTAATATTCTTATTTGGTGTTGGGCATCAGTATTTGGGTTAAAAATGGTAAAACTAGGATTTCCAAAAGTGGTCATTTCCTGTTAATACAAACTGGAGCTACCTTAGCAGCTCCCAAAACATCAGCGGAAGGTTTGTTCAATCACTAGAATTTTTTTAAGGACTTTGCATATGAGCTGCATGATTGAGGCTATGGAAGTGGTGTCTGTGCAATTTAGACAATGCTGATTATACAAAAGGGAGAGATGTCATCTAAAAAATATGGAGAAGAAGGAAGGACAATCAAGACCTGAAAGATAAAGCCACTATTTTATTCATGTGTGCAACTTTCAGGCTCTTAACCCATTAAATTTGTATCTTTTATTCATTTACTCAGCATCTTAGCTCCATCCCTGCAAGATGTCTTGCTACGACCTGTGCTCCACCTCTGCCTGCGGCGTCCTCCGCCCCCAGCCTCTCGCTGACAGCTGCAACGAGCCGTGTGTCCGTCAGTGCCCGGACTCCACCGCTGTGATCCAGCCACCCCCAGTCGTCGTCACCTTCCCTGGCCCCATCCTCAGCTCCTTCCCCCAGGAGGCAGTTGTGGGATCTGCTGGAGCTCCCGTCCTTGGGGCTTCTGGGGGCTTTGGGGGTCTGTGGGGCTATGGGGGCTATGGCTATGGGGGCTATGGGGGTCTCTACGGCTATGGGGGCTCCTCCCTGGGTTACGGGGGTCTGTATGGCTATGGGGGCTCCCTGGGTTACAGGAGCCTGTATGGTTATGGTAGACCCTATGGTGCTGGCTATTGCAGCCCTTACTCCTCCTGGTCCAGCAGGTACAGCCGTGGCATCTGCGGACCCTGCTAAACACAATAAACCCTGAAAAAAATATGAGCAAAAGAAACAAAAATGCAGATTTAGCTCTGGGTAGATGAGTGGTGGCTTTGTGAAAACGCTCACAAATCCCGTTCAGTGCAGAGAACTCTGCATGCACCACCTTGTTCCTTTGAATTCTTCCCTAATCTCTTCACCAGTTCAATTCCTTGCTGCCTTCTCCTTTATCATACTTGTAACTGGATGCAATGAGACATTTAAGAGCATCTTTCAAAATGCATTTGACTCTGACATCTGGGACTCACATTCTCGATACTGCAATGTATATTTTTTTCTTTTCACTCTCATTAAAATTCTGTTGCATCGTTGAAAATAAGTGTGTTGTGGTTTTGTGTTCTCATGAAGTCTGAATTTGCCAACTTCTGTGGATAAAAATACCTCTTATTCACCTGGCTGTGACAACATCGTGTAGGCTCTGCCCACATAGTGAAAGTCTCCATGAGAAGTCCTTGCTAGGCTTGTTTTACCACTGAATTGCAACAACACGGTCACAGCATGATGGCCATAGGTGAACAGCAGACTTCTGTACACAGAACTTCATCAGACTGCTCACTCACGATTTTCTGAGATAATTCTCTGAACTAAAAGTGACTGTTGATGTCCTGAAAGTTAAGCTCTTTCTTAATCCACAGCAGACTTAGAAGACAATGTCATATGCAAACCTCCTGAAAGAAGGTTGCAGCAAAGTGGCTGTTGGTCTCTTCTGCAAAGGAACAAGTGATAGGACAAGAGGAAATATCTACAAACTGCAGAGGGGCAGGTTTAGACTAGACATAAGGAAAAATTTCTTCACCATGAGAGTGGTGAGGCCCTGGAACAAGTTGCCTAGGGAAGTTGTGGCTGCCCCATCCCTGGAGGGGTTCAAGGCCAGGCTGGATGGGGCTTGGAGCCCCTGATCCAGTGGGAGGTGTCCCTGCCCATGGCAGGGGTGGGACTGGATGGGCTTTGAGGTCCCTTCCAACCTGAACTGGTCTATGATTCTGGAAAATAGGAAAAGCTACAGAAACATGAGGGGGCTGGAGAACAGGCCTTATGAGGAGCGGCTGAGAGAGCTGGGGGTGTTTAGCCTGGAGAAGAGGAGGCTGAGGGGAGACCTCATTGCTCTCTGCAACTCCCTGAGAGGAGGTTGTGGAGAGGAGGGAGCTGGGCTCTTCTCCCAAGGGACAGGGGACAGGACGAGAGGGAATGGCCTCAAGCTCCACCAGGGGAGGGTCAGGCTGGACATGAGGAAAAAATATTTCATGGAAAAGGTCATTGGGGAGTGGCAGAGGCTGCCCAGGGAGGGGGTTGAGTCCCCTTCCCTGGAGGGTTTAAGGGACATTTGGACGAGGTGCTGAGGGACATGGGTTAGTGATTGATGGGAATGGTTGGACCCGATGATCCAATGGGTCTTTTCCAGCCTGGCAATTCTATGATTCTATGAGGACACAGGCAGACCTTTGTGCTACAGACATGGAAGGACATGTGAATTAATACAGTGCCAGCACCGCAAGAGCTTGTACAGAAACTTAAACAAAGGAAAACCTAAATTATAAAAGAAAAGGAACTCAGATCCTAAGGTTAGAAATCTTGAGCTGGTAAAGGGAACAGGAAGAGTGTGCTTGACCAGCACAATTGAAAAATTATATTTCAAAATGCTGGGTTGTTTGAGTCCAACCACATACTTGTATTACAATAACAACACATGATGCATAAACCACTAAGGAGGATTTGGGAAGTGCCTAAAAGCAAATACAAAAAGTACTTGAACAGCCTTTCTGAGTAGTATCGCTCTTGTGATCCCCTAGGGCCATCTCAAAAGCTGGAAAAAAACCAACCTCATAATTAAGGTATAACTTCTGGTAGAAAAGTTGCTGTGATTGTTGTTTAACAAACCATCGACAAATGAGGAAATCTGGGGGAAAATGGGTGGGACACCTCATCAAACCTTCCCTGTTTAAAAGGTAGATGTTTCGCTTGAGTTTGTTGTTTGTCTCCATAGTCAATGAAAGCAAAATTATTATGTTTTGAGAGTGATACCAATTCTGGCAACGTAAGCATCTGAGATGGGATGAATTGTCTCACAGAAATTATTGTCCCTCCCCACTAAATAGTGGGGAAGCCTGAGTAATATCAGTGACGTGACACGTCACTTGATGTCTTGGCAGTCAAAACTGGGCTCTGTGGTAGTACGCGCTCTGCAGGTCGTGTTCTGCTAGTCAGGAAAGAAAGAAAGATCTTTCTATGTCCAATCTAAGCCTCCCCGGGTGCAACTCAAGGCCATTTCTTTCTCTTCTATCACTTCTCATTCAGGAATAAAGGACACACATTCTCACAAAAAGCATCTCCACTCTGAACAGCAGAAAGAGAAGGTACAGACTGAATGAATGAATGCAGTGGTGGATAGAAATGTATAATTTCACTAAGAAACTGAGAAATCTGCACCTGTGTCACCACTGCCTTTTGTCCCATCCTCCTACGGAGCTGTGCACTGTCGATAAAGGGGAGCTAGTGACTAAGAAGTGCAGAGATACAATGAATGGGAATGGTTTTCAGCTGAAAGCGGTGAGGTTGAGATGAGATCTTAGGGAGAAATATTTTGCTGTGAGGGTTTGGGAGGACCTGGCCCAGGTTGCCCAGAGCAGGGGTGGCTGCCCCATCCCTGGAGGGGTTCAAGGCCAGGTTGGATGGAGCTTGAAGCCCCTGATCCAGTGGGAGGTGTCCGTGCCCGTGGCAGAGGTGGGACTGGATGGGCTTTGAGGTCCCTTCCAACTCAACCTGCAAGATAAATCCTTTGTAGATTCCAAGCGAACAATATGGAAAAGAATATCCCTTCATTTGAAAACTTCAGCTTTTGGTTTGAACATTTTCGGGTACTAAAACACTTTTCCTGCTAGTCTTGCTAAGCACCAAGGAAAATTCAGAATCCCTAAATCAGAGACCATCAGACAATGTCCACGATTGCCACAGGTACAGAACCTCTCTCCTTTTTCATGGCCGTGGGTGGGAAAGGATCAGAAGGTGTCTTCCACCCCACTGAACATTTCATTGCAAAACGCGTGAGCAGATTAGATCGCCGCCTAGATAGAAAGCATCTAAATGCAAACATGTATATGACAGCAGGTTATAGCTCTGATTAAAATCATTAGGAGTAGTTAATGAAGGAAGTGCTAAATAAAACGAACCAGTTTAGTTCCTCCTGCAACGCCAGTGAGGAGGGTGGAATGATAGCAGTGATGAAGCTGGTCAATTAGGCTTCAAGATGAAAGAGAGCTGAGAGCTGGAATGTGCATATCCAGCTATTCAGAGATTTAGGGTGATTTTGCAAACAGCAAATGAAAACAGTTTCATCACTTTGGGAAGTTAAAAGCGCTTCAAATTGGGGCTGGTTGGTGATTATGAGCTCATGCGTACCGTGCCTCAGCCCCCCCAGGCGATCTGAAGCGCTGTATAAAAGGAGCGGGTCTACAGATCTGCTCCATCTCCCTCTCCTACACGCTCTACTCTACATCAGGTAAGTCTAATAGCTTTTCGTTTCTTTCTAAGTGCCAGAATGCCTTTTCCCTGGTGCTTAGAACACTGTTCACGACTATTATTTAGAGGCTTTAGGGCTTTCTTTATGATTCACTTTCTTTTCTCTCTTTCCCGTAGGTTTGCAGGCAGGATTTAGGAATCCAGACCAGGATTTGAGGCATTTATTTCACTATAATTTGTATTTAGGCATTCTTGTACTGTTAGCAGATTGAAAATATAGGATGGCATGAACTTTATAAAGCAGAATTCTCCTGTACCTTTTCAGTTCACGACTGAACCAGAGAGACATAGCCATATCCTAAGCTGTTTAAATGACTCAGCTGAAGAAAGAGCACCATCTCCATGGAAATTTTATTTTAAAACAACCCTAGTGTGTAATTAATTTTTATGGATAAGTGTAAATTAAATCCTGCCCATGGCAGGGTGTTGGAACTGGATGATCTTTAAGGTCCCTTCCAACCCAAACTATTCTATGGTTCTATGACCTCTCCCAAGACAAAAACTTTTTCAGTGTAACGAGGAGGGCAGCTCTGGTATAGATGCTCCAGTTCCTGGCTTTCAATCATGTTCACCAAGGTCGAGCAGTGGTATTTTAGTGAAGAAGGTGTTGCCGCCATTCTCTTCCTCTGGGAGGGAATGTGCATTAAAACCAAACCAGCAGCAACAATTTCAGAAGGTTTGGTGGATGGGACAAGTGCAGAGATTACCGGATGGTGAAGATCAGAGCGGTGCTGATTGACAGGAAAGTTTGTGAGCAGCGTCATTAATTTTGCTGATGTACCTGGTGATCGTTTTGCCTGTTCCAGCAACAAACCTTGACTTGTTATTCCAGTAGATCTTGTGCTTGGTTTTCATGCAGCTCTGTTCCTTGTGTTTCAGGATCACCTCCATCCCTGCAAAGAAATGTCTTGCTACGACCTGTGTCCCACCACCACCAGCGTCGCCTGCCCCCAGCCCATCGCTAACAGCTGCAATGAGCCGTGTGTCCGCCAGTGCCCTGATTCCACAGCTCTGATCCAGCCTCCGCCCGTGGTTGTCACCTTCCCCGGCCCCATCCTCAGCTCCTTCCCCCAGCAAGCCGTGGTGGGCTCCTCCGGAGCACCCGCCTTTGGGGGCAACCTGGGGCTGGGGGGCCTTTATGGCTCGGGGGGCTCTCTGGGATATGGGGCCCAGTATGGATATGGGAGTTCAGCCCTCTCCACACTCGGCAGTGGCTACTGCAGCCCCTACTCCTCCCGCCGGTACAGCCGGTTCCTCCGCAGCAGCTGTGGACCCTGCTAAATGCACCAGAGAGGTCTCAGAAGAGCCAAATGTGAAGACCCAAGAGCAGAGCAATGAGGATTGGCATTCAGCGTTCTTGCAGCCCTGCAATGGAGCTACTGCCACTGAGCATTTCTGATCTTTCTTCTACTTTTTGTTTATCCTTGAGTTTCGAGTTTTTTTTTTGCCTGTTCCAGCTTTCCAATTTTCCAACCATCCTGGGGCAACCTCTTCCATATGGACACAACTTACAGTGACAACCGTCTTCATCAGTGGTTGCACAACAGAGGAAAGCGAGCTGAGGACTGCAACGTCTCTGAGCAGGACATTGGTTGAACACTCTCTGACATAGTCTGGAAACAGATTTTTCATATTCTATGATATCTCGCTTCGGCATTTCTTGCTCATTAAAATTTTGTTGCATCACACAGCAGCTTTGGGTTTCCCTTCTTGCTTCCACCCACAGGCTGCCCTGGGTGGTAGCTTCCCACAGGCAGGACCAAGCTGCTAACAAAGCAGTTGTACTGCAGAACATCTTAGCAGAGACTGAATTTACACAGTGTCATTCCATAACGACACTCTTGAGAAACACTTTTCACCTTTCAAAGATATGAAAGGTTTAAAATCACTAACAATCATAGAATCATGGAGTAGTTTGGGTTGGAAGGGACCTTAAAGATCATCTAGTTCCAACCCCCCTGCCATGAGCAGGGACACTTCCCACTGGATCAGGGGCTCCAAGCCCCATCCAACCTGGCCTTGGACACCTCCAGGGATGGGGCAGCCACAACTTCCCTGGGCAACCTGTTCCAGTGTCTCCCGACTCTCAGAGTGAAGAAATTCTTCCTTATATCAAACCTAAATCTGCCCTTCTCCAGTTTATACAGGTTCCCACTCATCGTATCCCCACAAGCCTTTGTGAACAGCCCCTCCCCAGCTTTCCTTGAGCCCCTTTCAGGTACTGGAAGCTGCTCTAAGCTCTCCCTGGAGCCTTCTCTTCTCCAGGCTGAACAACCCCAACTCTCTCAGCCTGTCCTCGTACAGGAGGTTCTCCAGCCCTTGGATGACCCTTGTAGCCTCCTCTGGACCCGTTGCAACAGCTCCATCTCCTTCTTACATTGAGGATTCCAGAACTGGATCCTTCAATTGCAGAAATGATAAAAGGCAGACTGCAAGTAGTCACTTTGCTAATTCCTGCAGAATTAAGCCCTGGAAGGAAGCTGACATTCAGCAGGGCATATTTCTGGTTCTGTTATGTTGCAGTATTGCACCTGCAGGCTATTTACCAGTGGTGTGAGTCTGAACCGCATAAAAAACTACTAGGCTCTACCAGTGACTAAATTTTTTTTTAATCCGCCTACTTAAATCAAACACAAAAGGCTTAACTCCCACAGATATCTGTCTTGAACTGTAATTTAGTGTTCGAGGAGGACATATACTTCAGGCTGCGTTTACAACATCTTTATGAATCAACTTCTGATTGCACCTCATTTACTAATCATGTTACCTTGTACCAGGCTGTAAACACATGTTCAGAGCACATTTGGACAAGAGAGTGTGTAGTGACCTCTATAGTTGAAGATAAGACAGTGTGACTTCATTTATTGTTGTTTCTTGTTCTTGGTAATTACTTGACTCATTGGCAGGAGAAACAGGAGTCTAAGCTGCCAGTGCTAACTGTCAACAGCCTGGACTTCCCTTGGTTGGCCAAGAACTCCAGGATGACCAAAGAGAAGTGATGAACATGCCCAGTATCCACAGTCATAGAAGCATGGAATGGTTTGGGTTGGAAGGGACCTCAAAGCCCATCCAGTCCCACCCCTGCCCTGGGCAGGGACACCTCCCACTGCATCAGGGGCTCCAAGCCCCATCCAACCTGGCCTTGAACCCCTCCAGGGATGGGGCAGCCACCACTGCTCTGGGCAACCTGGGCCAGGGCTTCCCTAACCTCACAAGAAAGAATTAATTCCTAATATCTCACCGAAATCTCCCCTCTCCCAGCTGAAAACAATTCCCCCTCGTCCTTTCCCTGCCCTCCCTGATTAAGAGCCCCTCCCCAGCCTTCCTGGAGCCCCTTGCAGCACTGGAAGCTGCTACAAGATCTCCTTGGAACTTTGTCTTCTCCAGGCTGAACAACCCCAACTCTCTCAGCCTGTCCTTGTACAGGAGGTTTTCCAGCCCTCACTTCATCTCCGTGGCCTCCTCTGGGCTTGTTCCATCAGATCCACGTTCTCTGTGAGTAGCATGAGATTTAAGTGTAAAGTTCATGAGATGGAAAATGTTATTTGACCTGAATTACATCTGTTGCTCTGAAGGGAAGACTGAAGTGTTATTCTTGTATTTATTTTAACCGGGGTGGCCAAGAGCTTAGAGGCGTTACTGGGAAAGTTGAAAGAACTCGCAGAATTACAGCGAAGATTTTCCAGCTGGTTAAAAATTCCTTTTTAAAGGGATGATTTACCCAGGGATCATTAAGAGTTATTTTTAAACAATGAGAAATATCATTAATGAAATGTATGGGAATGTAATTAAATAGGAGCCTCAGGCAAGCAGTGAGACACAAGGGAGATGTTCAAAGTTGCTCCCGTGTTTAACTTTCTTTTGGTATCATGTAGTTATGCAGATAACCACGCCTATCCTGGAGGAAATTTCCAACTGAATTGAAAGGATTACAACATATGTTTATCCAGCATGAAATTATTCCTGTGCAGAAGGTGGTCATTGTGCTTGTTCCTGCTTAAAGAGCCTGGTCACCTTCCAACTTCAGCTGTTGGAAGGAAGTAAAACCAGTTGTGTTTCACTATAGAAGTTGGTGAGCACCCAGAATGAGATATAAATAAAAAATGGTGGACCGTGAAAGACAATAAACCTCAGGATTTTGATGCAAAGGAGTTTAATGAGAAAGTAAGAAGTAAAAGACTTTGGTGAGAATGGAAAACACAAGGAAATTATTGCTAGGGCCTTATTAAAGGCTGCAATCAAATAATTACTCCAGGGTTATGCATTCCATTTACATTATGCTTTCTTTTTCATGGCATGGGAAGGCTTACACAATCTCATCCTGCTTTCAACCAGCTGAAGGTTATAGATACAACTAATTTGAGGGCTTATTATCAGGAGTCACTGGAAACAATAGTTGGAAAACTAAATTAAATCATTAGCTGGAGAACTACATGTGGTTTTTGGAGATGCACAGTTCAGGTTCCAGGAAAGCAGTGCCAGTAACAGGGATTGTGGGGACACATCTTCCTCTGTGTTGAGTGATTGATAGGAATTGGTTTAGTGTTTGATAGGAATGGTTGGACTCCATGATCCGGTGGGTCTTTTCCAACCTGGTTATTCTATGATTCTATTGCTCCTTATTCATTGCACACTTAGCATGGTCTGCAGCTCCCAGAACCATAAACACTGGATCCGCAGGAAGAATATGACCTCCCGAAATTGTACAAGCTCCTAGAGACATAGGAGCCACTGGAGCTCATGGATCCAATGCTGGACGGTGCTGAGGCGCCCACAAAGCTCTCCTGAGGGCAGGAGCTGAGGATGGGTCCTGGGAAGGTCATGACCACGGGTGGTGGGTAGATCACAGCTCTGGAATCACCACAGGATGTAACACAGGGCTGGTTCCAGGCATTTGCAATTGGCTGCGGGCAGGTGACGTCGCAGGGAGGAAGGCAGCGGGAGCTGATCATCTGTCTGTAGGATGACATCTTCTGGGAATGGAGATGAATCTGAAACACACAGCACCGAGTCAGCACCAGAAATCACTACTATAGATATTGTTCTTGGAAGAGAAAGATTAAAAGATGGAGAAAAGACTCAAAGGAAGATGTCTCAGCAGCCACGCCAGTTTTCTCATGTTCGCATGCCCTCCTTTCTCTCCTCAAAACAATCCCCGTTTCTTTTGGCTCCTAATTATGAATTAGGGAGCATCCTCCCATATGAGGACAGGCTGAAAAAGTTGGGGTTGTTCAGCCTGGAGAAGAGAAGGCTCCGAGGAGACCTTAGAGCAGCTTCCAGTGCTGAAAGGGGCTACAAGAAAGCTGGGGAGGGGCTGTTCACAAAGGCTTGTGGTGATAGGATGAGGGGCAACAGGGATAAACTGGAGAGGGGCAGATTTAGACTAGACATAAGGAAGAATTTCTTCATGATGAGAGTGGTGAGACCCTGGAACAAGTTGCCCAGGGATTTGTTACATCAAGATATCATTAAAAATGGAATATTTGACTCAAGCTACCCCTATATACCATTTCTCCTTTCCACTGCTCCTTTTTGAATCTGACTTAATGTGATTATTTCTTTTATAAATAAATGTGGAAAAGAACAGAAACGCTGGCTAGCCCTTATATAGTAAAGTCCTGAGCTGGTTCTGCCCCACCTCTAATCATTACAACTGTTTGAGGCAAGTAATTGTTATTCCAGCTTTAAGGAAGAGGTAACTGAGGCTGGGGAGTGAATGCATTGCCCAGGGCCATTTGGTGAGGTAATAAGAGAGGGAATTAGAGTTCAGACAAGCCTGGTTGTTAATGACTCTGTTATTCCCCAGACCTTTCAGATGCTACAGTTGGCACCAGGGCTCCCCTGTGCATTCTGCACAGAGGGAAAATGAGCAGCGGCCTCATCCTTGAAGAGCTCAAGAATAGTTTGCTTGGCTGAATATTCCACATTTATGTGGGAATGGAGAATCGGTGAGGATTCCAGTATCAGTAGGGCTCCAGGGAAATGTGGTCCCAGCTGACTGAGGTGACAGCTCACTCGTAGAACTAGGAAATGTGTGTAATTTTGTGGAGTCCTTTTCTTTAATCATAAGATCACTTGATCCTTTGCAAAATCAATTTGCAGCACCTCTGGATCTTTGTGCTGCCTTACTAAAACCCGTAAAATAAAAGACTGCAAATAGAGAAAAGGAATAAAGTCTTGATCATAGCAAGTAGATAATATAATGCACAAAAGGCATACAATTAATTAATTCTGAAATTATCACAAAAAACAGAACTAAAATATTATTCCTAATGGTGGCTTCCTAGTTCAGTCTGAGACTCAGAGTTAACTTTACTTGGTAGTCAGTGTAAACAAAGTAAAGCAGATTCATAACAGCAGGACAGTCAGGCTGGAGGAAGTAGGAATTCATTAAATCTCAGTATTAATAAGTTTGCATATCCCAACTTTTCAGCTGCTCTGAAAACTCTTCTTGTGCTTTCCTACTCTTTCTTTTCAAGTAGGAAACAGCTCTTTCTGAAAGAAAGCTGCAAACTTTTCATGTATTTCTAACAATCACCATTTGGTTTCAGCTAAAAGCCTGCATTGTTAGAGCAATGCGTGAATAGCAAGAGCATCAGGCTCAGACTTACCCTCTCGCAGCGACGAGCAAGGCAGGAGAAATGGTTAGAGCAGCCCAGAACGGTGAGTGCTTTTATGCTTTTTCTTAGGCAATCAGGAAGATATGAAGCATTCATCATGTATGACATCCTAATGCATTATCAAACAAAAATCCACCCCACCTGTGACTGCCTCAGATAATATAATTATTTTGCTCAGCAATGGTGATTACTATTGCATTCTAGTCATTACTCTGGCAGGGTAAGTTTTTTTTTTCTCTTGTTGCTTTTTCCTATTTCTCCAATTGCCTCATGGAGCAAGGATTGCTCAGGAGTTTATCCATAAGCACAATATGCTGACATACCTGAGATGCTATCCCACTTTTCCAAGTTTTGTTCCAGTTAGGGGGCATTGTGAAATTTATCCCATCACACCCACGCACATTAATACCTATGACTTTGCTATGAGGCACATGAGACTTCACAGACACCTTCCTACTGAGTTATAGGTTTGGAAATTGGAAGCGTTTGTTCCTGTCCTCCTGGCAAAGCAACAAACACAAAGCACATGTCCCAGTTCAAGCTTTAATGGTACCGATGGAGGAACCTGTAAGCAGGGAGCTGCTGTTATCCAGACCTGGGATAGGGGACAGGAGTCTGAGACAATGAGAAATTCATGTCCAGGGATATTGTCCAGTTTTGGAATCCTCAACATAAGAAGGAGATTGAGCTGTTGGAATGGATCCAGAGGAGGCTGCAAGGATGATCCAAGGACAGGCTGAGAGAGTTGGGGTTGTTCAGCCTGGAGAAGAGAAGGCTCCGAGGAGACCTTAGAGCAGCTTCCAGTGCCTGAAAGGGGCTCCAGGAAAGCTGGGGAGGGGCTGTTCACAAAGGCTTGGAGTGATAGGACAGGGGACAATGAGGATAAACTGGAGAGGGGCAGATTTAGACTAGACATAAGGAAGAATTTCTTCACTGTGGGAGTGGGGAGGCTCTGGAAGAGGTTTCCCAGAGCAGGGGTGGCTGCCCCATCCCTGGAGGGGTTCAAGACCAGGTTGGATGGAGCTTGGAGCCCCTGATCCAGTGGGAGGTGTCCCTGCCCATGGCAGGGGTGGAACTGGATGATCTTTAAGGTCCCTTCCAACCCTAACTATTCTATGACTCCATGGGATCCTTGCTGAAGACCACAGAGCTCCTGAGTGAGGACTGATTCACGGTCTGAGATAAAACAGGTCACGGAGTGCAGCCGTGAACCCTCAGAAAACCTTGGGGTGGAATCTGAAAGTGCAGATTCAGCTGATGGGGAAGATTGGCTGCTTCCTTCGGCAGAATTTTTCCTTAGATCCAGTGGGAGGTGTCTCTGTGGCAGGGGGTGAAACTGGATGGGCTTTAAGGTCCACTCTGACACTAACTATTCTATGATTCTTATTTTAGCATCATCAAAAAAGACATTCAAATGTATTTACAAAAAATTCCATGAACTGACTTTGGATTATTTCTTTACAAGTAAGAAAAAGAACTCTTCCTGGCTGGGCTGGATGAACATCACAATCAAGAATTGCCAAGGGACAGCTGTAATTTCAGTTTTTAATTGAAATCCAAACTCTGCTCAGGACTCCCAGGCATTTGTGGAAATAGATGGCTTTGGAGTCATCCATCCAAGACTGCATCTCATGTCGTGTGGGTGGAATTTGTCTCATCTGGTAACAGAGCACACCCAGGTTGTACCAGCATTTCTACACCCTAGGAGGAGTCAACAAGACACAAGCAGAAAGGAGTAACTGCCAATAAGTAGGCGCTGAGTAGCACTTTGTGCTTGAGGAACTGTATTTCTGAGTACTTAAAAGTGATATTTGTGCCTCAGTATGTCTATATTTCAAGCCAAAAAAACAGGACCACTCTTAAGATGGACGTTATGCTATGTTGATGGGTTGGCCACAGAAACCTAGCTGGGGGTGTAAAATAAGTATTCATTGGGATAACGCAAGACTCAGCGCTGTGCTCTCGTGGCTCAGCTGAGAGTGTGACTCAAACAGAGTAAATTGGAGTTATCTCAGACACCTCCAGACAAAGTGAATTCATGTCACTGAGCTGCAGGGTTGGCTTCCCTTCAACTTGTTTTGGGAATTGTGGTGTCATTCCCAGCACCTGAAGGGAGCCTACAGGAGTCCCAAAGCCATGATTCTGCTATTTTCCTCAAGAAAGTGTTCAAGGTCCAGCCAGTCTTGTGTTTAAAGTGTCAGCGTGGCTATAAAGTGAGGACAAAAGTAAAGAGGATATATTTATTTTATATCCCCATCCCTAGAGGTGTCCAAGGCCAGGTTGGATGGGGCTTTGAGCCCCCTGATCCAGTGGGATGTGTCCCTGCGCATGGCAGGGGGTGGAACTGGATGGGCTTTAAGGTCCCTTCCATGGTTCTAAGATTCAATAAAAAAAGAGGTGCTAATATTAGGATGCAGCATGATTTTTATTAGGAACGAGAAATGGTATTTCCACTACTAACACACACAAAAATTTGAAGGATTCCTCTTTCTCAGACCGGACTACAAGCATTTCATCAGCAAGGAAATAAGGTTTCATGCAAGGAGACCTTTCTTCTCAACAGCACGTATAGTTTTTTTTACCAACCAAATTCTTCTTTGCAATGTGCAGGAAGGCTTTGATGAGCACAAAAGCCTAACGGGGGGAGAGAAAATCAACTTATCCAATAAAAATTTTATGGAACAATTTGAATTGGTTTTGTTAATCTTCTAGGTTGAACATAAACATGGAAAAACAGTGTATATGTTAACAGAGAAGCCAAAGCACAAAATGACCCATTTCAAACATGGTCATAATAGAAAATATATTTTAAGAAACCAGTGAAGGTTCACAGCAACAATATCACAAGCATAAAGAGCATAAGAAAGACAAGCAGAAGAGATTCCTATGGGTGCTGAGAAGCATCCATAGGTCCCACGAGATTAGCAACGAGTCATGGCTGCCAAAGGCTTTGAAAATCTTCACATCCCAGTTGCTCATCCAGGTCTTGTAGCCAGTTCCTCGCTGTTTCTCTTGACATCCAGACCTTCTGCTGTGCTTAACATGACCCGCAGCCACCGTAGCGCTGGCTCCAGTGCTGGCTGGAGGAGGACGTCAAGGAGCCCCCATAGATGAGAGAGCCCTGTAGACCCCTGGGGCGCCCGACCTCCAGTGGGGCCGAGGTGCCCACGAAGCTCTCCTGAGGGCAGGAGCTGAGGATGGGGCCCGGGAAGGTGATGACCACAGGCGGTGGATAGACCACGGCACGGGAGTCCCCGCAGGAGGTGACGCAGGGCTGGTTGCAGGTGTTGGCAAAGGGCTGCGGGCAGGTCACCTCGCAGGGTGGGAAGCAGCGGGAGCTGAGCTGTTGGTTGGAGAAAGACATCCTGCAGGCAGGGAGGTCAACCTGCAACACATGGGGAAGCTTCAATCAGCCCATCCCTCATGAGCCACCACGCAGACCATCCTGCTTTGCCTCAGCAGCATCACGGAGGAATTGGGACGTGCCATATGGAGTTGCTTTGCTAAGGTGCAGGTGGTTTTCTTCTTTTTTTCCTCTTCCCCCTTCCTTATCTTCGTTTCTCCCTCCCCTGTGCTCTCCCAGACTGTCCCCACACTGAGTCCTGCACAAACTGGCCACCCCTAAGGTGACCTGTGGCAAACAAGCTGAAGAGCACCCACCACCAGACTTTGCAGCAAACCCCACTATATCCATCAAAACCTGCGAAAGGAGTGCATTTTCCAGGCAAAAGGAGGCATAAGCAAGGAAAAGCAGAGTATTTCTGAAATACTCAGTTACAGGTACCCCAGCACATTGTTTTAAGTCATAAATATTAAGTGGAGTCAAACTTACTTATGACACCGCAGAGTAGAAGCGAAGTGCAGCTGTCTGAATCCCTCTGTGCTGGGAGCCCTTTTTATACCATTTCTTGCGCTGCCCCGCTGGTCGATGACACCTGGTGAACAAGATTTTAATTGGCTCCCAAATACTCAGATTACTCGTCACTCCTCAACTCCTCATTCATGCAAATAATTTCCTCCTTGTTAACAAGCATGACTTAGCCCAGGTTTTCCTCAGCGTCTCCTAAGTTCTTCCTTCTAAGAAACCCCTTGGATGACTTCCCTAGGTTTGCAAGATGCCTATTTATTATTTTTTTTCCTTATAGATACTCAAGTTTCAGTTTCTGATGTTTGCATGGAATCATACAGTTGTTTGAGTTGGAAGGGACCTTAAAGATCATCTAATTCCAACCCCCCTTCCATGGGCAGGGACACCTCCCTGGAAACATTCAAGATCAGGTTGGATGGGGCTCTAAGCAACCTGATCTTAAGACGTCCCTTCTTCTCCAGGGGCTTTGGATGAACTGCAAAGGTCCCTTCTGACCCAAAACATTCAATGATTTTGTGTTTCTATGATCAGTGTGGAGTGGGGATGATGAACAGGGCAGATGGAGTGAATCTCCCATCTTTATTCCAAACATAAACCCTGAAGTTCTTCAGCTCAGTATCAGTAGGGATGAAGAGAATAAAATAAGCCCACAGTGCATTGCACAACTTCTGATACTGGGAAGTGCTTGAAAAAAACTGGTTCTGTGGAGCAGCTGTGCAAATAAGTCATTTTCCAATATTTTATCACATTGGGAAACTCAGCAAAATGATGGAGGAAGTGAAACTGCTTCAAACAGTTTGAGGAGGAAATGAGAGGGTGTTGGAAGAAACTGATAATTGTCAAAAGATGAATAAAACAATCACAGAAACCTGGGCAGTGATGAGTGTTGTGGTGTTTTGTAACAAAATAAACCTGAAAGACAAAGGATGTCTCAATCCCCCCCGGCAATCCAGTAGGTGGTATATAAGGGCTACTGGCTCCCAGATCCTCAGATTGCAGATCCTTGCTTCTCCTCTTCATTGATCTGAGTAAGTCTGATCCCTTCATTATCTCTTTATTTTTATATACGGTGGGTTTGTGTTCCTTTCTAACCAACTCCTGTAGATGCAGCCTGAACCACAGTGGGGTCAGTACCTTGCTTGGCATGAAGAACCTTTTCCATTGATATTCTGGCACACAGGGCAGCTATAGATCTGTCCCTGCTGCCCTGTGGCTGCTGCAACAGGTTGGTTCAGCAAAGGTGGGTCTTAGTCCAGGTGCGTTTGACTGATGCACCAGGACACAGTTTCACAGCCGCCTTGGGCAGAGCTCTGCGTGTGGAGAGCTGGGGAGAGTGCAAAGGAGCTGCCTTGGAGGGAAGAAGGGGGCAGACAAGGGGGAAGAGAGAGAAAATCAGCCAAGCCTTAGCACAGCAACTCCATATGGCATGTCCCGAGTCCTCCGTGATGCTGCTGAGGCAAAGCAGGATGGTCTGCGTGGTGGCTCATGAGGGATGGGCTGATTGAAGCTTCCCCATGTGTTGCAGGTTGACCTCCCTGCCTGCAGGATGTCCTTCTCCAACCAACAGCTCAGCTCCCGCTGCTTCCCACCCTGCGAGGTGACCTGCCCGCAGCCCTTTGCCAACACCTGCAACCAGCCCTGCGTCACCTCCTGCGGGGACTCCCGCGCCGTGGTCTATCCACCGCCTGTGGTCATCACCTTCCCGGGCCCCATCCTCAGCTCCTGCCCTCAGGAGAGCTTCGTGGGCACCTCGGCCCCACTGGAGGTCGGGCGCCCCAGGGGTCTGCAGGGCTCTCTCATCTACGGGGGTTCCTTGACCTCCTCCTCCAGCCAGCACTGGAGCCAGCGCTACGGTGGCTGTGGGTCGTGTTAAGCACAGCATAAGGTCTGGATGTCAAGAGAAACAGCGGGGAACTGGCTACAAGACCTGGATGAACCGAGGAGCGCGGCACTCTAAAGCAGTGGAACCCACAGGTGCCTCTCAGCACCCACGTGAACTGCTCTTGTGTTTGCACTTCTCATGCTCTATTTGTTTTTAACATCGATTTTCTCAAAACATCTCTTTCCCATTCTTAGCAACCAAATTATTGATGATGCACTGTCTGTTTTTCATTGTTAAAGCACTGAAACACCAATGTCACTGCAAACTTGTCCATGTGTGTTTTCAATAGTTTGAGACCATGCATCTTTTCCTTTGGTAGCCTTTTCTTTCGATATTTATTTCTCCAGTCCATTTGAAATTGGAACCAAGAAAGAAGAACAACGTGCTGAAAATAAATCAGTTTAATAGTTCAATGCAGACTCTTAAATTGACCTTTTTTTTTCTTTACTTTGCTTAAAATGTACATTTTTTTCTCCCAATAAACACTTCTGATTGCATCCAAATCCATCTGTTTGCTTTCTTCTCTGTTTTGGGGTGATGCAGTCTCTGCAAACCAATTGACTCAGACCATTCCCTTATCTAGAGATCTGGAGATGAGTGTTATGCTCTTACAAACTGTTTATAGAATATCTATGGATTCATTAATCTGGAAAGTCTGATTACAACATGCTGAGCTTGCTTGTGTGCCTGATACAATCTTTACGAGGAACCGGGTGTGAGCAAACTGCCCAACCCCTAGGTAGAATTTTCAAGAAGTATGAAGTCCTAAATAGCCACTCCAAAATGCTCTAATGGTTCATCCCTGCTTCCTCTGCCTTTTTATGGGTTTTTAATGAAACTACTGTAAATCCATGAACAATAATGAAATAAAAAGGGAATATTAGGTTATGCTGTGGTTCTATATAACATAGAGAAGTAAAGAGAGGGCATTAGTCAGTAAACAAAAGCAGAGGGAACTTTTCAGAGACATTCAGAGACAGAAAATGAGCTTGAGATGAAATGCCAGTCTGAGATACGGGAAGCCTGAATCTATTTCCTTACTCTGTACATTCCTGGTTAGCTTTCTGGATCATAAATTTGCCTCAGCTGGGATCAGAAATTCCCCACAGCAGATATATTTCACTAGCTTAACTTCTTATTACTGTGCAATGTAAAAGAGTCTCCTGACAGAGTCCTATGGAAGAGGGGAGCAGAAAACGGGAGCTGAAGAAGGTCAGCAGAGCTATGTTACTTCAATGACCAGAATAAAACTGCATTGAAGCAAAGCAGGTGCAGAGAGTTCTCACTGAAGAGGGAGCCGTGATCCAGCAGGGCTCAGGTGGAAGCAATAAACCATTTCTGAGAGGCAAACAGAGCATGTCAGGGAGTAGCCCCTCAGCTGTTACTTGTTATGTTGACTCTATTTAGCAGAGTATAGCAGAGCACTCAGTTTTTCTCCTTTTAGCTCCTCAGTGGATTCCCAGAACTGGGTTATTGTGTAGTAAACAAGGAGGATTAAACGCAATGAAGCTATAGCCAGCTCCATCTTCCTATGAGCAGCAGGACTTTGCCTGTGCTGTATGCTGTGACAGGTGTGCTCAGCTCGCCACCGCTCATGGGTAAGTGTCCTGCACTCTCTGATACCTTTGTGAATGTACCTGCGTATGAAAACAGTGCTACGACTCCCATTCCTTGTATTGCCTTCTGTCTCCAGCATTTTTCTGTTAGTGCAGGCTGGTGCAGTAAAAGGTATAAAGCTGACACACAATGTGGGACGACTCATTGCTGAGCAGAGGACTCATATAGTGGGTTTGGTTGGTTGAGGTTTTGCTCCTCTCTTGCTACAGGGCTTCACTGGGATAGAAGCAACAACACTCAGCACAGGAGAGTCTCTCTGTTGTGCTGTTGCATAAAAGCAGATGGAAATCAAACCCAGAATGCCAAAATTATGATGCAGCATGGTTTATTTAAAGGGTGATAAAGGAGCAAAGTTTACAAGAGCAGAATGGGCTCGTACAGAAGATGAGGGATTTGAGGCTTTTACAAGTAAGGTTTCTTGTTTCAGGAAGCTTCATTTCAAGCACAGTTTTCTTTTCTTCTTTAACAGCTGAAGGTTTGATGAGGCAGTCCAGTTTTCATCTCCTGATTGACGTTAGACAGTGTCAAGAGGGGGAAATCACAGTACCCAAACTCTTCTATCCTGCTTCTTACATAATCTTATTAGGTTGAACACAAAAGAGGTATTAATGCACTTGAAAATTTGGACCATGAGAAGAATGGAACAACATATTTATAACTTATGAAGAAAGAGATAAGCAGGTCTGAGCACAATTACTATGCAAAGTGTTAGCAAGAATCAGACTTTTCATGACTCTTAATTTTATCTTAAATGCCTATCTTAATCTTGAGTTTGGACTTTGCATTCGGTCTCCTGACTGCTCTTGGTGCAGACATATTCCTGCTGGATTTGGCAGGGCTCATACTTTCTAAAGCGGTAGCTACTGAACCTTGGAGGGCAATAAGGGTATGAGAACTTGCTTTCCTGTGATGCCCCATAGGCAAAAGAGCCTCTATAGCCATAAGATCCCCCGTAGCCAAGTGAGCTCCCAGTGGCGAATGGTGCTGAGGATCCCACTATGCTTTCCTGAGGGCAAGAGCTGAGAACTGGCCCGGGAAAGGTGATGACCACAGGAGGTGGGTAGATCACTGCCCTGGAGTCACCGCAGGAGGTAACACAGGGCTCGTTCCAGGCATCGGCAATGGGCTGCGGGCAGGTCACCTCGCACGGTGTGGAGCACAGCTGCCTGTAGGAGGACATTGTTCTGCAGTGGAAGTGGATCTAAAACACAAAGGCAAAACGATATTCATAGAATCATAGAAGCACCAGGTTGGAAGAGACCCACCGGATCATTGGGTCCAACCATTCCTATCAAACACTAAACCATGTCCCTCAGCGCCTCGTCCACCCGCCCCTTAAACCACTCCAGGGAAGGGGACTCAACCCCCTCCCTGGGCAGCCTCTGACACTGCCCAGTGACCCTTTCCGGGAAAAATTTCTTCCTGCTGTCCAGCCTGACCCTCCCCTGGTCGAGCTTGAGGCCATTCCCTCTCGACCTGTCCCCTGGCCCTTGGGAGAAGAGCCCAGCTCCCTCCTCTCCACAACCTCCTCTCAGGGAGTTGCAGAGAGCAATGAGGTCTCCCCTCAGCCTCCTCTTCTCCAGGCTAAACACCCCCAGATCTCTCAGCTGCTCCTCTTGTTCTCCAGCCCCCTCACTAGCTTTGTTGCTCTTCTCTGGACTCACTCCAGAGCCTCAAAGCATATTGTGTAAAGCAGCTCAATGGTAGATCAGAGATTTATGTTCAGGCACCCCAGTGTGTTTGATCAGGAAGCTACCCTCTTGTGCACCTTCTTGAAGAGAGGTGATGTGGCTTCATAGCTCCTCGCTCTCTCTTCCACCTTTTTGATCACACTGCTTGAGTTACCTCCTGTCCTTGCCAGACTCTCAGCTCTTCCTGACCTTCCCGTGTACATCAACCTACACTTCTGATACATCTATACAGGACGTGTCTGTACATAACCCGAAGGGCTACATCATAAGCTGTGTTTGCTTCAGTTGTGTTCCCTTGTAAAGGAGCACAAGTGTTTCTGTACTTCATCAGACCTATGGCCATCTCACCCAGCCTTCTTTCCTCAGAATTTAACTCGCAGGATAGGACTTATAGGAATTCCCATGACATAGGGCTTCAAAATTGAGCTTCACCTTCTACTAAATCCAAGATAAGGCTGCAGCCTGCTTTTAAATTAGCTCTAGGAACTAAAAGTCATGAATCCTTGAACCACTTAGCAAGGACTGCAGTGTTCCCTCAAGAACCTGGAGAATCATAGGAACATTCAGGTTGGAAAAGACCTTCAATATCATCAAGTCAAACCGTAATTCCAGCCTCAAGCTCTCTGTGGGTTCAATGGAACTGCGTTTACAGAGAAACCAGTCCTGTTAGTGCATTTATGCAGAATTCAGTTAGAATTATCACTGAAAGAGCATACGAAAAAGGCACAGAGAATTAAAAACTTACTTGAATCCCAGAGGAGAAGTCAGGAGAAGCTGTTGGGGAGATGTGAGCAGCTCCTGCTTTTATAGTCTGGAGGATCTGACACCCCTTGCACATGATGTTGATCAGACTCAAACCTGAAGCGATTACATGAGATGCCTCACAGCATATAATCATTTTGCTCACTGTTTGCAGTTATTAGGCAATTCCCAGCTTCCCTTTACACCTTCCTATGTCATCCGTCCCTAAACTTTTTGATCATGTTCAGATTAATCGGATTTCAGCCTCTCTGAAACAATCAACAGGCTTTGCCCTTCAGTAGTAATGAGAGGGAGTTCAGTTCAGTTAAAACCATCTGTTTGAAAATTGTACTATATTTCATAGATTTTATGTTTTAAAATCCACTAAGTGGTTGGGTACAGACTGCAAATATTCACCTTGAAGCTCCAGGGTGCAAGTCTACTTGTTTTGCTTGCTTCACATCCCTGTTTCAGCTGCTGAGTCAGGGTCTGATGTGCTGGAACCAACAGGCCAGCAAATCTGTACAATTCACTGTAAGGCAGAAAATGAGCCTTTACTTTAAATGACTGATTTTAAATTGAATTAGAGACACGTATGCATTTCTTGTGCAGATTGTCTCTTCCCAACAGCCAGAGCAAAGGGCAGTTTATGGTCTGAAGAGAGGCTTTGCTCAGACTCTGCTGGACGTTGCTATTTATTCCCCTCATTTTTTTTTTGTCACAGAATGGTTTGAGTTGGAAGAGACTCCGGGCAGGGATTTCTGTTCAGGTGTTTTCTCCTGAATAGAGAAATAAATGTATCCTGAGACGGTTACATGGGAATTCCAGACTTCTTCCTCTCCCTAAATGGCAGTGAAAATCTCTGATGGCCTGATTTGTAGTCTTTAAAACCCTATATTCCACATGCTGAAACGCGTGACCTCTTCCCATGGCTGGGCTTAATTCCCACAGTGTTGCCACGCTTACAAGCCAAGACAAAACTGCAATCTGGAGGAGGCTGAAGCCTTTTTTTTAAGGGCTCAGCATGTATCATGGCCTTGGAGACCCAAGACAGCAATGTCAAGCGTGGTGCCCTACACAGATCATGGATACAGTGGTAGAATTCCAGCATCTTCTCAAATAGAGGTTTATCAGACCTATTATTCCCTCTGTGTCCTATCCCGCGGGTGATATTCATCCATCTCCTAAATGTCCTGGAGTACATGGGTCCAAATGCACCAAGAATGCTATCCAAGGGGACAGGATGAGAGGGAACGGCCTCAGGCTTTGCCGGGGGAGGTTCAGGCTGAACATCAGGAAAAAAATTTTCACAGAAAGGGTCATTGGGCAGTGGCAGAGGCTGCCCAGGGAGGGGGTTGAGTCCCCTTCCCTGGAGGGGCTTAAGGGACAGGTGGACGAGGTGCTGAGGGACATGGGTTAGTGATTGATGGGAATGGTTGGACTTGATGATCTGGTGGGTCTCTTCAAACCCGGTGATTCTGTGATTCTAGGATATATGTGTTATTCAGATGGATATCAAAACACAGCCAAGCAGGCTCCATCGTGGTTTTTTGTCTTTTGGACACCAGCCACAGAGGAAATCCCTCTGGGAAGTGCTCTGAGCGCTGTCTCGTGGGACATCACCTTGCACAGATCCATCTGCCAGGCGGGTGCAGGTGTGGCTTCCCCTGCTCAGAGACTACGCGGTTAGGAATGCGGCTCTCACTTGAAACGGTAGCATTTTCACAACACTCTTGTGGTCTAGGTGGTTGTTAGAGGAAAGGCAATTGACACATCACGGCAAAGTGTTTTTGTTCATTTCTGATTCAGAGGAAAAGCAGGGAAGGAAAATACAGGTGTGCCTATTCCATTGTTACACCTAAAAGTTGGGTGGCATTCACGTTCAGGAGCAGATTCTGCCCTCCCAAGGCAGATGAAAGGCAGAAAACCTGTCTCCATCTGTAAGAAATAAAATAAACATGGAAGAAACAATAGCAGGTCGTACAATTTTACAGAAAGGTCATAAAGGGCGAGGAGAAGCTGCTGATGCATCCAAGCTTTGCATGCCCTGGGCTTTATCACAGGAGATGGTCTGTCACTATTAAGCCCACAAGCATCACTCGAGGGCATTTCAATACATAGCAAAACATTGAATAAATTTAATCTTAGCCATGTTAACAATGACTGTGTAATACAAGGAGTGTCTAGAGAAGATTTGAAAAGTAAGCACTATTGTCCACTGTCTTAAACTCCTTGTGTGTTCAAAACAATCTTGCTCATGAGGACCTGCTGCTTTATCAGCTGATATTTGTTGCATATTCAGCTCATTTTGATGATGCAAAAAAGTTTTCTGACTTATCCTCATTGCTGTGGTGTTCCCTGCTTCACCACGTTGTTGCACAACTCTGCATCTCATGATTCGTTTCCTTTTAAGACTTCAATAACCAGGTCCTTGCTGGTATCAATCCACTCCCTTTGTTGGCTTTCGGTGGGAATGAATCAAAGTCTTTTTCGTGATTGTTTAATTTTACATACTTCCCCATCTTACGTGGTATTAGAGGCTTGGAGTTGGGGTTATTCAACCTGGAGAAGACAAGACTGTGGGGAGAACCTACAGCAGCCTTCCAGTACTAAAAGGGCCTCCAGGAAAGCTGGGATATTTCCTAAAAATTTCACACATCAATATGCATTGTTACTGTATTTGGAAACAGAAGTAAAGAAATAATAGGATTGAATCACAGCAGCCTCTGTTAGCCACTGTGTCCCTGCCCCATTATCCTCCTGGATTGAGATGTGCCAGAAAGTCTGTCAGTTATGCTCAAGGGTACCGATTGCCTCAATTTCCTGTAAATTAGCTTTTCTGTGCTTTGCAGACAGCAAATTTTCTTCCCATTATGTCTTGGAGGTGCATTTTTAGGTTGTTGCTGTCTTGGAGCTGCATAAACTCCTATTTTATTATGGACAGTTCTCTAAGCAATGGTCCTTGGCTCAGTGAGATGGGGCAGGAGATCAAAGAATGAGGGCTCCAGTGTGCTGAGTGCTCCTCCCAGCTCTCCCACTGAATCAACTGTTGTGGCTGAGTTCATTATTTAACCTCAGCCTTTTAACAATCCCATCAAGAAATCAACAATAAAAATTACCCAATTCATTTGGGTGTTGTACAAATGAGCGGTTGTGTGTAAAGGAGCGAGATATAAAAAGAAAGGGCTAAGATTGAGAAATAAGGATGGGACTATTAAAATGGGCAGCAACTAAACTGGTGTGATTACAAAGCAAATGTGATTTCCACGGAGGGAATTAAAATAGGGTTCATGGATTGAGAGGATTTGCAGAGTCTGAGGAGGAAGAAGACTATTGAATAATGATGAAGAACAGGTTATAATGGTCCAAAGGTGCCTGGTTTGGAGGAAAAGTAATCAGCTCAGGGCAGGAACCATCAGGGAAGTTACTACTGATGATTTCTAGAGGAGATGATTAAGACAGAGGCCAAATAATTTACCAAACACCTCTTGGCAATTAAGTGAGCCTCTGGGAGGAGATCTTGGGCATGTCTTGTACTTGTTACTGTTATTATTTATAATTATAATTGTATTATCTCTCAGCTTATGTAAATTAGGTTGGCGCCCAGATACCATGAAAATAGAGACCTGTCAGTCACTACTGCCAGGAACCGATGAACAAAACTAACTGGGTTTAGGTATGGTGAAAGGAAGGATTACTGTCCCCACTGGAAGGAACCTCCTGCCTCCAGTCCTCACCCCAATGCATGCAGGACCACCAGGGCTTCTAAAAACCTCTCCCCCAAATTCTTGCAAATATCATGGAGTTATAGAACCACAGAAACATAGAATAGAATCATAGAATCACCAGGTTAGAAGAGACCCACCAGATCATCGAGTCAACCGTTCCTATCAAACACTGAACCATCATAGAATGGTTTGGGTAGGAAGGGACCTTAAAGATCATCTAATTCCAACCCCCCTTCCATGGGCAGGGACACCTCCCACTGCATCAGGGGCTCCAAGCCCCATCCAACCTGGCCTTGAGCATCTCCAGGGATGGAGCAGCCACCACTTCTCTGGGCAACCTGTTCCAGGGTCTCATCACTCTCATCATGAAGAAATTCTTCCTTACGTCTAGTCTAAATCTGCCCCTCTCCAGTTTATACCCATTGGGAACATAGAAACTTAGATTTTTAAAAAGGATGAGACCATGAGTTGATTTCTGCAATGAGTAGAAAGAAACTAGGAGTGAATACTGTCCTTATTTTGAGATGAAAGAGTTCTGTAGGCTGCAACATGGATGTGATAGCGTACAACTCATAATTGCTTAACAGCAAGTAACATGAGAAGATTCCTCCACCAGTTGATGTGACAAATGCAGGAAAGTTTGTTTTGTAACTAGGAAGGGCTGCATGCCTGAAGTGTGGGTCAGACCCTGGAGCTGCTCTGAGGAACCGTATAAAAGTGGTTGGAGCACGGAGCTCCTCAAACCATTCTACTTGGCTCCTCCTTGGTGGTGAACTGAGTAAGTCTGGCTTCTTTTAAATCTATTCCATGAGTTGAAGAGCAACTTTAATAAGAGTTTTCATGTATTATACTTGTGTCTGAGCACTTAATATTTCTTTGCCTCTTATTGAAAGAATGTTATTTTCAGAAAGGTTCTGTAACTTTTCATCTTCGCAGGCTTTGGAGGGGATGAGATTGGTTTGGAGAGCCGGAGGCTTTGAAAGATGCTTGAATGTTTTAGAAAAAGAATGCTTAATGAATTCATCTGTGCCTAGGAGTGTTTTGTAAATGAAGACAATAGTTTTAGGAACAGCTCTGTCCTTTATGAGGCTCTGCTATCTATTCTTCATTCTTTCTGCATATGAATTGCAACTGGAACAGGCTGCCCAGGGAGCGGGGTTGAGTCACCTTCCCTGAAGGGGTTTAAGGGATGGGTGGAGGAGGTGCCGAGGGACATGGTTTAGTATTTGATGGGAACGGTTGGACTCAATGAGCCGGTGGGTCTCTTCCAACCTGGTGATTCTGTGATTCTATGATTCATATTTAGCTGTAGAAGACTAACTTTGAGTGCTGTAGTTTGACTAAATGAGGGCTCCCATTTGCAAATACACCTGCATTGTTGCCCTTGACCCACGCTCTCCCCACCCTCTGTGTTTCAGGCTTATTCCATCCGGAAAGATGTCTTCCTACAGGCAGATCTGCAACTACAACAGCTACTCACCCTGCGAGGTCACCTGCCCACCGCCGTGCGCAACCGCTTGGAACCAGCCCTGCGTCACCTCCTGCGGGGACTCCCGTGCCGTGGTCTACCCACCACCCGTGTCCATCGTCTTCCCAGGCCCCATCCTCAGCTCCTGCCCCCAGGAGAGCTTCGTGGGCACCTCAGCCCCAATGGAGATAGGCAGCTCCTTTGGTTACGGGAGGTCCCTGGATGCCCAGAGCTCCTTTGGGTCCAGCTTTTCCCTGGGAGGCAGGTTCTCCTACCCCTGCTATTCCCGCAGGTACACGACTTACCGTCGTGGGAGCTGTGGGCCCTGCTAAGCCCCACAAGGATTCCCTGGGGAGCTGGACCCAGCAGGGACCAGAGCAAAATCCCAGTCCATGAGTGAGCAGAGGGACATGGCTTTCAGAAGAGCAGCGTGCCAGGCTGAGCAGGGACCTCAGGAGCTCAGCACTCCTGAGAAAAAATCCCAGACACTCTATTTCCCTTCCTGTTGGATTAGGTATCTGCAAATGAGCTCCCAAATCTGTTTTTGAGGGCTTGTTTACTTGAGAAATATAGAAAAGGCTTTAGTTTAAATTCAAGTGGTTTATAGATTCCATATATTCTGGACTCCAGTGTGGACTGATGCCTCAGGGCTTCTGAGGTATAGTGGGAAAACTTCTCCAGTTTGATTCTGAGAGGTGCCCTGTCTCACATGGTCTAGAACTTAAAAAAAACCCCCAAACTTTGATCTCTAATGCTACAAATGCAACAAACACAGAAGACCAGCTGAGAAACTGCAGCCCTTGAAGAAGACAACTATGTCCATCCCCAGCAAGCCCTGCATATGTGTTCTGTACTCTCTGGATTGTCATGTTCTGCTGCTATAAAGTCCTTGTCCTGTTTCAATAAAATTCCTATTGCATCGCAACAATCACCTTCTGGTTTCTTCTTCCCCAGGACCCCTATGGGACCCTCTGGACCCCTCCAGAGCCCACTGGCACCACAAGACTTTGTGAACAGCCCCTCTCCAGGTTTCTTGTAGCCCCTTTCAGGTACTGGAAGGTCACTATAAGGTCTCCTCGGAGCCTTCTCTTCTCCAGGCTGAACAACCCCAACTCTCTCAGCCTGTCCTCCTATGGGAGGTTCTCCAGCCCTCACATCATCCTTGTAGCCTCCTCTGGACCCGTTCCAACAGCTCCATCTCCTTCTTACGCTGAGGATTTCAGAACTGGACACAATACCTCAAATGAGATCTCACAAGAGACACTCATTTATATCAGAGCAGACAAACATGCAAAAGTATCTGTGGTGTTTACGAAATATTATAATTTGTGTCAGATGTTTCAAATGACAGCAACAACTGAGCCTAATCCAAGGTTCTCTGTGGAATTAAGCCATTTAGCTTTAGGGCAGCAATTATATCTTCTATTAAAAGTGGCATGATAACTACCCACTTCTTTTAAAATATTAGTGATGTTAAGACATTACGAAAAGCAAAACAGCTGGGAAAGTGACAGGTGGTGGACTTCGAGTTGTCTCACTGTGTAAACAGAAACGTTGATTAAGGGAAGGGTCTGGTGGGGGTTTATCACTGGACTGATCTTCATGAACAGACATCGATGAAGACTTTGAAGAGGATGTGGTGTTCCAACATCTCTTTGGATCATACAATTGGCAGCAAGAACTCGAGACGCCGACCCAAGCTGCTTTCATGGGTGGTTCATGATGACCCTGGCTAGGAGTGCATACTCAGACTTACCAGGATCATGTAACTAGACTAGCCTGGAGCACATACCTCAACCTGCAGGTAGGTTTCGCAGTCCCTGCTGAGCTGTCCTCGCATCAGGATCTGAATCAACCCGAGCTGATTCCACAGGAGGGCAGCAGCCCCCGCGCAGAGCTGCGCAACCAGCCAGGCATCCCAGCTGGGTCCCACAGCCCCACCGACCTTGCCCTGTCCCCACAGAAGAGACCAACCTGCCCCAGACCACATCCCCCACAGGCTGGGAATAAAGAGGAACCTCCAAATCCCCTGATGAAGACCTTTTTTGCCCTGTCAGACCTTCCCAGCTATGGATTCAGTGGGTTTCTTGGCTGTTGCCCAGCATCTTTGTAATGAAAGCCTTGGTGGATCATCTAGAGCTGGTTTACTGCTCAAGTTTTCCTCTTTTCCTGTGTTTACCTCTCTCCTTAACCATGCGGTTTGTTTAACCTCTGGGATCGGGTTTGTAGTGGGGAGCTGGGGGGACAATGTTGCTTGTTGTGGACACTCAGCATTAGGTTTTTCAAGTCTGGTAGCTCAGGGCTTGGCAGGGATGCTCTCTGAGTGGTTTCCCTAATAAAAACCCATAGGCTGCTGGGGTTTTAGCCCTTTGAACTCCCAATCTCTGCTTGATAGAAGGATAAAAATGGCTTTGGGTACTTTAAAATGTTAAAAAATCATATTGTTTTAAAATGTCTTCGCCTGCAGAGTGAACCTGCAGTTCTGGAACTACTGGGCTGAGGGGTCCAAATGTCTTTCATGAGCCCCTCTCTTGAACTTGTGCTGATGGGAACAGCCTATATCTTGATCATTCCCATGAAAGGTATCATCAGAAAACAAAATAAAAGCAACTTAATAGTAAAAATAATCATTTTACTAGAAAAAAAAATAATTCCTGAGGAGATATGGAGATAAATATGTGTGAAAACATGACCTTTTTTTTTTTTTCCCAAATTATTATTACAGAGTCTTGGGGAATGTAACCCCAGTAATATACTATTAACATTATATTAACATACCACTTTACGTGTGTAATCCATCGGTGTGTGTTTGTGAAGCACCTTGGCTCCCTTTGTTCTGCGGAAGTCTTGGGATATTTCAGGGTGGGTATAATTGCAAGAACAACATGGTATTTCCTAGGCACCAAAAGACTTGAGTAGGCAAACGCATGTACGTGGCCATTACGGAAGAATGACATTAACATAATCTTTAGTATAAAAACAGCATCTGAAATTTCTTGGCAGGACATACTGAACGTCCTAGATGGTGTTTGCCTAGAGGGACCTACTGCCGGCACCAGCCAGGCGGACAAAGCTACTCAAGGCTCTTAGCAAGACATCCAGGAGCAAGTGAAGGGTTTAGTAGGCATGGTGGTGCTGGACTCGATGATCTTAGAGGTCTTTTTCAACCTTAACAATTCTAAGAAACTGGTGCTCCAGGTCCGCACGTGGCTGTTCAGACTTAGATGGGGAAAAGAGTTCTTTGCAAAAGCAGCCGGAAAAGCTGGGATGTAGAAATATGAAGAATATCTTGACACTGGCTCTGTTTGGTTGGCTTATCAAAAGGAAGGTCTCCAACTAGGACTGGTTATGAGGTAGAAAAGGGCACTCTAAAAATGTGGCTACCCTCTAAAGATGTGTACCTAGAAAATGCAGAACCATCTTTCTTTATGAATAAGATTTTGCTCGCTGGCTTCCAGACTGAAATCTAGGTTATATGACTGACGTCCTGATTTCTCACCGAAGCCTACAAGAGCAGGACCAAATCTTCACTTTTACCTGGGCATCAAGTTTTGAGCAGTCTAGGAAGGGTCTCCAGGCCACCTTGTGTTCCTCTATACAAGGCTAAGTGTCACCAAGAGAGCATTGCAAATAAGGAGCAGAGGAAAAAGGAGATTCAGCAGGCCAGTGGTTGCAGAAGGATTTTAATGTGAATGCAAAGTGGAGTAAACATTTGCAGAAAGAATAATGCAGACTAGAAAGAGCATATTTCTAGAGACAAGAAAAGCTAAAACTAATCACCCATTCCAGTGTGACTCATTTCATCAAGTTGCTCACTTTCCTCAACCTTTCTGATCCCGACTTACAAATCCCTTTTTGTGCTTTGTTCCAAAACCACGGTCAACATCAAACTGGACAGAGAAAGCTAAAAGCGCAGATGTGAGATGCAAAGCCACAAGAGTAAAGAAAGCATTGATCTAAGCTAAAGCATTATGGTGATTCTATGATTCTATTCTGTAGGAATTAAATGTAGGGTCCTGGTTTTCCGGATCGCATCCCTCTCCGCCTGTAAATCACATGCCATATCCTTTCACTTCTTTCTCATTCTTTATCCGTGCTATTCTTTGTTTTAAGCTGGTCAGATCTTCTTACAGAAGCCCCTCTGGCTAGGATGCTTCCAGCGAGTGGAGTAGGTGTAGGAACATTCCGGAACGCATGGAGGGGCGCACGGAGGAGGACACTGGGGAACACATGGAGGAGGACAGGGAGGAGGACAGGGAGGAGGACAGGGAGGAGCACACTGGGGAACACACGGGGGCTCGCACTTGGTTGCAACTTGCGCGGCGCAGGCCTCCAGGCACTCGAGGCCCTTCTGACCCGAAGCAATCGGCACGCCCGACTGCAAGGCAGCAGCCACCTCAGCAGACTCCGTGGAGCCCACGACGGTCTCCTGTGGGTAGGTGGTGAGGATGGGTCCTGGGATGGTCACGACCACGGGAGGTGGGAATATAATCACGCGGGAGTCTGGGCAGGCGATGACACAGGGCTCGTTGCAGGCGGCAGCACGGGGCTCGGGGCATTTTCCGTCACATGGGACGGCGCATGGCTCAGCGCACGCTGTTTTCTGGCAGGACATCTTTCAGCTGTGCTGGAAACCTGCAAGGTACGGGGCAGAAGCAAATACAAAACCAAAGAAGCTGGTAGAACAGGATCAACACTTAGTCTAACGTGAGCCCTGAAGAGGCACAAGTTGGTAGATGGGTCGATACCCATTCTCTTCTGCCTTGCTTTGCTCTTTCCAGAGTCTGATGCCTTCCTGCAGATACTAAACAAACTCTTTGGGGCTTAAATAGCATCTGTTTCCTTCTACGTAACTTGGACTCCAGGGTAGGAGTTCAATAAAGTAGAGTAACACAGGACTTGGCACTGCAGAAATGGAATACACAGGAGAATTTCTGAATTGAAAAGTTTTCTGGACTAAGCTGGTAAAAGGCAGAAGGAGTACATAGTCCTTATATTGTCCATGAGGAAGTCATTCCATAAGATATCGAGTACTATGCTTTTAGCACATTTTAGTATCAAGCTTACTTTGAAAATTAGACAAAGAAGGGCACTGGCCCAGGTTGCCCAGAGCAGTGGTGGCTGCCCCATCCCTGGAGGGGTTCAAGGCCAGGTTGGATGGGGCTTGGAGCCCCTGATGCAGCGGGAGGTGTCCCTGCCCATGGCAGGGGTGGAACTGGATGGGTTTGAGGTCCCTTCCAACCCAACCCATTGTGTGATTCTATGAGCTAAAGCACAGAAAAACCTGAAAGCAGGTTTCCTGAATTTACATTTCAGAGAGAGAAAAGCTGTTGACAAATCTGGACTAAATTCTATACCTTCTTTTGTTCTTTTGAAATAAATTGAAGGGTGGGGAAGCACTTTGGAAAATGTCATAAAGCTCCAGTTCAGGATGTCATTTCAAACTGATTCAAATGCCAAATCAAAGCACCAAATGAAGCAACTAGAATGTTTTGGTTTCAGCCAGGGCGATGACTTATTTCTTGTCTAACTAAGCTGTATATTAGAAAAGCCTGGGTGGTGCTCAGATTGACCAAGCAGTTTTTCACTTGTTGTTTTAGATGTGATGCCAAAATACCCATTCTTCACCTAAACTTCTGACATCAAACCCTAATCTAGACACTCTTCAGGTTCCCACCTCTCCATTCCACTACATCTATTAATTCCATGTTCTTGACTTGGCCTGCAAATCCCCCAGCCGAAAGCAAACCCAAACACACCACACAGAGTACACAACATTTACAGTGGATAATATATTCTTACACAGCCAGTTGAATGTTTTGCATAAGGCTATTGCTTTGCATAACCAGAACAAAACCACCCAGAGCAACTTCTTGAGGAACATATGCCTTAAGTAGACATTTTTTGGCTTCCTATTTCACCTGTGAAGCTACACTGAGAGGCAAACCTCTCAGCTTATCGGCAAGTGCCCAAGAAGGTCCCAGGTGGGGCATTTCCAAAGTCAGATCAGGAACTCTGTAAGGCCACATCTACAGAGACGCCATGTCCAGTCTCAAAGGTGACGGCAGCAATTTCACTATCTCAGCATTTTATACAGCTCGTTTATATGATACCCCTATCCAAAATTAGACAAAAATTGAAGCCACAAGGTCAGAACAACACTGCCAGATGAATACGGCTGCTTAAGATCTTTTAATGCTACCTAAAATATATATGCATTAAATTTCCATAAAACAATGGTAGTAAAATCTGTTCTTTTATCTAGATTCCAAATGTATTTTTAAGCCTCAACCCATCAGTGCCTCTGAATGAATAATTATCAAAGGACTATTGCATTAAATTAAATCCCTTTGTTTTGAATCACAGGGTATCAACCCAAAATTCACCCATAAAGCAAACACAAAGCTTTCAAAATTGATATTCCTTTTCTTTTTTTTTTAGATAGAAGAAGTTATATCAGAATCCAACTTACCCAGTTGACTGAGGAGAAGTCAAGAGAATCTGCTGGAAGATCTCTGAACCATGAATGGCTTTATATACCTTCCTGGACCACCAGGCTGATGCAAGACAATAACGTCATATTTGTACATTAGCTTCCATTACTCCCCAAACAGAATTTGACATGTAATTACGGTAATTGTTTTGCTTGCTCTTTGAGTTAATTATCCCATTCTCGCCAGCACATGACATGCAAAATCCCATCGTCAGATTCCTTTCATTTCCCAGTTTTCAGCACCAAACCCATTCTCGCACCTCTGATGGGATGGAGGTTGCCCGCAGGACAGAGCTCAGGCTGGCGTGGGAGCTCTGCCAGTGCTGTGGCTGCTCAGAGGCTCTGCAGGACTCACCCTTGCACCTCCTTGGAAAACAGGAGTTTGTTATCCTTGCTTGACATCATGACCTCCAAGAATGCATAAAAGCCTAACCTAGCATTAGGAGTAAGTGTGCTCGCTAGTTCAAAGCTTGTTAGGATGTGTTTACAGAAACTGCAGTCACTGCATGACTGTAGGGTCAGGACTGCCTTGGAGAGACACTTCTAGCAGAGCCCAGCATTGCCTGTGGTGGCTTGGCTCCTCTTTTGATGCTCCAGTCACTTAGAATCATGGAATCATAGAATGGTTGGGGTTGGAAGGGACCTCAAAGCCCATCTAGTTCCAACCCAAGCCATGGGCAGGGACACCTCCCACTGAACCAGAGGCTCCAAGCCCCATCCAACCTGGCCTTGGACATCCCCAGGGATGGAGCAGCCACCACTGCTCTGGGCAACCTGGGTCAAGACTTCCCCACCCTCACAGGAGAACATTTCTCCCTTAAAATCTCATCTCAATCTCCCCTCTCACAGCTGAAAATCGTTCTCCATCATCCTATCCCTGCCTTCCTGATCAAAAGCCCCTCCCCAGCTTTCTTGCAGCCCCTTTTAGCACTGGAAGGCTGCTCTAAGCTCTCTTAGAGCCTTCTCTTCTAACCCCAGTTTAGCATAAGAGATGTTCTCCTCTGCAATATAATTCCTGTACAAACCCAGGAAGAAGCGTAAGAGGAGAAAGCTCATTTTGGTTAATGTGAGAGGGATCTAGGAATTGCTTGGTCTGGTTTGGAATAAATCACTCCATCCCCAGTTCCTTTTGCAGTGGTTATGGTCACAGCTGCATCCGGAAAATGCTTACGAGAAGAGTTCTGTGGGAAACCCAAGGTAAGTGAGCAATGCTGTGGGAGAGCTGGTCATTCCCATTTAGTATATGGTCAGCCCAAGGAAGAGAAGAGCAACCGATTTGTGTAAGATACCTTAGGAGGGCTTTGGCGATACAAAGGGTTAAGAGTTACCGTATCAATTTGTGCCTGATTTGACCTTCTGTGATGACCCAGCAATTCATGCTGTGTTTGAAGCACAGACCCAGCCCCCTCAGATGATATAATACAATTTAAATCAGCAAATGCGCCCTGGTGGGAAAGGTGAATATTTAGCCAACTTGTTTTAAACAGTATGATTAGGATAACAACTGCAGAACTGGCTTTTAATCAAAAAAAAAGCAAAACCACAAAGGGATCCAAATTCCCAAGGTGTTTATCATTACTTGATTCAGAGAATCACATGGGTGGCCCTGACACATATATTTTAAAGTGACGCTATGATTCACTATTATAGAGCTTAATAGCAACAACCTGTTATTAACATTATAGCACCACAATACTTTGCATGTATAAAACATTAGTGGCTGTTTGCAAAACTGTCTGAAAGCATTTCCTCAGAATATTTCCAATAAGTGCTCTTGCCTAGAGGATCCTCCAAAATCGCTCTGCTTCCAGAAGTTAATTGCTAGCGTAGAGATTGCGACGATAATAAGCAAGAATGTTGTATATGTACAGAAATGAGGGAAGGGAAATGAATGCAGATGTTGTTTGATGTGTGTGTGAGTGCTCTGCTTGGGTTGGGAGATCCCAAGATGATGGTGGCAACCAGAATTGCTTCCCAAACATAGTTTTACACTCAACTGACTCCTCTTGAGAGGGAGACAAGATGTGCCACTGTTGGAGGAGATGAGCAGTGTCCGTCAGGCGTTGTTCTTGTAGGCACAGCCCAACACATCAGCTTCTGGCAGCTCTGCAAATGGGTGGAGTGACTGGCGTTCAGCTCCTTTCAGCAGGACCAACCCTGCCAGGCAACTTTTGCCATGGCTCCTCCTGTGCTCTTGCTAACTCTTAGCTCACATGGCAGCATCCTCCCTTAGCTTTTGTCCCGTGCTTGGCTGTCTCAGAGGTATTTCCAGCTTCAGACATCCATCTGTCGCTACGTTTCTGAGTCAGAAGCGTTTCCCAGGGTGCCTCACAGTAGGAAGAACTGCTCTCACCCTCCTGGCTCCAGAGGGAGCTTTTGAGTTAACTCCACTTTCACATAGATGTATAAATTTAGTCTCTTACATTTATTTATTTAAGCTGAAAGAGGGGAGATTGAGATGAGATCTTAGGGAGAAATGTTTTCATGTGAGGGTGGGGTGGCCCTGGCACCAGAGCAGTGGTGGCTGCCCCATCCCTGGAGGGGTTCAAGGCCAGGTTGGATGGAGCTTGGAGCCCCGATCCAGTGGGAGGTGTCCCTGCCCATGGCAGGGGGGAAACTGGATGACCTTCTTGGTCCCTTCCAACTCAAACCATTCCGTGGCTCTACGTCATGCTTTGTGATGTTATAGTTCTTGTGAGTCTGTAATCAAATCGAATGTGCTGGATAGTTTCTGTGAAATGAGAGCAAGAAACTCTGCGAGTAACTGGAAGAGGGGCAGTTTCCTCTATTAAGGAAACACTGTTATTAGGGAAGAAAGAATGTGCAAGCATTTTATTATAACTATAATTAACCGTTGGAATAATTTGGATGAGAGATTCCTTATTGACTTTAAATCAAAAGTGAGTGTTCAGTCAAAAGGTGTATGAGAGTTTGAGGAGAAATTACGGAAATAGAGAAAATACTTTCCAGTTTATATTGTCCAGAAGATCCCTCCTGGCCAAAAAAATATCTGTGGGAAACGGAAAGCAAAATGTCTGTTGTGACTTAAGAGAACAGAATCATAGAATCGTTAAGACTGGAAAAGACCTCTAAGATCATCAAATCCAACCCCACCATGCCTGCTAAACCATCTCCTGAAGGGCCACATCTACAGGTTTTCTGAACACCTCCAGGGAGAAACAGTAGAAAATCGTATCTATTACATTTCTAACTCTGGTTTTGTCTTTGCTCTTATTCATGTCTAGGTCTTCTACAGACACATCCATTTTCGTGTCAGTGGACTCATCCACCCAGATCCATAAAGGTGAGTCACATTGTTACGGGAAAGCATCCTCATAAAAATTAAGGGGAGCCGGGAGCACTGAGTCAAGAAAGAGCTGAAGAGCACGCGTACACATCAATCTACACATTCAGTTTCTTTATAAAAGATCTAGAAATCGGAGCCCTTCACATGAATGAATTATTTCATTACAATTAATTTGAACTGATATTGCATGTTTCTGTTTTCAAGAGGAGAATATCTTCCATAGGTCATATTTCTAGGAAGGTAACAGCTGATTTACCTGTTAAATTCCATGACAGGTGACACTGCTAGTAAATACTAAGGGATGTGGTGCAAAATTCATATTTCCCTCATTAAAACAATGCTTTTGTGTAATAAAGGGAATGGATTCTCCTCTAGAATGCTCAGATTCCTCTGGGCTATTGCTGAGTCACCCAAAAGATTATTTGAAAACATAGGTTACAAGGGAAAAAAAATAGACATTTGAGTTTGAATGCAATGTAGGTTTAATGAAAGGAAAACACAGGATACAATTGGGGAAGACAAGTATGGGGAGCAAAAAGGACATTTCCCAGGGCTTGGGGAAGCAACGCAGCTCCACGTGTGTCAGCAAAGCCCATGGCTTTGACATCACCAGCTTGCAGCTTCCCCTGCGAGGTTAGCACAGCCCAGGGCTGCTGGAGCGGAAGGTCTTGCCTCTTCAGAAATAACCATAACCACAGCTTCCTCCACCAAACCTCCGGTAACCACAGGAGCTGCCTCCTCCAAAGGAGGAGCCCCCAAAGCCCCCGCCGTAGGAGCGGGAACTAAAGGATCTTCTGCCTCTGCATGAACCTCCGTACAAGCCCCCAGAGCCAAAGGAACTGCCCCCTCCGTAGGAGCCTCCAGAGCCAAAGGAACTACCTCCTCCATACAAGCCCCCAGAGCCAAAGGAACTGCCCTCTCCGTAGGAGCCCCCAGAGCCAAATGAGCTACCTCCTCCGTAGGAGCCTCCCATCCCTAGGGAACTGCCCCCTCCATATGAGCCACCCATCCCTGATGAGCCGAAGCCTCCATATGAACCTCCTTCTAGAGACCCTGATTCCCTATTAAACCCGCCCATGGGGGACGGGAACGAGGTGCCCACGAAGCTCTCCTGAGGGCAGGAGCTGAGGATGGGGCCCGGGAAGGTGATGACCACGGGCGGTGGGTAGACCACGGCACGGGAGTCCCCGCAGGAGGTGACGCAGGGCTCGCTGCAGGCATCAACATATGGCTGGGGGCAGGTCACCTCACAGGGTGAGTAGCATCTACTGCTCACGAGCTGTCCTCCAGAAGACATTTTTCGTGATGTAGATAAACCTGCAGCAGAGGTTAAGGAGTAAAATTAAAATGTCTATGCAGCTCTGTGCCTTGACGGAATCACCCTGATGATGCAAGTGGTGTGTTTCCTCATAAAAGGAATTACTTTCTTGTAAACAGGAGAATGGATTTTGCAGAGTTATCTAACTTTACATCAGTCTGAAATGTTCCTCAGCATGGTTATAGCTAAATAATTCGATACAATCACAACTTTTCTTGCAGCCCAGTGTAGCTGCCGGTAAGGAGTCTACCTCCCTGAAGCATCTTTAGTCTGTCTTTGTTCCAAGAGTGTTTTCTGCCTCTAGTTCTGTTAAGGACAAACTACTAATTTGTTCACTTCAGGTATCGGGTTCTTTTGGAAACAGGTTTGACAGACACCGTAGCTATAAAGATAAATCAACAATGGGTTTTGTTGTATTTGTGTGTGTACAAATGAATTTTCATAGAAATATGGAATGGTTTGAGTTGGAAGGGACCAGGAAGGCCATCCAATTCCAACCCCTGCCATGGGCAGGGACACCTCCCACTGCATCAGGGGCTCCAAGCTCCATCCAACCTGGCCTTGAACCCCTCCAGGGATGGGGCAGCCACCCCTGCTCTGGGAAACCAGGGCCTCCCCACCCTCATAGCAAAACATTTCTCCCTAAGATCTCATCTCAATCTCCCCTCTTTTGTCTTAAAACTCTTCCCTTTGTCCTGTCCCTCCACTCCCTGATCAAGAGCCCCTTTCTAGCTTTCCTGGAGCCTCTTTCAGTCCTGGAAGCTGCTCTAAGGTCTCCATGGAGCCTTCTCTTCTCCAGGCTGAACAACCCCAACTCTCTCGGCCTGTCCTCACATCTCCAGCCCTTGGATCACCTCCACAGCCTCCTCTGGCCTCACTCTAACAGATTCTTGTCCTTCCTGTACTGAGGACTCCAGAACTGAATGAAGGGCTCTAAGTGAGGTCTCACCAGAGCAGAGCTGATGAGGAGAATCCCTCCCTTTCCCTGCTGGTCCCTCTTCTTTGGGTGCAGCCCAGGATGCGGTTGGTTTCTGGGCTGCAAGCCCATATAAATGCCAAGCTGTACATTGTTGAGTTGTAACCTCCTTATCAAATTAACAGCATTTAATTGACACTTTCCCTTTGTGGTTTGGAAGAGCACAGCCTCACATTTCCAGATCAGCATCTATCGATGTTTTCTGCTAAATGGCTACAAAATCTTACCTGCTTAAGTAAGAAAAAAAAAAAAGATATTGCTGATCATTGCACAGTACTGACATAGAATTCATTCCTGAGCTAAACACTGACAGCAACATCCCAGCTAATATAAAGGAGCTTAAATGTAGAGGACTTACCGGGCTCACAGAGCAAATGAGACTGAAGAGAAGTTGTTCGTGAACCTGGAGGGAATGCAGAGCTTTTATACAACCCTCCAGACTGCTACGAGGATCTGCAACACACTTTGGTACACGAGGCGTGATGGTTAGCCAGCAAAACATTTTGCTGCATAAGCTACTTCTAATTGTAATAATTGTTTTGATAACTGATAATGATTAGTAAATCAGCTCCACATCATACGATGAGCGCAACACACCCTTTGTCTTTCTTTAATCCTTACATTGTTTTTATATGCATTTTATGACTAGTGCCACCTCCTGACCTCATTTGGATTGCAGGGAATTGAGATGCATTTGGCTCAGCAAGCTAAAGCCATCAGACTTTTCCTTAAACAAGATAAAGACATCAGCTTTGCTCTGTCAGGAGAAATATTTTCTGTTCTGCAGTGGATTCCATTTAGATTTAGAACTGCACAAAGCTGGGAAAGTGGCATATTTAATCTTTACTGCTCCTCAATGGGAGGGGTCATTTTTTCTGCCTGTTTAACATCCACCCAAGTAAATGCTTACAGAAGTGCTTAATCAAATGCCCGCTGTCATCCAAATAAGTACAAGGAAGCACCGTGTGAGGACATGGAGTAATTTTATTATCATCATTCTCATTTTGCAACATTTCTAGAGAACTGTGGTGCTCTAGCAAGGCACAATGCTGTTTTCCAGTAGGCAATAATTTTAATTTTAGTTTAGTAGGCATGGTTGGGCTGATGGTTGGACTGGATGAGCTTGGAAGTCTTTTCCAACCTTAACAATTCTATAATTCTGTGATAACAAGGACTATTTTTTTCCAAGAAAGCCACAGCAGTTTTCCTGGCCTTACATCTTAGGAGACAGAGGTACAAGTGCATAAGTAGGAAGAGATACCCCTAAGCAATATGTTCTTTATCAATAACCAGAAACATAATGAGAACATTAGATATGACCGGTGCTTCTATATGGTTATAACCAGCAGATATCAAGCAGATTAATGCCAGAGATATCAATACCCAATTTGAATGTTTTGTTTCTAAATCAAAGTAAACTCAAGTAATTCTAGACCTTGACCCTTGGTCATAGTTGTGGGAGGAAAGCAACTGAATCTAAATGGTTGGGTTATGATTCTGTATCTAAGGTTTATGTCACTGTAATGTTTATATTTAATGTTTGTCGTTTATATCACTGGATTTCTGGTGATTTCAAGCCCGATTAGAAAATAGAGCACAGGGAGCCTATATGGTTAAGATCTTGCATCAGAATGCAAACGAGTCCTGTCAGGCATCAGTGGGCAGCTCTTGATTTCACAGTTTTGCTAGTCAGCAATTCTTTGTTCGCTTCTCAGTTAATGTTAATCTTCTCGGTTTCCTAGTTGGGTTGAGAAATATCAATTTACATGAAGAACTCTGGCACTGTTGCTTCCCTCACATTTCAGCAACCTTGGGAAGCAGTAGCATTTCTATTAACCACCCAACTGTTTGCAATCCAGATTTTGAAGAAGAAAAGTGGAATATTGTGTATAAAATCTGTTCGTGATCTTGATATGTTCCTTATATGCATCCATACTCATTCGAGCTTCAACCTCAGTGAGGGTCAGGTACAATATCAGGTCTCCATGTAACCCTCACATGCATCTATACTCATTCCAGTTTCAATTTGAGTGGGGATCAAGGAGAATATCAGCTGCTAGGTGGCTTTGTCAGGGTCAAAACATAAAGTAAAACACAAGGTGTGTAATGTTTGTAACGTGACTTGGAATTCAGAATAAAGTTGTCATCACATCACTCAAGAGAACAATCAGAACAATTAAGGAAATATTCCATCCAGCAAAACATGATTTGGCAACACGTACGAAGCTCTTGCACAAAGCGTGGCTCACGTCCCACTGGTGGTCTGGAGATATATATAAGAGTCCTCCAAGCACTTCAGTTTCATTGACGACAGCTCTTCATCTACGCTTCTCCAGACCTGGTGAGTTCAATCTCCTTCATTCTCTATAGGAAACATTAGGAAAATATTTTAACTGAAGACTGAGTCTTTGGCAGAAAGGTTGATGCTAAGCAACACTGTTTGAAGTTTGCCATACCTTAATTTTTAAAGTTATTTTAATATACACCTTTATAGACATGGGTGATGAATTATAAGACTGGATTTTCACAGGCGCTTGGACCAATTCAATATTATCCATTAGCTCCAGAGGTCTGTATAATACAACAAAATCTTGAAGATTAACTGCTTCCAAAGACCCATGGAGCTGGGCTTTGCTTTCCATGGTTACCAGTATTTCTACAGCATCAAAAAATACTTAGGGAAATACCAGGTGTTAGTGCGTGCGGGTTCAGAAAAATGAGCGAGAGCTAAATCTGAATCTTTCAACTCTTCTTTCATGCTTGTGAAAGACAATTAGAACAAGCTTCTTTTCCTCTGGCATTTGGGCTTTGTACTTATGTTTTATTTTGTTCTATAGGTTTATCTACATCACGAAAAATGTCTTCTGGAGGACAACTGAGCAGTAGATGCCAGCCACCCTGCGAGGTGACCTGCCCCCAGCCATATGTTGATGCCTGCAGCGAGCCCTGCGTCACCTCCTGCGGGGACTCCCGTGCCGTGGTCTACCCACCGCCCGTGGTCATCACCTTCCCAGGCCCCATCCTCAGCTCCTGCCCTCAGGAGAGCTTCGTGGGCACCTCGTTCCCGTCCCCCATGGGCGGGTTTAATAGGGAATCAGGGTCTCTAGAAGGAGGTTCATATGGAGGCTTCGGCTCATCAGGGATGGGCGGCTCATATGGAGGGGGCAGTTCCCTAGGGATGGGAGGCTCGTACGGAGGAGGTAGCTCATTTGGCTCTGGGGGCTCCTATGGAGGGGGCAGTTCCTTTGGCTCTGGGGGCTTGTATGGAGGAGGTAGTTCCTTTGGCTCTGGAGGCTCCTACGGAGGGGGCAGTTCCTTTGGCTCTGGGGGCTTGTACGGAGGCTCATGCGGAAGCAGAAGATCCTTTAGTTCCCGCTCCTACGGCGGGGGCTTTGGGGGCTCCTCCTTTGGAGGAGGCAGCTCCTGTGGTTACCGGAGGTTTGGTGGAGGAAGCTGTGGTTATGGTTATTTCTGAAGAGGCAAGACCTTCCGCTCCAGCAGCCCTGGGCTGTGCTACCCTCGCAGGGGAAGCTGCAAGCTGGTGACGTCGAAGCCATGGGTTTGCTGACACACGTGGAGCTGCATTGCTTCCCCAAGCCCTGGGAAATGTCCTTTTTGCTCCCCATACTTGTCTTCCCCAATTGTATCATGTGCTTCCCTCTCATTAAAGCTATTTTGCATCATTATGTTCGCCTGCTGTTTTCTTTCTTGCCTTTTCACCTACAAACCACCTTGACTATGAAACTCATTGCCATGAAGCCTGTTGAGAGCCGAGAACTTTGTCTTAAGTCTTCAAGAGACTGTCAGGACCCTTAAGCTGACAGCAGGAATGTGAAGCAGTGGAAAATGTTGCACATTTCAGGATTCCAAACTGGAATTCTGCTCCCTGGCAGTGTCTGACTCTCTAGACTCCCAGCCACAGAGCTCCACGATGATTGCAAACAAATGATCTAATTGGTTTTAAATTAAGCCCATTTCTCAATCCTATTAAAGTTTTGCTTGGAGCCAATGAGGTTCTTGATTGCAATCATTAAATAATTAGAGACTAAAACTCCTTAACTTCTTTAAAAGCAGGGAACTTAAGCAATTGCTTAATCGAGTGGGTACGCTTAAAGTTATTTTTTTTAAACTCTGGAAAAGCTGTCAATTGAAATTTTGGTTTTGCCATTTTCACCTTAGTTTTAACAATGTGATAAAAATTAGTTTTTAAAGTGGGATCAAGAATCTGTGATGGGGACATTGGTGTCCTGGCTCTGCCACCAGTCTCCTTGTTTCAGTTCAGTCTTCTTGCCTTTCTAAACAGGAACGATTCTATAATTGAATGTGAGTTATAAAACAACTTGAAAAATCCTTTTTCTTTGCTTCCTGACCTCCCTCGTGTTTTCCAAGCAATATCAAATGGAGTAGAGCCAGGTTTTATCACATCTTCAGCATTAGATGGAGCTCTCTTGGAGGCTTACCCACTGCTTGCTTTGCCATTGCTAAGGAAAACAACAATGCGAGGCAAGATTTCTGGTCCTGTGTCACTCATCGCTTACGAAAGTCTCTTTTGCAAACGCTTCTGATATGAAAACACATTATGCTGTCATATACATCCAGCCCTTTGATGGGGCCACAGTCAAATGGAAGTCCTAAATGGCTTCAGGTGTTTAACATTACAGGTTCAAGGTGAGAAGTCTCAGAAACCAAGTGTGGTTGATTTGCTTTGGTTACCATTCATGATCCCCAGAGGAATGTATTTTTATACTGATTTGCATTCTCTCAATAATATATTTAAGTTGCCTAAAGCCTGGGCATCTTCAGGAAACTGTGATAATTCCTATAAATTGATTATAAATGAAATATGGTGACAGAATGGATGAACAGACATCTTCAGAAGAGAAGAACTGGGTTCTACCACAGAGTGTGAAATAAAAACCCATTATGAGTCTCCATTCTTCAGTTCACCATGTCCCATCCCTTACATATATTTTTTCCCTATGCTTTTCCACATTGGAGAGAAAATCTGAAGCAGCCTTCTGAAAAGGTCTTGTACTTGTGGCAGTTTAAATCTCATCCTTCATTTCCTATTAAATGAAATGACGGCACAGATGAAAAATTATTTATCTGAGGGCTGCTTGTGGCAAGTGACTTTGGTTTGTTATGGGTTCGTGCACCAGCACAAACTATTGAATCATCAGCATCAGAAACCTCTGTGCCCTACGGAGAAGAAACATTCAATTGTTTCGTATGTTTTACTTTTGAAAGCTTGATTCAACTATCCTTTACACAACGCCTTTATTACTTAAGCAATTACTATCCTATTGCCATAAAACCCTGTAATTGTTACTCACAGGCTATGGAACCAGCCCTAGGAAGCCTAACAAGCTGGTGGAAGGATAGGACCAAAACCATCTTGTGGAGAAAGAAAAACTGAACAAAATTTGATGATGCAAGAGGATTTTAATACAATGGGAAAGGAGATACACTGCAGAATGAGGGTCACAAAACACAAAGCAACACTTCCTTGGTTCCAGGGAAGGGCACAGCATTCACTGCCTACAAAGAGTCGTTTTTCCATGGGTTGTTCCTCTCCTGTCTCAGTTCTATTGACTGTGACAGGCCTTTCAAACACTTTTTTCCCCTTCCATTGGCACATTGAAAACAGGAATCGAGCGCTCGGAGATGATTTACAGGAGCTGTCATTAAGAATTGACGAAGTAAAAAGAGCAAGCGAGAGGTGTGGGCCCAGTTTTCAGAGGTGCTGAGCAAGGGTGGCTCCTCTGGGTGATGCAATGGGCTTTCGCCATCTCTGAAAACCAACCCCAGCTGCAGATACGGATCTTGCGTTTTCGTCTCCTAAGTGGTTTCGTGGTCGGAGGGTGTTCACGCTGCCTTAAAATGAGCCACACTTTCCAAGGATGGATCCACGGCTGCTGCAGTAGGATCTCCTGGTGCAACAGGGCCCGATCCTTGAGGAGCCTCCAGACCCATAGGAACCCCAAGACCCATAGGAAACCCCTGTCCCTGAGGAGCCTCCATAACCTAAGTATCTCCCAGATCCATAGGACCCCCCGGTTCCTGACATGCCCCCAGAACCAAAGGAGCCGCCCATGCCATCAGAGCTGTATGAGGTCGTAGGACCAGATGTCTGGGGAACCCCTGCTCCCACCACGCTGTCCTGAGGGCAGGTGTAGAGATGCGGGCCTGGGAATCTGACTAAAACCGGTGGGGCTAACACCATAGCTGTCGAGTCTCCACAGGACATCACGCAGGGCTTAGAGGTACTGTTGAAGGCACACGGCTGTGTGCAGGTCACCTCCCAGGGAAGCAGGCACCGGGAGCTGATGTTGCAGGACATCGTTCTCAGGGTTCGAGGTGAAGCTGGGAAAGAGGAATTTATAGTCAGGAAACCATCATGGTCAGGGGCCGATGGGTGCCCATTAAACACATTCAGCAATGGGGTTAGGTAGGCAGATTAGATCGTATTCGTGCTTCCCATTCCTCCGCCAAGTCCTCCTGTCCTGTGATCCCTTTTCTCCTTCCCTTCTTGCCACAATGAAGGATGCCTAGGACTTTGTTTATTCAGTAGTGTTCAGCTTTGTTTCGCTTTATATTTGCACCTCACGTTTTGAAAGGTGTGAGAGAAAATAAAGTAAGTTCAAAGTCTATCTTAAAATGTAAAATTGAATCTGACCACTGCCTACAAGTTACTGCAGTGAGTCTCTTATGAAAAGTAAGATTTCACTGCAACACAAAGTCATAGAATCATAGAATCATGGAATCATGGAATGGTTTGGGTTGGAAGGGACCATGAAGACCATGCAGTCCCACCCCTGCATGGCCAGGAACACCTCCCACTGCATCAGGGGCTCCAAGCCCCATCCAACCTGGCCTTGAACCCCTCCAGAGATGGGGCAGCCACCCCTGCTCTGGGCAACATGGGTCAGGGCCTCCCCACCCTCACAGCAAAACATTTCTGCCTATGTTCTTGTCTCAATCTCCCCTCTTTCATCTTAAAACCATTCCCCCTCATCCTGTCACTACAGGCCCTGCTAAAAAGTCTTTCCCCCATCTTTCTTATAAGCCCCATTTAAGTATCAAAGGGCTGCAATAAGGTCTCCTCGGTGAGGTCTATCTCATTGCTAAAATACAAAATACAGACACAGAAAAGGGTTCTCATTTAAAACTACAGAGCCACAACAGTTATAAAAGTAGGAGCTTAAATCCAACTCACCTAGAGCACCAGGACAGACAAGTCAGGAGAAGCTGTTAGGAGACTCCCGAGATGTTCCTGCTTTTATACCCTTTTGCAGGCAACTCCAGGAATATCAAGCATCTCATAAAATCTTTAGTACTTATGAGACCACGGGTTTTCTTTTCTGAGTAACTCTTCCAATACCTGTAATTATTTTTGTAGTTTCTAATTAGTAAACCATCCAATATGGTTTACTACACTGACCTGCACAATATGACTCTCATATAATAAATTTGTGTGTTCTACCGTGTTGAAATTTTACAACCATATATGCAATATCATTCTGGATTTACAATGGAAACTGATCGACCTCTGCTAATGATTTACCAAGGAGGAACCCCCAGAAGGATCAAACCTGCACATCTGCTTTCAAGAATGGCCCAACCCCAATGGTGACAACATGAGATAATTTTGAAGTTCAACCTCAATTCTGAGTTTGAGATCCACCTTGGAGCAAAAAGACCTGGTGATGGTTGGGTATGTCCTTGCAGTGGCCTCACTGGCATCATCATCACAAGGCTCTAAGCATAATGTCCTACGGTTAATTTCAACACATGCTTGGGTAAAATTGCTCAGAGGGTTCAGTGCTTAAGGGAAATGCCGTGCGAGACTTCAGTCCCATTTATCTGTGTTTTGAAAGATGTTTTGCCTTGTCCTGGCCAGTGCTAAAGAATGATTTGTGAGGCCTGATTCTGTCATGGTGCTGTATCACCCTCTTAGTCAAGTGGTCACAGGCAGGGTTGCAAAGACCTCTGGCCTTCCTTTCCAGGTGGGGTTGGATGGGAGGTATTACAGCTAAATCGAAGGCTTGCAAATAAATTGTGGGACTGACACACCAGTAGGTCACCTTTCTTAAAGCCATTAAAGGAAGTAAACAGAGGGATCAGATCCTGTTTCGGTTGGAGCCAGAATGATGAGCCAGCGTGGCCCAGGTGGCCAAGAAGGCCAAGGGCATCTTGGCTTGGATCAGACCCGGCGTGGCCAGCAGGGCCAGGGAGGTTCTTCTCCCTCTGGACTCGGCCCTGGGGAGACCGCTCCTCCAATCCTGGGGTCAGTTGTGGGCCCCTCCCCACAAGAAGGATGTTGAGGCTCTGGAGCGAGTCCAGAGAAGAGCAACGAAGCTGGGGAGGGGGCTGGAGAAGAAGAGGAGTGGCTGAGAGAGCTGGGGGGGTTTAGCCTGGAGAAGAGGAGGCTGAGGGGAGACCTCATTGCTCTCTGCAACTCCCTGAGAGGAGGTTGTGGAGAGGAGGGAGCCGGGCTCTTCTCCCAAGGGCCAGGGGACAGGACGAGAGGGAATGGCCTCAAGCTCCACCAGGGGAGGGTCAGCATGGACATTAGGAAAAAATTTTTCCCGGAAAGGGTCACTGGGCAGTGTCCGAGGCTGCCCAGGGAGGGGGTTGAGTCCCCTTCCCTGGAGGGGTTTAAGGGCCGGGTGGACGAGGTGCTGAGGGACATGGGTTAGTGATTGATGGAATGGTTGGACTCCATGATCCGATGGGTCTTTTCCAACCTGGTGATTCTATGATTCAAAAGGATTTTTTCTATTGTTTGAGACAAAAGGAGACCCCTGGGTGTAGGATGTCACCAATGTCACTTGAAACAGGGACATGTAAATGGATCAGTAATTACCACGACCTTTCAAGTAGTTATAGAGAGCGATGATAAGTTGTCCCTTGAGTGTCCTCTTCTCCAGGCTAAACAATTGCAGTTCCCTCAGCTGCTTCTCGTAAGACTTGTGCTCCAGACCCTACACCAACCTGGTTGCCCTCCTTTTCATAGAATCAGGGATTCATAGAATAGTTATCCTAGAGATCCGAGTAAAATGTATCAATGAAAAGAAAAATAAACAAACAAATGCAAAGTTGGAGTGGAAGAATCTGTTTCTCGGGCAGTTTCGGCAGTGATTGTGCACGAGGCACTTTGTGATTCTTAATTCTGAGAGAGCATGAGGGCATCCACATAACTGTGGCCTGAGGGATCCCGTGGTGATGCTTAGCAAGCTCAGATCATTTACTGCATAAATGCTTCAATTACATTAACAAACCACAAGGATTAAGACAATCAAGGAAAGGAAATGAATGTTATGCTTGGCAGAGCAGCACTTGCTCAGCCTACGCACAAGCCCTCTCTTGTTGTGAACAGCAACACAATCAAAATTGGTTCCTAAAAGAGAAATACTGATACAGCTGCTGGGTTGAATTTCTCAGTTTACTTCAAGGCACGTTGCAGGGTGCGAGATGCGTAGTCTGATTTCAGTTGCATACAGATAACTTCTTCCCATTTATTTTGTCTCTGCCTGCCTCCAACACTCAGATCTAGGTTAATCCATTTCCCTTGGCAGCCTGCTATCAGATAAACTGTTTTACCATCAAGACTAGATAAATCAGATCACAACTTTTCCTTCTGATTTGGTCAGGACACACACAGTTATTTAAATCTCTACTGAGGATTAAAACAATTTCTTTGGGGATATTCAAAGAATGACTGGTAATGACCCTGAATAACTGACCTGGCTTCAAAGTTACCTTGGTTTCGAGTGGGAGCTGTACCAGACCATCTTCAGAGGTCATTCTAACCTAAATTACTCTGTCTGCTAAAATTAGCATTAGAAAGGAGAGAAAAGAATACTCCAGTGAATTATTTCTGAAAAGTTATATTCGCCATACGGAAGAATTAATTCTCTGATGATAGTCCTCCATTGGCACATTAGAATTGATCCACAGATTTAACTTCTTTCGACGTGGTTTGTAACTAAGAAACCACAGTGAAATGAAAGCCAGCAGACGGGGCTATGATGCAACAGCGCTTTAATAGGAACAAAAAGTGGAATACATTCTTGCAGAATGAGGCAATGCAGAGACAAAGAATGTAATTGCCATTTCAACAAGGACGACAATCACTCAGTGGTTCAGAGGAGTACAGGGCTCACTGGACAACCTTTCAGTTCTTCTTCCAGCTGGACAATTTTGCAGTGAAGTCCCTTTATTTCTTTTACACTTTTCAGGTTCAGAAAGAACAAAACACATACATGAGCAAATGACAAAGTGAGGCGACGTTGGGATCAAAGCCTTAGATAAAGCCAAAGGGATCCCAAGCATCCCCAGCTCTGCCTGACATTGGCTGGAGCAGGGGCTGCTTGGCATGTCTGATTTCCAGGTCTACGTGTCAGCTACTAGTTTGTATCCTATGGTTCCTCTGGTCAGGACTCACTCTTGGAGATTTAAAATGGCCCATAGTTTCCATAGCGGTACCTGAAGTACCCTCTGGAATAAAAGGGGAAATAATTTCTACCAAATCCTGAAGCAAGAGAGTTACGGTAAAAGCTTCCAAAACGGGTCATTCCCCCACCACACGAGCCCCCTCCCATGCCACCGTAAGAACCGTGGCAGCTGCCGCCACCATAGGAGCCACCAGAGCCCATTCCTCCACCTCCGTAGCCCATTCCCCCACCACTGGAGCCCATTCCCCCACCACTGGAGCCCATTCCTCCGCCACTGGAGCCCATTCCTCCACCACTGGAGCCCATTCCTCCTCCTCCGGAACCCATTCCTCCTCCTCCGGAGCCCATTCCTCCTCCTCCAGAGCCCATTCCTCCTCCTCCGGAGCCCTCCATTTGAGGGAAGCCAGTTCCCACAAAGCACTCCTGAGGGCACGAGCTGATAATGGGTCCCGGGAAAGTCACGATAACGGGTGGCGCATGCACGATTGCTGTTGAATCTGGGCAGGAGCGGACACATGGTTCATTCCGACAGTCAACATATGGTTCTGAGCAGGTGACTTCACACGGCGAAGAACATCGGGTGCTAATCAGTGCTCCGTAGGAAGACATCTTCCCAGAAGGCAGGTCAACCTGAAAGGCAGAGAGTGAACTAACCTGGTAAAGTTACAGCCCAAGGAGTGAAAGAACAAACTATATTATAGCAACATGGATTTGTGTAGATGTGTTGAACGGTGTTCATCTCAACGGATGTGGATACATTCATCCAAGTTGTTAACAGATAGTGCTTAAAAAAACTCCTAAAATTAAAAACTAATCACTACAGCAATGGTTGGACTCGATGATCCAGTGGGTCCTTTCCAACCTGGTGATTCTATGATTTCTAAGGCACAATCCATTCCACTCAAAAGAAGGCTTTTGCATTACAGATCCCACAAATCAAGAAAGACGGATTGCTCGGTAAAGGCTTCAAAGTCTGCTCCCACTCCTCTCCAGTGTTCCAATGCCCTGTATCCTATTTCCAAAGCAAGTTCTGGGAAGAATGTCCCTCTGTCCTTTTCTCACATCATTGCTCTTCCTGTGGTTTTTGTCTGGGAGTCAGTCCTATCCTAATAATGTTTTTGGAGTGTCCTGTCTCCATCAATAGGTGCTCGATTCCTAGGAATTGCTACTATCCTCATTTTTTAAACTCCTATTCATTCTTCTCCCCACACATGGTGATGCCTATTTCCACCCTATTTGCAAGCGACAGTTTCCCAGTTTTTAGAGAGTAAGGTCCTTCCCTAAAATAGGATAGGATATAATAACATCATATTAACGTTACCTGTAAATCCACGTCTATAATTATGAACCAATTCAGTTAAATCAGACTTACCCAGTCACCAAGAAGAGCGAGTCAGCAGAAGCAGCTACAGAAACCCGAGTTACGAGCACTTTTATAGGCTGTCCTAGAGAATAGAAATTGGGAGATACCTTTACGCAACCATTCTCTACAGCTTGTGAAACAGAATGTTTTCCCTTGCTGATGCCTTCCTTTGTTGCAATTGTTGTGATAACAGCTTGTGCTTATCAGATAACCTCCAATCCCACACAGCATGATCCGCGCGCTTCGCACATCTTGGTTTTTCACCAAAATTCTCCATATATTGAGATCGGTTTTCTCTCAAGTGCTTGCTAATACTTGAGAAGGTAGCTCAGATGGATAAACTGCATGCTGCTACTAAACACAGGGTTCCAGTTTGTCATCTGTCATTTCAGGTAATAATAACCAGGGGCCTTCTGAAATTTTCCTCTTTAAAGGAGGAAACGAGGAGCAGCTGAGGGAACTGGGTTTATTTAGCCTGGAGAAGAGGAGGCTGAGGGGAGGACTCTACAATTACCTGAAAGGAGGCTGTGGTGAGGTAGGTGATGGTTTCTTCTCCCAAGTAACAAGTGACAGGATGAGAGGAAATGGCCTCAAGTCATGTTAGAGGAGCTTTAGGCTAGATATTAGGAAAACTTTCTGTACAGAAAGAGGCTGCCCCATCCCTTGACATGTTCAAGGCCAGCTTGGATGGGGCTTGGAGACCCCGATCCAGTGGGAGGTGTCCCTGCCTATGGCAGGGGTGTAACTGGAAGAGCTTTGAGGGTCCTTCCAACCCAACACATTCCGTGATTCTATCATCTATTTCTCTGTCTTTAAAAGAATTTTGTGATGGAGGGTGACTGAGGCTCAGGTGATGTGAAAAGGGATCTGGAGTGGAAATCCGTGGAGTAGGAGACCTCCTATGGTTTGATACTGAAAGACTTAATCGGCTTTTATGGTTTTCTTTCTCATGTAAAATGTGAATTCCCCTTCCCTAAAGCTGCTGGCAACAAGCATCAGAGCTGTATGGATGGTCAAGCCAGTGTGATTTCTTTCATAGTGCTTGTTTTGAACAAGTTTTCTCTAAATTGGAAAAACCTCAAAAAACATTAAGTCCTGATCAACTTTTATAAAATATTTAGTTTGGTAACTCCTCTAATTGCTTCAGCTGTCAATCACTGTAATTATTAATTACTTCTCCTTCCCATAAATCGTGTGAGTCATTATTTTGTACATTATTTTGTTGTTCCTCCACTGGCTGCGTACATTCCTCTGGTCGTTTTACCAATGTCATTGTCAAGTGTAAATAAAACAACTTTTTTTCTTTTTTAGCTTTAGATTTAATCATTTGCCACAAGAACATAGCTTGGACTTGATTTTAATAGAAATGTCATTATGTGAATCACAGGATTGGCATTTGTCAGGCCTTGTGAATTTATTCTAGCTGAGGTTATGACCTGTACTTCAGGGAATGTTTCCTCTGGATCCTCTAGTCCCACAGCTGATGTTTATTTTTCCTCTCCTCATATAAGTTCTCTTATACAAGCTGCTTTAAGTCCTCCATGGAGTCTCCCTCACCAGGTAAAAGCTAAATGCTTCTAAAAATATCACAATAAAACATCAGGGATTTTGTATTTTCCTCTAAAGAGTTTCTTATTGCAAACTCAGAGCAACAAACACACCAACCAGCAGCCTGGCCTGGCTGTGCAATCCCAGACTTGGGATTTCAACTTGCCTTCCATAGAGCAATTCCAAAGAATTATCTGAAAGATTCCTCATCTTGTTTTTTTCTACTGTGTTGTTGTTGTTGACGATGTTGTTGTTGTCGGCAGCTTTATTGATTTCCTGGCTTTAGAAATCCCAGTGCTGTGCTCTGGTCCTTGCACAGCTGCTTTGCATGCCAAGATTGCATCTGAAAGAGGAAGCTTTGAGATTTAATCTTAATATGCAATTGCTGTTGCTGTCACCTGGGCCAGGCTGTGATTTTCTAAAGTGGTCTGAAAGCTTAGGTCTGGAAGGAAACAGCCTGTTATCATCACCAAATGCAGCAAAACATCATCCCTCTTAAAATGCATGTATGTTATCAATGTATTTGGACTTGTTTCTTTGCGAGGTGGGTGCTCGTGAGGCCAAGTGTGGGGTTATATGGAGTGAAGTGCCTTGGAAGCTCCACCCTTGCAAATAATCCATTTTTAATACTTTGGTGCTCGTGGTATGTGCTGACGCTGCCAGAATGGATTCACGTTCCTGTATCGCCTCATGGCTCACAGAGGTGTGGTGCTAATATCCAATTTAATAATCTATTAATTCTAAAGCTATTAATTAAATCCTCATTTGTGTTCATTACCTAAATAAGCCAGTTAATCTCATCAAGAAAAACTGGCAGCTGAATTGCAATTCCTTCAAGCCTATTAGACTAAAAGAGACAAAGAACCTGGTTAAATGAATTTATAGTTGAGCTTAGAGACAGAGAAGGCTCTTTGTACAAAAGAAAAAGTGAAAATAGGGTTCTGCTACCCAGGGGAAATCTCTGAATCCTGGGGCCAAGTCCTCTTCTGCTGCAAATATCTGTATAATGCTGCTGCTTCTAACTTCAGCTTGAATAGAAATCTGCCACAAAGGCCGGTGCACTCCTACCTCACTCCCAGTAACCCATGTCACAGCTTGAAAAGGTATTTAAACAGCAAAAGCAGCCCTGAACCAGCACGTTTTCTGAGCATCCCATGTACGATTCATTCTGCCCTTTCTCTTATATCTGTCCCATGCCTTGGTCTCTCTGGTCCCATGGTAAATTTGGTTAGCAGGTGATACTGGAATTATAATGACAGGTTATAATTAATAAGGCTAATAATAATGGGGTGTGCCTAAGTCTTAGATCCACCCTTATGTATGGGGCATCCTTGGACAGGTTAGGTGACTTCTGGGTATCAGTTATCCTGTAATAAGATGATAATTGCCTGTGCCATACAGGAGTAAAGAGAAAGAAGGTTTGTGAGAAGCAGATGTGGGGTCTTAGAATGACAAAGAAATGTAGCATCCTTTATAGTGACTGAAGCAGAAGTGGAAGGTAGAGGAACCACTGTGTTCTTGCATGCAAGGCAATATGGGTGGAAAACATCGATTGAAACCAGTACTGTGAGAGAAACAGGTGAAACGTGGTTGTGGGACATTTTTTTTACACAGCAGGTAAAGGAGAAAGTCTGGGAGTGAAGGGCAAATTGGTGGAAAGAGACAGTGTTGTCCCAAATCCTGGGGTTTTAGCTAGGATGTCAGTCAAAATAGCAGTGGGATGAGAGGAAACAGCCTCAAGTTGCAGCAGGGGAGGTTTAGATTTACTGAAAGCGCGGTGAAGCCCTGGCAGAGGCTGCCCAGGGCAGTGGTGGAGTCCGAGATCTTAAAGTGACCTTTTAGTACCTGAAAGGAGTCTACAAGAAAGCTGGAGAGGGACTATTCATAAAAGCTTGTGGTCATAGGACAAGAGGGAATGGGTATAAACTGGAGAGGGGCAGATTTAGGCTAGGATTTCTTCACAAAGAGAGTGGGGAGGCCCTGGAACAGGTTTCCCAGGGAGGCTGTGGCTGCCCCATCCCTGGAGATGCTCAAGGCCAGGTTGGATGGGGCTTGGAGCCCCTGATCCAGTGGGAAGTGTCCCTGCCCATGGCAGGGGTGGAACTGGATGATCTTTAAGGTCCCTTCATATTATGATTCTATTTTATAAGCTGCTTCATTCTCAAGAAGAACCAAGCTGATGTTTCTCAGGCAGTAGTATTTTATATTTGTTTTTGAAAAATGAATATTTTTCGAGTCAGCTTCAGCTGGTGAAAGTCACTTCCTGAACCCCCTTGTGCAACTAGACTATTGTTAAATTCCTTGAACTCCTGGGCTGGATGGGGTGCAGATAATGAGTCAAGACTAGGTTCTTTTGGACTGGAGGCTCCCGAGAGCTCCACCTTGCCCATGACCTCATTACCAACTTTTTCACAACACTTTTTGCGTGAGCCAGGGAATCAACAAAGCTTCTATCTCAGCCCTGCCTCCCAGCTTATCTAGGGCGTGACACCAAGACACACTTCACAAGCTAATCTTCCAAGATATAGAAATTACATCTTTGTATCGGATCAATAAAGTAGGGCACATGCAAGATAAACAGGCAGATTTATAGGAGTTCTCACTCTGAAAAAGGAAAAAAAATAAGTGTATATATATATCAATCAAATATTTTAAGGGGCTCATTTCTTTTGAGGGGAAGGAGCAGATTCACAGGGGGAAGGGAGCGTGTATGGGCTGCTCAGGAAGGTATCCAGGTGAGCCATCTGCACAGCTCCCAGTAGAGGTGAAAGCCCTAAGGCTGCAGCAGATGGGTGAGTAAACTGTCTTCTTGAAGGTTGGCAGCTTCCCAGGGAGACAGGGCAGGGTGAGCAGGGAGGCTGGCAGGGCTCCAGGCTGCTTAGCGTGTTTGCATAGGATGCTTTAATGTTACCGTAAAGTTTACTGCAATCGCTTTTCTCCTTGAACAAGTCTCTGGGAAAACAACTGCACCTGGATGCGTGTGCATGGGCTGCTCGCCCTGATGTTGAGGGGCATCTGAAGCTATGAGGGCAGGCTGAGAGAGTTGGGGTTGTTGAGCCTGGAGAAGAGAAGGCTCTGGGGGGGACCTTAGAGCAGCTTCCAGTGCTGAAAGGGGCTCCAGGAAAGCTGGGGAGGAGCAGGGAGTGCAGGGACAGGGGAAGAGGGAATGGTTTTCAGCTGAAAGAGGGGGAGATTGAGATGAGATCTTGGGGAGAAATGTTCTGCTGTGAGGGTAGGGAGGTTGCCCAGAGCAGGGCTGGCTGCCCCATCCCTGGAGGGGTTCAAGGCCAGGTTGGATGGAGCTTGGAGCCCCTGATGCAGTGGGAGGTGTCCCTGCCCATGGCAGGGGTGGGACTGGGTGGGCTTTGAGGTCCCTTCCAACCCATTCATGACTCTATGATCTCCCACATAGGTGAGGGACAATTGTTAAATAGCAGCTCCGGAGGCTCCCCAGCCTGACGATAGAAAATCAGAGTTTAGCCAGCTTTCACTTTAAATGTGTGGAAATCTTTAGAGGAATAGAAACTTAGAGTTTGCAGCAGGAAGAGGGGTGCAAGGAGTTGTTTAGTTGAGGCTCTGGAGTGAGTCCAGAGAAGAGCAACGAAGCTGGTGAGGGGGCTGGAGAAGAAGAGGAGCGGCTGAGAGAGCTGGGGGTGTTTAGCCTGGAGAAGAGGAGGCTGAGGGGAGACCTCATTGCTCTCTGCAACTCCCTGAGAGGAGGTTGTGGAGAGGAGGGAGCTGGGCTCTTCTCCCAGGGGACAGGGGACAGGACGAGAGGGAATGGCCTCAAGCTCCACCAGGGGAGGGTCAGGATGGACATTAGGAAAAAATGTTTCACGGAAAGGGTCACTGGGCAGTGTCAGAGGCTGCCCAGGGAGGGGGTTGAGTCCCCTTCCCTGAAGGGGTTTAAGGGACAGGTGGACGAGGTGCTGAGGGACATGGGTTAGTGATTGATGGGAATGGTTGGACTCGATGATCCGGTGGGTCTTTTCCAACCTGGTGGTTCTATGATTTTATGAATGAAAGTACACAATAAGGAAAATCTCTCATTCCTTTTCATTCTCTTATTGCTGTTCAGCTGACACACCAAGGCACGAACTTGCAAAACCACAAGTTCTACTTAATAGGAGGAGGAACACGTGAAGGCTGTGAGATGAAAGTGAAAATGAAAGAGTCTGGTGCAAAGGTTTGCGAACAGAGCTTGGAGTGTGAGAGGGAGTTTATTGTATTAATCCTTTGGGGGTGAGCAGGGCTGACAGATCTGGGTTTTATGTTTGCTATCAAACTTTCACCAGTAGGTACCTGAAAATCAAAAGCAGAAGAGAACAAAAATGAAAAAAAACCCCATGGTAATGCAGAATCATTTTAATGAGAAAGGGAAGGACAGAACAAGAGTGCTAGAATAAATAACAGCATAAAGGGCACAGTTCCTGATGCAGATTCCATCACTCTTATACAGCTTTAATTTCTATATGCAAGTGATACATTTAATCAAATATTTATTTCCTTTTTCCCAAACGAAGTTAAATATAAGGAGAGGCTGAATTTCTTTTCCCCTGCAGTGGAGCTGAAAGCCAGAAAGAGATGATGTGTATGAGGATATATACCTATCAAAGAGAAAAGTGAATTTCCTGGTGACTGATTCTCTTAAATGCTAAGACCAAGCTAATTAGGTCTCGCAGTGAAAGGGTCATCGGTCAGTGTCTCAACTGGCCACTGTGTGGTGTTCTTCAGACTGTTGCTGCCTATTTCAAAAGTCAGGTTGATACCAGTTAGGATAGGTGGGCTTTTTATTACCCAAATCACCTGCCTGAGGGAAAAAGATTTGAATTTAAGATCAAGCATGATTTAAAGAAGTCGGGGGTAACTCTATTTTAGAGGTAAGAGGAGTCCACGAGGCCTTTGCACTTGGTCGTTAGGGTTGGTATCGCTATGCTATTCTTCTGTGGTCTCTTTGTCTTCATTTGCTGTCTCTGTATTTTCAGTTTCGAGCTTCTCATTGTCTTGAGCATGCTCTTCCTCTTCACTGTCAGATGGTTGGTAGTGTTTGTAGCCGGGTCTATTGCAAGGATGAATCCAGTGGGAAGAAAACACATAGGAGCACCGGGATGCATCCCGAGGCATGTGTTTTGGGATGAATCTCTCTGAAGGTGGCTCTGAGCACTGGACTTCTGCTCTCAAAGATGTTAGTGGGGCTGATGCACATCCGTCTTGAACTTCAGAGCATCCCACTATTGCCTCCTGTGGGCACGTGCTGAGGATCGGCCCCGGGAATGTCACAACGACAGGAGGAGGGTAAATAATGACTCTGGAGCCACTACAGGAGACAACACAGGGTTCATTGCTGCAGGAGGCATGAGGCTGCGAGCACTGCACGTCGCAGGAATAGAAACACTGTCCTGCATCCCACTGCCTGCCGAAGGACATCTGGAAGGAACAGCAGCGAACCTGCGGCACATAAAGAGACCACGAGAATGTTTCTCAAAGCATTTACAACCCAAGCTCTGCCCTTCACACCTCACAGGGGACTCCTGCTTTTCTCTCCTGTTCTCCTAGCAGGGAGGATGAGGCGCATGCCACAACTGTGGTGGAGAAGGTGCAAGTAGATAAGAGTGCAGCGCAGGTATTTTGGCTACAGGGGCTACGCAGGTAACGTAGATGCTGCAGCAGATACAACGTGAGGCTGTGATTGCAGCAGACAAAGCTCACGGATCAGTACAAGCTTGTTCCCGTGCTCCACTCACTCTGTCCCCATCACTCTGAGTCCTTCTCATCTTGCCTCCTTTCTCCCATTAAGGACCTTTAGGCCTCCAGGTTGGACTAAACTCCAACTTAGCTTATCACTGCCACCCACTGCCCACCAGGCATTTCCACTGTGCCTCCCCCAGCTGCAAATTCCATCTGGGCAGCCCCCAAGGACAACTGGAGGGATGATGCAGCTACTGCTGGTGCCACTGGTCATACAGGAATGGGAATTTTATATCCCTCTTCTGGAGAATCCCAGTCCTTGTCTGGCATGAAATCTCTCAGTGATAGAACATGCCCAGCCCTCGTCAGAGTAATTATGCATAATGGGATTCCTGTGCCTCTTGCTGAGATTGTGCTGGGTGCTTTATCTGTGTTGTGAAAGATTGTGCAGATCAACGAGTCCACGTCAGGCAGGTGAAAACATCATCCCAGCTCCGCAGGCTGAGGGATGCTTTGTGGGATGTGGAAGGACCCAGTTTTGGAGCGATTCTGCATGTTAGTCCCTGAGATCCCAGGACAATCTTGCCTCCAGGTACCTCCGGATGGTTTGCAGAGACCATTTGTGGCACAGCTAGGAACTTCATAGAGAATTTTGGTGCCTACCTTTTTGCTTAGACCCTGAACCCATTTTTTAGGTTTTTTGGCTGGAATTAATTATCAAAATAGATTAAGGGATTTGGCTGTCAGTGAGAAACTGTGTGATGCAGATGATTACCTGTAAAGTAGCCACTTTATTTCTGTCTCTGGAGAAAAACAGGCACTTTCAGAGTGCAGTCAAGCTCATTGAGAGGTAGGTGTTTAAATAAGTCATGTGAAATGCCTGTTTCTGTCCACGGATTATGATGACAATCTCATTATTTGTTTACTTTTTCACCTCTGTCTGGTATCAGATGCTCTTGTCAGAAAAACCCTGAAGTCATTGAGTATGGAAACAATTGTCCTTGCAGAGTTTCTTCTTCCTAACAGACCTTTAAAGGTCCCTTCCAACCAAAACCATTCTATGATTCTATGCTGATGTAATCTAAACCTTACCTCAACAGGGCTTAAAATGCCTTTTATGTTGATACCATCCCCACAGATGTATTTTAAGGCTGAACATGGTCAAAATATACAACCATAAATAGTTTCCAGCTGACTTTTCTATAAATAGTCTCATTAAATCTTAAGAAACCACAGAGTGCTGTTAAACCCCAGCCCGTATTAAAATGTTTTAGTCAATACAATTAGACTGAGGTGAATGGGACTTACCGGCCGTTCAGGAAGAAGTCAAGAGCAATGGCCAGAGGAGCACTGAATCCGTTGAGTTTTATATCCTTTATTGATCTTCCAGGAGGATGAGACAACCTTTGTGTATGAGGTGGTAATTACTTTCCAAACAATTTTTCCCGCATGTGTAATGCTTGTAATTACTATAATTATTTTAACATTGTTTACTGGCATTATTCAGTTTTCTATGGTACATACTGTTACATGCTGTGGGGTTACCTTCATATTATATTTTTGACATCTAAATTAGTTGCCGATATGATTCTACCACTTCTGTCTGTATTAATGTGGGGTTGGAGCACCTCCCATACGAGGACAGGCTGGGAGAGTTGGGGTTGTTCAGCCTGGAGAGGAGAAGGCTGCAGGGAGACCTTAGAGCAGCTTCCAGGACTGAAAGGGGCTCCAGAATAGCTGGAGAGGGGCTCTTGATCAGGGAGGGCAGGGGTAGGAATGGTTTTCAGCTGAAAAAGGGGAGATTGAGATGAGATTTTAGGGAGAATAATTTTGGTGTGAGGTTGGGGAGACCCTGGCTCATGTTGCCCAGAGCAGCAGTGGCTGCTCCATCCCTGGAGGGGTTCAAGGCCAGGTTGGATGGGGCTTGGAGCCCCTGATCCAGTGGGAGGCAGAATTTGATGGACTTTAAGGTCCTTTCTGACTCAAAGCATTCTATGACCAGTGGTTTTCAAAGAGCACCCAATGTACTCCAGACATGTCAGCTCTATCTGCTGCTAGGAGTGGGGTTTTAATTCATTCCCCTTGCAGCCTCCACAGCATTTAGGTGGGAAGAACCGTGCGGTTCATCCCTGTAAGAGGCTTGGAGGACGGAGGAGTGGAGACCAGAATTTTTGCAGACTGCACGTACCCAATTTTGTTCACAATGAAACGGATTTGGTTGTTTCCTTCCCTTCCTCTGTTTCAGCGCCTGTCATCACAGCTTCACCTGGAGGTTGTAATTCTATTCAGAAGCCTCCATTCCTACTCTAGGGACCAACAAGCTGCTGAGGCCTGGTTCCAATCACCATGTGTGATCAGAAGGCAAAGAAAGAGAACCTCTGAAGGCTCTTCACTGGCAGAAGAGAAGACTAGAAGGAGACAGAATCATAGAACATTTGGAAGGGACCTTGAAGATCATCCAATTCCAACTAGATAAGGTAATAATTCCTGCAGATAAAAGGTAGGTGCCAGGGTGAAAGTGTTTAGCTTCCATTTACACCATCTGTGGACAAGAGAAATAGTCATGGGCTAAAAGCACATCAGGGGAGACTTAAGTTTGGGGAAACATGTTCAATCACGTGGCTACTGATTTATAGCAACTGCTGAATTTTGTGGAGCCTCCCTGATTTCCCAAGGATTCAGGTGGGTTCTTGGAGCTGAGACACGTGTTCAACTCTCACAGGCTCAGCTGAAGCCACCTTTAACCCAATTTGAAATGACTGGTTTTGAACGCAATCAGAAATGAATTGTTTAATGATAATGCAAAACGCCTTGAGTTGTCAAGGCTTGAAAACAGCATCCTGTTTATGAGAACAACCACGATGCTTCCATCAAAAAATGCATGTTCTAAAGTCGTTATTAGCCCTGTGGTGTTTGTTTCAGATAACATACCATTAATGTTATGATGATAAAACACGTTGCATGCATAAATCAGTAATGAATATTTTTGAGATGTTTTGACATCCCCTGTTGTGTGGGAACCTCACCTCACCGGTCTTTAATTGTCGGGAGAAGAGGAGGCTGAGGGGAGATGTTATTGCTCTCCTGAAAGGAGGTTGTAGTGAGGTGGGTGCTGGTCTCTTCTACCAAGTAACAAGTGATGGGACAAGTTGCACTAGGGGAGATGCTTTTCTCCTGCTGCTGGCTCTGCTCTGGCTCCAGCAGCCCAGCCTGCAGTTGGTTTTCACCTCCACAAGGCTGCAGCACTGCCTCGTGTCACCTTTGGGGCCATCAGGACCTTTATTTGCAGTGCTTATCACTCTTCAAGAGCAGATCCCACCTATTAATCCATTTTATGAGGGGAGAGCATGGTCTGCTGCCTGTGGTGGGAGGAGAAAGGGAACAGAGCATAAAACTCATCCTCATGCAGTAAAAGTTCAGACAACATTTAGTGGTTGCTTTGAGATGCCGATTTTTTATATTCTCATGTCAGAGCAACCCCTTTATCAGGAGCAAAACCACAGAAGGTAAGATTTTTAAAAGGAAACCCTTTCATGCTGATCAATCCATGTTAATTGACAGAGAATCTGGATCGTCTTGAATAATAAAATCATGTTTTGGGTGGGAAGAGACCTTTACAGGTCACCCAGTCCAGCCCCCTGCAGGAGCTGGTACATCTTTAACCAGATCAGGATGCTCAGAGCCCCATCCAAGCTGTCCTTGAATGTTTCCGAGGATGGGGCTTCTACTGCTTTCCTGGAGAACCTCAATTTTTCACCACCCTCACTGTAAAAAATTTCTTCCTTATACCCAGTCTACATATCTTAGTTTAAAACCATCCCTCCTTGTCCTGCCACAACAAGCCTTGCTAAAAAGTCTGACCCCATCCATCCTGTAGTCCCTTTCAGTAAGGAAAGCCTGCTTGAAGGCTTCTCATCTCCAGGCTGAAAAACCCCAACTCTCTCAGCCTGTTCTCTTAAGGGTGATACTCCAGCCCTTGGATCATCTCTGAGTCTCCCTCTGGACTCTCTCCAACAGCTCCACATCCTTCCTGTGCTGAGGGCTCCAGAAGAGGCTCTTTTGGAGAGATTGAGATCAGTAGAGCCTTTTAAAGCATGCAAGTGGGATAAATGCAGGTGGTAGAGCTTCCTGGAGGCCTGAGTTGTTTCACCCTCGTGTCTTAATTGTGAATCTCCATCTCCCTCTAATGGCTGCAGACATGGTTGCCTGAACTGAGGATGCTGGTGTGAGCAAGGATGGAGAGGAGCCAGGTCTTGCATCAGCCTGGTATGAGAAAGGGATTGATCCCGTGTGAGGTAGTCAGGAGGGAGCTACTTTCTCAGGTCTTACTCCTCTTTTTCATTTAATTCCCCAGAGTTAGAATGTTGAGGCTCTGGAGCGAGTCCAGAGAAGAGCAACGAAGCTGGGGAGGGGGCTGGAGAAGAAGAGGAGCGGCTGAGATAGCTGGGGGGGTTTAGCCTGGAGAAGAGGAGGCTGAGGGGTGACCTCATTGCTCTCTGCAACTCCCTGAGAGGAGGTTGTGGAGAGGAGGGAGCTGGGCCCTTCTCCCAAGGGACAGGGGACAGGACGAGAGTGAATGGCCTCAAGCTCCACGAGGGGAGGGTCAGGATGGACATTAGGAAAAAATTTTTCAGGGAAAGGCACCGGGCTTCACTGGGCACTGTCAGAGGCTGCCCAGGGAGGGGGTTGAGTCCCCTTCCCTGGAGGGGTTTAAGGGCCGAGTGGACGAGGTGCTGAGGAACATGGGTTAGTGATTGATGGGAATGGTTGGACTCGATGATCCGGTGGGTCTTTTCCAACCTGGTGATTCTATGATTCTATTTTACCAGCTGTTAAAATGAATTCTCTCCCCACACTGGGAGCAAGTCTCCTAAACTTGGGGGCTGCTGGTAGCATCATCTTCTGTTTTTACAAGCAAATCTATTAGAAAAAGGTGATTATGGAAATCCTGCTTGGTCTGTTCGGGGTGCTGCAGAGGAAACTGAGGTGACAGGAGGTGGTTTTCTCGCTGGGATTTGCCCAGGGCACTGGTTGAGCAGAGCAAAGATATAATGGGAGGAGCTGCTGGGTCTTCCCCTGCACCTTTAGGTGGTGGCAAAGAGCTTCTGCTTCTCAGGAGCCTCCTAGGAGGCTGGTGTGCAGAGAAACGTGCTTTGGGACTTTGCCGCTTATATATGTATGTTAGGAAACCAACACAGTGACCAAGCACAGTAACTATATCCTGCTGTCCACAAAAATGTTATAATCGAGGAACAGCTGGAATTGAATGTTAGTTTTCCTTCTGGTTGTAATTTCTTAAGCACAGACTGTCGATGATGATCACCCATCATCAATAGGCAAGTGGGGTTGGGCTGATGGTCGGTCTGGATGAGCTTAGAGGTCTTTCCAACCTTTAATGATTGATTCCCCTGTGTGACCCACGTGGAAAGAGAGTGCAACTGGGCTAAGCCTGGATGGACTGTAAACTTCTATTGAGCCCTTCTTGAGGGCTGCTAATGAGGCTTGTTACTTAAGCCAAGCCTTGTTTTAAATGCCACCCTGCACGGTTACTTTCATTATGTTCCTGGGTAACTTTTCAACACCAAGATTTACTTGCACAGATGGTAAATCTGGTCCTAAAAACATCATTACTGCCATTATTTTACGCAAAGGAGTGGCGTAACAACAGGAAAGTGTTTTGTCCAGTAGTAGATATTAGAAACAGTTATCAAAATGGAAGAGAAATCAGACAGAGAGCAGGAATCCAGCTGCAGCCTGAGTTTAATGTGACTGGTAAAACCGGCAAATAGAATTGATCCAGTAACAGTATAAAACCCTTCAGGGTGTGAGCACCGTGACAGAGTTGTGTTGATTTGAAGTTGAAAACACCACCTTAATGTTGTTTAACTGGATGCGCTCCTGTGCGACCTGCTCGAGGTGACCCTGCTTTAGCAGGGTTGGACTGGATGAGCTCCAGAGGGTCCTTCCAACCCCAACTACCCTGGGATTATATGAATTTCTCATTAACAGCTTTTCTGTTACAGGAATAATTGGAGTGTGATCAAAGAAAGGAAAACAAGGCACTCTACAAGCTTAGCATGGATACGATATGGGGTAAGATAAAGCCAAAGCTTCCCTAGGGGTTAGGAGCAGGAACGGGGTGGGGTGGAAAATAACCTCAGACTTCAGCTACATAGCTTGCTGTTTTCACAACTACTTGTTTCTCTCCTCTACCACAGACATTTTGAAGCACAGCGACTCTTCTTGGAGTGGCTTGAACGTTTCACTCCCCCCGAGTGATGATGGGTCAAGTGCTGGGTGGCCCGTGGGTAGAGACACTTGGACTTGCTTAGGTGCGGTGTCGATGAGCTCTTGTACTTGATTCCCTCCTTTGCCAGGGAGGATTTGGTTGCTTGTTGCTGGGAGGAACATTCCTTTATTACCTTTCCAGGGGGGCACTTGGACACGTGTGGCGGCGGTGGGCACTTGGTTACACACTGCTGCAAGGAGTAGGAGGTGATGCACTCCTGCGTTGGGTAGCCCTTCATGCACTTCTGGTGGGGGGACCCGTTCACATACTCCTGCAGGTAAGACTCCGTTACGCACTGCTGTGGGGGGCACTCAGTGACTCCCCGCAGCGGTGGGGAATAGCCGCTGGTCATCCCTGACAGGCACTGGACATCCTCGCTGTACCGCTGCAAGGAGCACTTGGATATCTTCTGCGACTTGCATTCATCCTTGCAAGAGGAGGAGTACTTGATCCCACATGGTGGGAACTTGAGTTTGCTCGGCTCCGGACACCTGGGTGCGCACGGTGGAAGGCTCTTGGCCACACGCTTCTTCTCGGGACGGCTGGTCTCGCAGGGCTGGAATCTTGGTGTTGTGTTTAGCCTCACGCTGGGCTTCCTGCAGGGCAGAAGGTGAGTGGCCTCACACGGCTCCGGGTACAGCATGACACACTTCTGTACGTAGGGCTGACAGGGCAGCAGAGTGGTCTGCGTCACACTTGGCTGCGGGCACACGTACGTGGTGAAAGGTTGAGTGTAGCTCTGCCATCTCGGCATCGGGCTCTTGATAATGCTCACTGGGTGGCACGTGGTACTGCACGCGTCAGCCTGGGGCGCGCAGTGCTGGATGCTCTCGGTGATACAGCCCGATCCTGGCAGGTACAGGTGCTTATATCGCTCCCCATAGTAGTGCATGGTCACGCAAGGTGCTTAAGCCTGAAAGAAGCAGGAAAAAGACAGACAGTTCACATAGTTACAGGCTATTTTGTATGATGCAGGACTTGGTGTCCCTGTGGGCATCTCAGCACAGCTCACACCCCAGCTCTCCTGAAGGTCAGAGGTGTCTCAGTGACTCAAAACCAGGCTGTGATTACCCAGGTGAGGAGAGGAGAGTCAGCTCGTGTCCCACACCCTTCTTTTAAGAGCCTAGAAACAATCAGACATTGGAACCAGGCAAACTGGGGAGTTCTTCAAAGACCAGCTAGGTGTCTGTCAGAGCATTTCACCAAAAAGTGACATTATGACCCTTTGTCCTACCTGCTAGAAACCTGGATCCCCACTGGTATTTCCTTTCAAGTTTTTATCCTGCAACTACCAAGCACCAGAGATGAAAGGCAAGCCAAAATTAAAGGTGTGTCCGTGCTGTAATACTCAGGTGTAGCTGCAGTTCGCGTGGGCCAACCCAAGTTGAGGTTGAAAGAGGTGGTTGACTGTAAGGATTGGTTTGTGGCAGAGCTCAGCAAGTATGACCTGCCTGCCGATTCATAATCCCACAGGGGTCGGCTGGACCGGCAGCGCGCAATTACAGGCCCCGAGCTTGCTGGTGTCGCATCACCCTTGCTGCTTCTGTAAGACTTGCTGTCCCATCTTCATGCTCCTGTGTAAGTGTCTTCATAGAATCATGGAATTTTTTGGTTGGAAAGGATCTCAAAGCCCATCCAGTCCCACCCCCTGGCCTTGAACCCCTCCAGGGATGGGGCAGCCAGCACTGCTCTGGGAAACCTGGGCCAGGGCCTCCCCACCCTCACAGCAAAACGTTTCTCCCTAAAATCTCATCTCAATATCCCTCTTTCAGCTGAAAACCATTCCCTCTTATCCTATCCCTGGACTCCCTGATCAAGAGACCCTCCCCAGCTTTCCTGGAGCTCCTTTCAGTCCTACAAGTTCCCCACAACCTTCTTTTTTCCAGACTGAAAAACTTTCTCTCCCAGCCTGTCCTCATACAGGAGGTGCTCCAGCCCTCAGGTAATCTCCGTGGCCTCCTCTGGACTTGCTCCAACTGATCTGTGTCCTTGAATACAAGATTATTCCTAAGTATATGGTGAAACCGTAGCAGGAAAAGCGAAGCCATCAAGGCAAAATCTCAGCAGCTGTTAATTGGTCAAGTTTCACTGAGTTAAGAGAATTAAACCTGTTTGGAGTAGGACAGTCATTCCAAGCTATAATGTCCTGGTTTATTCACAGTGACCTGAAGACCCACTGTCAGATTGCCTGGCATAGCTGCCCTGATACCAAACCCTCAGCCTGGCAGCCACTGTTCAAGCAGCACAAAGGGGAGAACCTCGCCAGAACCTCATCCCTGGGGAAGAAGCCAAGTTGCACCATCTGGAGGTCCTCACTTTCCTCCTGAAACCACTCTGAAATACCTTGGCTCTAGGAGTCACAGGAGAAACCATCCCATTTCATTCCCAGCTCTGGAAAACACCAGTTTCAGGGAGTCTCCCGAGTTTTTAACAGGATTATTTTGCACTCAACAGGTACTGGAACCACTGACATAGGAAAGGCCTCCAATGAAAAATGGTTTTTCATGTAGACATTGTTTGGGAATTATATAATTAAACAACTGTAAAGAAGGTGCATTTTCTGAACACACCTAGTTCTAAATATAATTACGGTAAGGCATTTTATCTTCCAAAAGCCTCTCACTGGGTGACTATTAGCAAGAACAATGCTGTGTGTTGCTATCATTAGGAAAACTTATCATCACTACAATTATAATAACCATCAACTAATAAAAACAAGTCGTTAAAAAACAATGATAACAATCACTACTAATTCACGTACGATGCTGAAGTATCTAGTGATGCTCATCAAGACAAATAGCTTCTAAAGTAGGGGGGATTATTCAATTCCATAAGTTGTTTTTGCATCTCAAATTTACATTTTTAGCCTAGACAGAAATTTGAACATCTTCAGACTCGGCTAGAGAGTCTCTGCTAACTTCCATGTTGGCGCTGGAGTTGGACAGCTTCTTACTATTACCTGAAAAGCCGATTTGTTTAAATTCCATTAAACAGCGGCAAATTTCTCTATTTCCTTGAAGGGAGCTGCCTTTTTGCATGCAAGCTCATCGCTGACTCCTGCCAGCACTGAGCCCTTTATGGTTGGACTCGATGATCTAAGAGGTCTTTTCCAACCTAGTGATTCTATGTAGTCAATAGCCTCCTTTGGACTAGAACTAACAGAAAGCATAGAAAAGCCCTCAAATCCCACTCCTGCCTTCACAGTCTGGAAGTGCTTTCCCAATATTCTCCAGGTTAGCACAGAGAAGGTGCTCCAGCTGAGCTGCTCATGCCGATGGTGAAGGCAGCATCCCCAGAGGATGCTTCTCTGCCTGCTCTCGCCACCCAGGAAGAAACCAGCATTTCAGGAGCTCCAGTAAAAGCCAGACTTACCCACTTCATCAGGGAGAACAACTGGAGAGAAGTGCCTAGGAGAGCCCTGCGATGGCAGAGCTTTTATACAGTGAATAAGTGCCCTAAGGGAGTGAGGCGGTTCAGCTGGGCGATGCTCTAATTGCCTCCCAGTCCTGGCTGAGCCACGTGCAGCTCCACGCTGGTGGGAATGGCTGCTCTTGCTCTGTAGAGCTGCCACCACCCCTTGGCACTGCCGGCAAGTCTCCTCGAGGTGGAGCCTCCTGGGCTGATGTCCCAAGCGAGGGAAACCCCTGGTAGAGCAAGGTCACCTTGTGCTGGTTCTCATGCTCCAAATCTCCACATGTGGTGCCCGAGCATCCCTGCCTGCCCATTGCAACCCCCGCCCCGGCCAGCTAGAGAACATCTTTCCATCCAGAAAATGATTACAGTTGAGACCACCAAGGGGAGTCCTCATTTCCATGGGAGCTGTATCTGTAAGTCCCTTCGAAAACACCATCCAGGAAGGATTCTCGATGACTTTTCGCAGACCATAATTACTCTGGCATGCAGACTTCCTTCACTTACACAGGGAAGAGATGGATGATTTGGACCGAAAAAGCCTTGGGCTAAGGGCAAGACGGCTCCTAAAAAGGATTTACCAGCCAGAGAATAACCTGCTGAAAGAGGTGACACGTTTCCGGCACAACAAAAGGGAGAAGGGATGAGCAGGAATGCTGGTGGCTGAATTAAACCAGGCTCGTGTCCTGAAAACACAGATTGCGTTTCCTGCTCTGTTGCACATTCTCTGCACCAGTCATCTCTCCCTTTGTTCCCTGTTTATGCCGTGAACCAAACCAGGGGAAAATTAACAGTGGCTCAAATGTAAGTTGCCAGCAGGGAATGCATTTTTACGTAGTCATTTTGGCATAAGCAAAGGCCTCAGTATTTGTTTTCCTTTAATATAAACCTAACACCTATGAGCTGTGTTGAGAACTTGGGTGAGGTCCCATGCTTTGAAATAAAAAGAGGTGAAATAAGTTAATTTCTGATGGAGTAGGAGGAAGATTTGTCTCTGATACAAAGCAGCAGAGATGCTGCTGGCTTGCTGTTCCCAGAGGGATTTAAAAGATGTGTGGATGTGGCACTTGGGGACACGGTTTATTGGTGGACTTATCAGTGTTGGGTTTACGGACTTGATGATCTTAAGGGTGTTTTCTAACCTCAATGACTCCGATTCCAATATTTGAAGCAAAATATTGATCTCTGGCTTCTGAACCACCGAGTAAATTTTTCTATTTCCCTTTTCAACAGAAAATCCAGAAGCCTGAAGGTTTGTTTGTAATTTACATTTCTGCTTTTCCAGCAAAAACATCTTCCTCAGTGTCCTGGAGGAGAGGAGGCTGAGGGGAGATCTCTCTCTGCAGCTCCCACAAAGGAGGTTGTAGTGAGGTGAGTGCTGGGCTCTTCTGCCACGTAACAAGGGATGGGACTAGAGGAAGGGCCTCAGGTTACATCAGGGGAGATATAGATTGGATATTAGAAAATATTCCTTTATTGAATGAATGGTGAAGCCCTGGCAGAGGCTGCCAAAGGCAGTGGTGGAGTCTCCATCCCTGGAATGGTTCAAAAACCCCGTGTATGTGGCCGTTTGGGACACAGTTTAGTACGTTCTGTTGGATTGGGGTGGTGTTTAGTCTGGATGAGCTTTTCCACCCTTAAATATTCTATGACAGGAAAAAACACTGAATGTTTTCACAGTTGATGGCAACATCTCAAGTGCTACAAAATCAAAGGGAAGGATGATTTCTCTAGGATTATCTTGTTCACTGAAGACAAAAGCACTGACTCGAACCTGGATTTCTGTACCCTTCATTGCGTTTCACTGTCCTGAATTACAACGCCCTTTTTAATGTTAAACGACCTGACCTGAGATTTTAGGAATCAAGCAGGTGAGCAGATTAGCACAGTTTTTATAAGCTCTGTAAATCCAGTTCCTGGAGAAGCTCCAGATCAAGTAGCTTTCAAGTAATGCTAATATTCACTTTAGTGTTTCTAGAGCAGGTAACAAAATATTAACCCCATGATAACATGGTGCCCTGTCATTCAAATGTTCTTAATTAGCACCTGTAAAGTAGTTTCATCTCCAAGGGACGCAGTGCCCCATGGTTGTGGGGGCTATTATTATTCCCAATTAAGAACAGGGGAAACTGAGGCACATTGCACTGCAGTCATTTGGCAGTGTAGCCTGAGTCTCAGAATCGGGGTCAGAACCAGACTTCATTGTGAGCACCTCTGAAATGAGCCACGTGCTGTGCTGGCTGCTCTATCTGTGTGTGATGAGGCCCTGCACCATCCAGCTACCCACCACCAAGGAAGATTTTCCTAATGATCCCCTTGGCTCCAGCTCCTGTGTCTCTTGGAGGTGTTCGAGACCAGGTTGGATGAGGCTGTGAGCGACTTGATGCAGTGGGAGGTGTCCCCCCTTGGCTTGTGACAGGGGATTGGAACTGGATGGGCTTTAAGGTCTCATATAACACAAACCATTCTATGATTCTATGAAAGCCACAATGATGTGACAGCTCATTTCTTGGTTTTAAAGGGGACACGCAACATTGGGTTGTGAGAGTGTTGCTGGCTTTGCAAGGTGGAATTAGAGCCACGATCACTGCTGCTCTTGCACACTGCCTCTCCATCCCCCAAAGCAGCCTTAGTGGATACTCAAGAGAAGGTGTGAAAAGGGTTTTCTCCCCCACCACACACTGTTCACCCCAGGGATGCAACTTTGACGTTGCTCCACGCTCAGGTCTTAGACATCTCCTTGCCTTGGGAGGGCAGCCCAAGGTCATAAAGCAAGGGTGGAGCAGGGCAGGAAGGATGCAGGGCAGCATCCCAGCCCGGTCACACCCTCCTCTTCATCTTGCAACACTTGTTTTTTGCCCTCCAAATACGCATGATCCACTTAGCATGAGCTACTACTCATTTTCCTAATGAGAGGGCATATTACAGGATTTTGGTATTTTTCAGACAGGACTTTGCTATGTTTAATAAAGAGGAACCACCACAGGGCAAAATCCGAAGATATTTAATCGGAGGTCAGACAACTATATTTATTTAAGTTTATATATGGTTTGTTTTCAGCACAGTATAGAGTACACATCTTCAGGCAGCATAAAGAACATGGATAATGGCTTTTATAGCCTAAATGTTTATAAAATAGTCGTGCTACAGCTTTCAGTGTTATTACAAAGACTTTCTTTTGTTTCAAGTTGTGTTTTCAGCCTTCAGTAAAGCAACCAAGTGAATAAAAACATTCATATATAACATTTCAGCAAGGGCCAGCTTCACCGAGGCCAGGTTGAAGTTAACACAGAGTTTTAAAGCCACAGGGATTTTGGTCCACCTTCTGAAATGAAGGCTACTGGAGGAAGATTCTGTTTGCTTAGCAAATTTGTGTTTGGCTTCCCAATCTAGGAAATATGTTTTGGAGAACCCAAAGCCTTGAGGAATCCAAGTTAACCTGAATATCATCTCCTAAGGCCAGGACTGAACTCGGCGCCAGGCAGGGGCCAGCCCTGTTGTGATCTGGACATTCCTATTTCTTTTTTTCTTAATTCTTCTTCAATGACTTCTCACCTCATTAAAACGAATATTTAATAGCATCCCACTAAACTACACCTTGTAGCAGATTAAGGACAAGCCACCATGGAAAGAGCATCACCCCCTAGTCCAAAAAGGACCTGAGCTGCAGGGCAGGCACTGGAAAACAGAAATAAAGCAGAACGAAGCAGTAGGCAGGTGGTACAAGGAGATAAATAACCCCTGCCCCAAAGCTGCACCTCACTTTTTATATGGGGACCTTTTTACCAGGGCCATTTGGATGCTGAGCAGTACTTCTTAGCGTGGCTTGAGATTTTTACTCCACCTGACTGATACGGCTGCTGCGGGACATATTTGGTGGCACATGCCTGCTGCGGGACACACTTGGTCACACACTGCTGCTGTGGGACGCACTTGGTGGCACACGGCTGCTGCTGTGGAACACACTTGGTCACACACTGCTGCTGTGGGACACACTTGGTGGCACACTGCTGCTGCGGGACACACTTGGTCACACACTGCTGCTGTGGGATGCACTTGGTGGCACACGGCTGCTGCTGTGGGACACATTTGGTCACACACGGCTGCTGCTGTGGGACACATTTGGTCACACATGCCTGCTGTGGGGCACACTTGGTGGCACACTGCTGCTGTGAGACACCCTTGGTCACACACTGCTGCTGTGGGACGCACTTGGTGGCACACGGCTGCTGCTGTGGGACACACTTGGTCACACACTGCTGCTGTGGGACGCACTTGGTGGCACACGGCTGCTGCTGTGGGACACACTTGGTCACACACTGCTGCTGTGGGACGCACTTGGTGGCACACGGCTGCTGCTGTGGGACACACTTGGTCACACACTGCTGCTGTGGGACGCACTTGGTGGCACACGGCTGCTGCTGTGGGACACACTTGGTCACACACTGCTGCTGTGGGACACACTTGGTGGCACACGGCTGCTGTGGGGCACACTTGGTGGCACACGGCTGCTGCGGGACACACTTGGTCACACACTGCTGCTGTGGGACACCCTTGGTCACACACTGCTGCTGCGGGACACACTTGGTCACACACGGCTGCTGCGGGACACACTTGGTCACACACGGCTGCGGGACACAAGTTGTCTGACATGGCTGCTGTGGGACACAAATCGTGGCCGAGTCGGTGGCACACTGCTGGGGGACACACTTGGTGACACACCTGGTAGGATATTGCTGCGGGATGTATGAGCTGGCACACTGCTGCGGGGCACCGGAGGTCACACAGCGGTATGAGACGCCCTTGGTGGCGCGCTGCTGCGGGACACAGGTGGTGACACACCGGGGCGCGCAGGGCTGCTGCAGGGAGTACGAGGTCACACACTGCTGCGGGACACACTTGGTGGCACCCTGGTGCTGGGGGATGCCCTTGGTGAGATACGGCTGCTGCGGGACACACGTGGTGACGCTCCTGGTCGCGCACTGCTGAGGTGGGATGCACTTGGTGGCACACGGCTGCTGGGAGGTGGTTGCACACTGTTGCGGGATGCACTTGGTCACACAAGGTTGCTGCGACGCACCCTTGGTCGCACACGGCTGCTGCGGCACGCACGTTGTCACGCACCGAGGAGCACACGGCTCCTGTAGGATGTGCTGGGTCACACATGGGGTCGTGTACTGCTGCTGTGGCACGCACTTGGTCACACACTGCTGTTCAGAGAAGCTGGAGGACATGATCCGCTGCCGGGGGACGCAGGGGTTCACGTACTGGGGGATGCACAGTGTTGAGTGCCAGGTAGGCACTTGTGGGTGTTGGGCACCGTACATCGGCGGGTACTTGATGGGGACAGGTTCCTGGTAGATTGGAAGGTGGCGTTGCTGTAGGTAGCATGACATCTCAGTGAGGTTTCGGCAGGACTGGAATGATAAGTGAGAAAAGAGAGCCTTTAGACTGGCACCCAGAGGAGTTTCTCTGTCCTGGCTCACTTCACAGGGTGACGGTGATGCGCCCTGCCTGTGCCATGGTCTCAGAACCACAACAGCAGCAGCCGAGGACACAACCCGTCATTTTAACGCTGAAACATAGCGCTAACTTAAGCAATGAGGAAACCCAGAGACATGAATCACTAAATATCTCCCCAGGCTGCAATTTCCCTCCCCTTCACCTGGACCTCCAGAGAGAGCTGACCTTGGAGATCAGCAGAGGGACCTCAGAGCTGCCTTTCAGTCATTAAATCTGGTTTTCCCCTCTTAGTTTTGGTTGGTGGCTACCTCTGACGTCTTGCTGATGCACGAAGAAAAAAATCCAACCCAGACACAAGCTCTGAACCTCTGGCCACCTCTTCCATAGCAGGAAAAAGAAAAGAGCACCCAAGGCACTGCTGCTGGGTGATCCCATCACGCTGCAGCTGGCAGAGGTTCACAGCTCAATCTCAGCATCACAACGTTCAGGCTCATTAGGGAAACAAAGCCAATTAAAGGGTAGCAATACCACAACTGAACACAAACCTGTTTAGACCTCTTCTAGCATTATGGGAGCACCAAAGTGGCTCTGACTGCTGCCAGCCACCCTCAAAAGCAAGCAACAATAGAATCATTAAGGATGGAAAAGACCTCTAAGCTCATCCAGTCCAACCATCAACCCAACCTCGCTGTGCCTATTAAACCACGTCCCAAAGTATCATGGCCACATGGTTTTTTACTCCCTTTAGGGTTTGGGACTCCACCACTGCCCTGGGCAGCCTCTGCCAGTGCTTCACCACCCTCTCAGTAAAGGATTTTTCCAAATATCCCATCTAGACCTCCCCTAGCACAACCTGAAGCCATTTCCTTTCATCTCATCACCCCACCTGGTAGGGAGCAATAAGGTCTCCCTTCAGCCTCCTTTCCTCCAGGCTAAACAATCCCAGATCCCTCATCCACGTCTCATAAGACTTGTTCTCCAGCCCCTTCCCCAGCTCCGTTCTCCTCTGGATGCGCTCCAGCATCTCAATATCTTTCTTGTACTGAGAGGCCCAAAACTGAACCCAGGATTCGAGGTGCAGCCTCATCAGCACAAAGTCTAGGGTCACAATCCCTTCCCTGCTCCTGCTGGCTGCGCCTTTTTCAATACAAGCCAGGATGTTCTTGGCTTTCTTGGCCACCTGAGCACACTCCTGGCTCATGAAAACAAGAGCAGAACCCCAAATACTGCTAACAACCCTTCCTCACGTTTTCTGTAGTGTCTCTTGGACTCCGTTGCCCAGCTGAAGAACCTGTAAGAGAACACCCTCCCACTTCAACGCAGCAATTCAACCCGATTAGTTTCGAAAACTTCTCCCATAGAGCGTACTCATATATAAAAAAAGCAGAAATAAATCTGCATTTCAGCAGCTACAGAGGCTCAGCACAAACCAGACTTACCCAGCTCCCTGGTGAGAACAGCTTCGTGATGTGACCAGTGAGCTCTAATAGGAAGAGAGCTTTTATATAGCTACTAAACGCGCCTTGAAGGTATGAGGTGCCACGACGTAGCCTATTAGCTCCTATGCAAAAGCTGTCTTGTGTGCAACCCTCGGAGTGACTAGCATCAGCGCACTCATCCCTGAGGATGAGTAGTTGAATGTTGGCTCCCCATAGTAAGAGTAATTACCTTTTGTTTAATCTTCCCTGGCATGGGAAGACTGAATGGTATTTGGGGAGGTAGGCAGCAGCGGCATCCCCGACCGCAGGGGTTTGGCAGGGCAGAAGGGCTCCCAATATTGCATAGTTGTGGCTTTCAGAGGTGTGACAGCCCCTAGAAATGTCCTGGTGGTCCCCAGAAATGGGGTCTTTCCATCACTTGGTCTCTTTTCACACACACACACACACACACACACATGTCGTTGGCTTCATGCCATGAGATCTACGCTGACCCACCTCATGTTCTTCTCTGACTTTGGTTACTGGATAGAACAGGGAGCACTTTTCATTCCCACCCACAGGGCTCGGTTGTGTGTGCAGGCTGGATACAGGGCACTGGCTCCTCTAAGGAAAAACAGGAGCTCCTACAAAGTTTAAACACCCCCATGGATGCAGGTCATCTTCCATAGAGGATCTCAGTTTCATCTCATGCAGCTCTGGAAAGCACCTGGCTGTTAGTGTCTTGATGCTCCCGTGATCCTGACGCAAACACCTGTTATCAGAGACATGGGAATACACCATCCAGTGACTCAGATGAGCACAAAAGATGAGCTAACGTCATGTATGATCACAGCCCTTGCCAGGCTGTGACTGGCAGCACAACAGGCCACCAGGAGCAGGTGACTTTCTCAGTGACTCAACTTCTTATCACACATTGCGCTGAGATTAAAGAAACTAGTTAGAAAACCAGGAGATGCATTTTTTTTTTTAAAGTCACTGAAGGTCTAATCAACGCTTCCACGTGTTCATTGTCACATGAAACATCCCTTAAAGGGACAATTTCTTCCTGTTGGCTACAAGGAGAGCTGAGAGGAGTGCTCAGCCCCACCAACACCTGGCTCTGGCAGAGATGAAAACCATCCCAAGGGGATCAGTTCCGAAGGGTGTTTGTTATTTCTCTGGTTCTTATGAACTAGAGAAACAGCTCTACCCAGGTGGGCTTCGAGGCAAAGAAAAGGGTCCATAAATAATTTTGTAATGAAAGTGAATAATAAAGTTCAGGGACTCTTGGACCGCTCTGCCCCACGTTGAGCAAGAATTACAGAGGGTGAAATAGTCTCTTTACTCAAGGCTTCTCCAGCAAGAATGAACCCTGACCCTTGCTGGTCAGCACCAAACACATTCATCTTTGCCTGAACCACAATTAATGTGGTTGTGTTGTGGCATTTCTCCTGCAGAAAGTGTTTCTTTGATCCAAAGCCATTGCTTTTTAGCTCCAAAGGTTGTAGGTGTGATCCTCTTTGTTAACCAAAGTGAGCGGTTCACTTTGTATTATTTTTAGTCTTGTCTGGATGGAGGCACTGCCCAACCTTCAAACAAATCCTTATTTCATTTTCTACATGACTGAGACCACATTGTTCTTGCCTAAATTACTGACAGCCCAGGTGAACTTTGGTTTTTTTGATCAGAACAATGACTTGTTGTTCATGTTAACGCCCAGTAGTGTCTGTTAACTCTATCTAAACCCTCTTAACCACCACACTCCAAATCTACAAAGACAGAACGAGAAGCCTCAGGAACCCAATTAGGCTTCATTTTAATTCTGACAACATGCCAATTTTGGCAACTTTCACTATGTAGCAGTTCAATGAGTGTTTCACGTGACAATGCCGATCAAAAATGTGTGTTCTTGTTGTCATCGTCCATGCACATCCTGGTAGAACCCACCTTCTCCCCTCAAGCCAGCCCTGCCCCGCAGTGGTTGGCAGCTTAAGAAAACCTCCTGTGTTTTTTTTTTTTAACATGCCTGACTCAACCTGGAAAGCAGCACGCGATGAAGGTGGGAAAAGAAGTTAAAACAGGGCAGTGGCGCTGCAAAGTATGCAGAGGGAAGCTGAAAAACATCCTGGAGGAGATGCCAAGCGAAGCATGAGCTTCCCTTTAATAATCCAGGAATGCAAAGGAGCACCACCGCAGTGCAGAGTTACGGAGTGTGAGCCAACACACGAGGAATGCAAAGCTCCCTGCCTGCTCCAGATACAGAAATTTGGCAGGAGAACAAGCCAGACAAAAAAAAAAGTAAGACAGAAGAAAGAAGGTAAATTGGGTAGGTGTGATCTGGGCTATTGGGTTGATGAAACCTCTTGCTTCGTCAATGGTGACAAAAAAAGTTCTGATAAACCAGGTAAAGAGCTGTAAAGCATTAAGGTTGCCAAAAGAAGTCATGGAAGCCCCATCCCTGGAGGTGTTCAAGGTTGGATGGGGTTTTGACCCCCCTGATCCAGTGGGTGGTGTCCCTGCAGGGGGCTGGAACCGGATGAGCTTTCAGGATCCTTCCAACCCAAACCATCCTATGGCTCTATGATTAGAACAAGCCCATCATGAAGGACACTACACATGTTAGGCTATGACAGCAAAGCCAAGGAAGAGACTCCTCCCTTGAAGAAGCAGATCCACCTCGGAGGAGTTGCCCACAAGAGGATGAGATGGTTATTTCCTCCAGCCTCACCAAGCCATGGCTATTTCTTCACACCTCCCCAAGACATGGCCCTGTCCTCCAGCCTCACCAAGGCATGAACATCTCCTCCAGCCTCTCCAAGTCATAGCTACGTTCTCCAAACTCTCAAGGTGTGTACAAACCACTAGAGAGCAGCATTCACACACACAACCACCTCCTGGACCAGCCTTGCAGAACCAAATTCTGGAAACTGGGAAACTGCCTTTGGTTGCCCTTTCTGTCCAGGAAAACAGTTTGAACTGGCAGCTTGTGAGCTAGACCCAGCCCAACATCTTTGTGTCATGGGACCTTAATGTCTGAATGCTCCTTATGGTACCAAGACATGGAGTAAAATCTCGGTTGCCAGTGCTCTCCCCTGAAGCCTGACCACAACCTTCCGTTCCCACCGCTGTAAAAACCTCATTCCAGCTGCTCACACGTATCTATCCTTCTGGGCATCAAGAACACATGTTCTTCTGGGCTTCACATAGTATTTGTCACAGGAGAGTGAGTGTGTTTAGTCGGTGGCTGCAGGGAAGTAGGGTGCATGCAGGGAGGAGAAGGCAGAGACTAAAGGAAACATAAAAAAAAAAGCAGAGATCGCACTTCTGTTGTATCAGACTTGTAATTAGTACAGGCTGTAGATAATAAAACTTAACGTATTATTAGCCCAGCAAGCAGTAAAATTGCAGTCTTGCTCGTTCAATGATTTAACAGCACTGAAGGCAAAATGCTAACCCCATCATGCATCAGAATGAAATGGTCCTCGCTCTGACTCCTTCTTGCTTCATTTAAACGATGTTTTATTACTTAATGAACTCTTGCTGTTCTGCAATTAGCAGCCCCACACACCTCTTTGTTCTGGTTGCTACCAGAGGTTAGTCTTTGTAGAAAATCTGCCTGCATGATCGTAATAGCCCTGATGACTTTTAAAATGCTTAATGTGAGCTTCACCACGACTTTCTCTCTCCCCAGCACCCATCTTCGTTGCACCAGGTGCCTGCCCGACCACCGTGTAGTGGATACTCCAGCAAGCTGGTGTTTCCTTCAAAGAGCACATGGAAATGTGGCTCTGAACCTCAGTTTACTGTTGTCCTTGAGCAGCCGTGCTACAAAGATGAGCACTAAACCAAGGTGAGCTCCAGGCTGCTCTACTTACAGTTGCACCTGTTGGTAGGTGGGATAAAAAAGGCTGATGACAAGCTAAACTCCAACAAGTTCATTCCTGAGCTGGAGTGTGTGAATGAAGCAATTGGGAATTAGACTCTTTGATGAGACGGCTGACCAGAAAGTGTTCCTGTTGTGCCCAGTGGGTTTTCAATGAGGCAATCGAGCAGCAAGGTAATTCTGCACAAGCAGTTAGGAATAAATTTAGGCAGGGAATTAAAAGGTCTTCAACAAGCAATGCAGGGAGACTCTGGAAAGGGCAGCCAAATCAAAAAATTGGAGTCAAAATATGCAACAAGTTGTTCATGAATTTATAGAAGAGGTTTTGTAACTCAATGCAGAGTCACAGGCTTAACTCAGTGATTCAGCCATGGGCGTCTCTTGAGAATTGTTGAGCTGATCCAGTGATGTAGGTCTAATAGAAAACCCTCTAATTCCTGTGAAGCTCAGGTGTTGTGTTTCAGTGCTGAAAGGGGCTGCAGGAAAGCTGGGAGGGGCTCTTGAACAGGGAGGGAAGGGATAGGATGAGGGAGATGTTTTCAGCTGAAAAAGGGGAGATTGAGATGAGATCTTGGAGAGAAATGTTTTGCTGTGAGGGTGGGGAGGTCCTGGCCCAGGTTGCCCAGAGCAGAGGTGGCTGCCCCATCCCTGGAGGGGTTCAGGGCCAGGTTGGATGGGGCTTGGAGCCCCTGATGGAGTGGAAGGTGTCCCTGCCTGTGGCAGGGGAATAGAACTGGATGATCTTCAAGATCCCTTCCACCCTAAACCATTCTGTGATTCTATATTTGAGGCAAAAATGAAGAGGAATCACTCATGAAACAGCAGATAGAAGGAAAAAATGCTGAAGCATGGATCCTTCATACCCAGCACTTGGATAATACAGTGTTTGGACACCTCTATGGGCAATCGACTTCTTGTCTTCTGCAATGTGACCTGACCCTCAGTCTCCAGTGCTGAGAGAGAAGCCAGAGACTGCGGATTCTTTGGTGACTGGGCAGACAGACCGATACTAGGGAATTCAGTAACAGGTAATTATGTCTTTTGTCTCGTGAGATGAGTTAATCAAGATGTCCACCCAAAAAATGATGACAGACACAATAATAAAGAGCAAGATGGGGTGTTAACGAAACAGTGTTTAATTAAGCCACCAGGGTGAGACGTGTTTTGGGAGATCCAGTTCAGCAGCTTCTGAATCACACCAAGACATGAAATCCAGGAGTGCAATAGTTTCCTCAGTTTTCTCTGTGCACAAAGGTTGGAAACTTTGGATGGAAACAAATCAAAAAGCATCCCTGCAGACACGAGGTGAGAATCGCAATAAGCTTTTCACATCCTGAGTTGAGGTTCTCTGTAGTGGTCTTCTTTTCTAAAACAAGCAATCCTTTCTTCCAAACTGAAGGAATACCATGTCAGGACCCTTAGAGATACTGAGATGCTCGTCTTAATCGTAAACCAGATGAAGCTGGCAGCTGCAGATCTTTATTTGGAGCTGCTGCACACCTCCCACAGCGTCTTAGACTTCTAGTGGCTTCATTACCTGATCAGCACTTGCAAGGCCACTCAACACAGCCCCTACCCGAGATGCGTGGGAGCTGGAGTAGCATTTTCCATCCAGGAAGAAGGTTGGGCTCAAGCCAGTGTTTTTTCCACTTGTGGTATTCTGTTGCCTAGAATTAGTGGCACAACTTCAATATCGACTGGGTCATAAGCTGGGCTCCACCAGGTGAGAGCCGTGAGCTACTTGGCCCCACGTTCACTGTGAAGGTACCTTGCTCAATGCATGTTTCTCTTGTACTTTCTGAAGTGTCTCAGTAAGGCAGGTTTCACTGGCATTTGTCTCTAAAAATAGTCTTTGTGCAATTCACATGGAAGGGGAAAGCAATTACACCTCTACTATGGGAAAAACATTCACTCCCTTTCCATGGGCTGACTTCAGAGCTTCTTCAATGATAATTACTGTCATTTTTCTGCTGAGGTTGCTGACATGGAGATGAAGTGACCTCTCCGAACCTCTCTAGACCTGGATCCAAACCGGTGTTTAAGGTCAGGACAGCCCCACCTTCTGATCTCCAGACAAGGTTCAGGTCATCCCCCTTCCAGGTATGGAAAGTGATTTTTTTTTTTTAATCACTAGATGTTGCAAGTTGAGGCTACAAATTTGGCACCTAAATGGTTCAGAAACCTCAGTGCTTGCTTAAATAAAAAGAGTGTCTCAACTCAGAGGCAGAGCTGTGCAGCCTGTACCAGTGCCTCAACATTGCTCCACGAGCACTACGTGCCTTGTGTCCCCAGGTGGACTTAACCAAGGTTACTGAAGCTCTGACCTGAAGGTGCATGTTCACTGGTGAAGGTCACACAAATATTGAAATGCAATGTTCGATCTAACAAAATGTGCTGTCTCCTTCCGAATCCAGTTGCTCTGTCCTCTTCAGCATAAAGATCATAAAATAATTTTCTGATCATAGAATGGTTTGGGTTAGAAGGGGCTTCAAAGCCCATCCAGTTCCACCCCCTGCCATGGGCAGGGACACCTCCCACTGCATCAGGGGCTCCAAGCCCCATCCAACCTGGCCTTGAACCCCTCCAGGGATGGGGCAGCCACCTCTTCTCTGGGCAACCTGGGCCTCTCCACCCTCACAGCAAAACATTTCTCCCCAAGATTTCATCTCAGTCTCCCCTCTTTCAGCTTAAAACTATCTCCCCTTGTCTTATCCCAGCACTCCCTGACCAAGAGCCCCTCCCGAGCTTTCCTGGAGCCCCTTTCTGTACTGGAAGCTGCTCTAAGTCTTCCCTTGACCCTTCTTTTCTTCAGTTTGAACAACCCCAACTCTCTCAGCCTGTCCTCGAAGGGCAGGTGCTCCAGGACTGACCTTATTCCCCCATCTCCCTGCTTTGAAGAGCTGTATTCCAGGAGCACATCTCATCAGAAGGGCTATTTTGATAACCGCAAAGCAAGATGCTCCCTAGAAAGCAGACAGGCAGGTTTTCCACTGCTGGAAAGAGTCCCAATTCCTGCCTTCAGCAGAGCTACAACCGTGATTTGTCTCAGCAAAGCAGCAGGTAAGGACTGAGTCAGGGTTAGGTCTTGGGCTGGAATATTCTCCTGGATAGTAAAGGCTGACAACTAAAAAAAACCAAGCAGCTTCCAGAGCCAGGCAGGACCCCACCTGCCGTGAGGCAAGAAAGGAAGTTGCACAGATGGAGTCATGGCGTAAGAGAAGAAGATTGGTCTAAAATCTAGGTGTTCTTGTCTTTTGGTTGCCGAACGATTGCTAACAGAGGAAGTTACCCCATAGCTAGAAGCAGCTCCTGACACCTGCAGCCCAGGGATCCCAGTGGATGATGTGCACCAGCTCAGCCTGTTGCAGTGATTGCATCTGTAGTGCGTGTTCTGATAAGAGCCCTGGTGAAATGGTGGAGACAGAACAAAGGTGGTTCCAAGACCACCAAATATGATGAAATTAACCTCTGTCTGGGATGTGTTGTCTCCGCTGCTGAAAATAATCCTACCATCAGAAAGGAGGACTGCTTGACCTGTATCCTGATAGCTCCCTGCGATTTGGGGGATGATAATCAGTGAGCTATTTTCACTCAAGGAACTTTTTTACATGGAGTAATGGTTATGTGAATTATGTATATGACACTATATGCTAAGAGCTCCCTTTATTTCACATGTAGACTGAAATACCTTTTCAAATGCTATTTTGGCACCAAAATAAGACCAGTGTCCCAGTTACATTTGGATGTGATAAATCTTGTATACTATTAAAATAACCCTTTACTTTTCACCTGCTACATAGAGATAATCCCAGTTCCCTTTTTTGTCACGTTTAGACAGGTGGAAGTTGCATCTTCTATACGATGGAAAAAAGCATGCTTTCAGAATTATCAGTTCTGAAATGAAAGAGGAATGAAATCAATGAAGATCTTCATGGGTAAGAAAATAAACCCATCCATTATGAGACTATAGAATCACAGGAAACTCACTTTAAAGAGTTCATTGATGAAAAGCAGGTGGAGAGGGGCAGATTTAGACTTTAACTAAGGAAAAATTTCTTCGCCATGAGGATCAAGAGGCCCTGGCCCAGGTTGCCCAGAGCAGGGGTGGCTGTCCCATCCCTGGAGGGGTTCAAGGCCAGGTTGGATGGGGCTTGGAGCCCCTGATGCAGTGGGAGGTGTTTCTGCCCACGGGAGGGGGTTGGAATTGGGTGATCTTTAAGATCCCTTCCAACCCAAACTACTCTATGATTCTATGGCTGACCCCCACCCCAAGACCCCTGATCTTGGCGAGGTCTGCAATGATTGCATTAACCTGAGGGTATGACCTTTGTTCACCCAGTGAGTTTTTTGTCAAATCAGATTAGTCAGAAAGGGCATTCAAACACATTCTGCACCTAAAGGCTCTCTTCACAATGCCTACGTGTGGAACAAGTCTGTGGAGGAAACGCACAACGGCAGTTGTGAAAGAGTGAGCTCATTACCTCGGAGGACTCATTCCCAGAAGGCAGGGCTTCGAAACCCTATAAAAGTTCTCAAATCCCCGTGCTCCATCATCCACTCGACTTTGTGCTTCTCCCTGTTGGCTGGTTGGGTAAGCTGGAGAATACTGATGCTTTTTGTGATGTCTCTAATTTTATTGCTTGGCTTAGTGTGGGCTGACTCTTTAAAGAAGTGTTTTATTTGATAGTTTTGAATATGCGAAAGATTCCTGCAAAGAGGAGAAATCATGGGCACTGGGGTAGGAAAAGCAGTCTTGGGGTGACTCTGCAAAGCAAGCGCCTATTATGTGTAAATCTGAGGATATTTAAGTGCTGAATTAAATCCTTTCTGAATAACAGATTAGATAAAAATGCGTTGGTTTAAGTATAACTGAACCTGCCTTCAGGGAAGAAGAAGGTCTGAATGGCCTCCTAAAGCTCCTTCTGAATCTGTTTTCTGGGATTCTACTCTTTGTAACAAGAATAATTTTAAAAATTCCATTTCACTGAGGAATTATTTTATGGAAAGTAGATTTAGGAGTAGGAGGGGCTGCACGGATCAGAAGGGTGAAAGTGTTCCCACTGTATCATTCATGTTAACCACAATAAGAGCAATATAATAATTTGGCTTGAGATATAATCAAACCCTTATAAAGAAAATAGCAAAAGATGAGTGATATTGATCTGGAGGATCAAGATGGATGTAGAGGAGAGGAAGGAATTTGCTTTGAAGATGTGCTGAAAGGAGCAGGAAAGGGAGAATGAACTTGCATGCTCTCACGTGGTCCATGTTGGTGCTACTCCTGCATAGAGGGGACTTAAAAACTCCCCTTCCAACCAACTCCTCCGTGATTTTAATCTCTTCTTTGTACCTTTAGATTATCCTTAGAAAAACGGCAAGCCAGGTTTTACCAAAGACACAGCACCAGTCCAGCTGAGCCTTTAGCATCCCACAAACCGGAGGCAGTTCGTGAATTGTTAGAAACACCCATTTAGCCTGTTGCACGTTACTGGCCGTGGGAGAAGAAATCCCTCCTGAATATTCTGATTCATGCAAGCTCCCTCTGGTATTAGTGGCTGTGATAATCCAGAAACACAGGGAGACATTAGCCCTGCTAATTCTTTCCATGACAGTTGGAAGAATTGTGCCACAGGTAACCTCAGTCCATTGCATCATTAATGGAGTCAGAGTGAAACCAGAGCAAGAGGAGGAGTTGGCCTGTTGTAAAGACTTAATAATGCAGAATCATAGAATGGGTTGGGTTGGAAGGGACATTAAAGATCATCCAGTTCCAGTATCAGCTCACTGGTGATGTCCATCTTGAGGCCTTATAGCACCTCATGTTTCTAATTCCAAGTAAAATTTGGAAATCATTTTAAAAGGGGCCAAACCAAATTAAATATTTCAGTTTTGCCAATTTAAAACATCTCGTTGAGCCCAGGTTTGTATTTTTCTCCTTGTTTAAGACATGAGATGTCCTTCAGTGTTCATCTTTAGCTGTAATTATTTTTTATTATTAAATTTATGCTATTATTGGACTTGATGATCTTAGAGATCTTTTCCAACCTTAACAGTTCCATGATTTTGACTTCCTGAAACTGCTATCAATCTGTTATTTGCCAGCTCTTCTCATCAATTCCCCAGGACAGAAATGAAAGTGAGTTACTCATTGACAAGAGTTGAGGTAAGAGGAAGAAGAGCTCTGAAGTGCAAATCATCTCAAAGGAGCGGCTCTACCTCAGTTAGACCTGATAGGGCTGTTCCACATTGCAGAACAGAAAGGGAGAACAAGATAAGGGTCAGAGCAGGAGCCGAAAGGCAGGATGAAAAAGAGAGAGCAAATCATAATTCTTTCTGAGCCAACCTGCCTTTGGAAACCAAGGGCAAACAAAGAGAACTTTAGTCTCTCAGCTGATTCAGGTTTCTCGTAGTCATTTCACCCTTATCCTGATGCAGTTCCTTTAGCACAGACAATAACACTGGTATTTCTTTCAGATACTCTTGTTTCCTGCAAAGATGTCTTTGAATCAAACGCAAATCAAGCAGGAAATCACCCTCCCACCTGGCCTGAGCAAAACGGTTCCAAAAGAAAGCCAAGAGCCTGTGCCGTGCCCTGAGCCAGCCCCGTGCCCGCAGCAGCAATCTGAAGTCCAAGTCCCAACTCCTTGCCCAGAAGCAGTCCCATGCCCTGAAAAAACAGTGCTGGTGGTGGAACCAGGCAAGGGGGAAACACCGGTGGTCGTGATACCCGAGTGTCCTCCTCAGGAGCAGCAGCAACAGCAGCAATGCAAGCTACCGCCAACTTTCCCACCGACGTCATGCCCTGAGCCTGTTCCATGCCCTGAAGAGAAATCAGCATGCAAAGAGCTGCCTGTGCCAGCCCCTGTATCCTGCTCTGACCCGACTTCGTGTGTGCTGGAGAAGCAGGAGTGCAAGGAGATCCCTGTGCAAGCTGCCGGCTCGGAGGCTGCCGCGTGTCCCCAGGAGAAGCAGCAATGCAAGGAGATCCCTGAGCAAATTTCTTGTTCGTGCCCTGAACCCGCACCGTGTTCCCAGGAGACACAGGAGTGCAAGGAGATCCCTGTGCCCACCCCGTGCCCCCAACAGAAGCAAGAGTGCAAGGAAACCCCTGTGCCAATCCCTGTTCCATGCCCCGAACCTGCACCGTGTGCCCAAGAGAAGCAGCAGTGCAAGGAGATTCCTGTGCCAACCCCTGCTCCGTGCCCTGAGCCCACACCGTGTGCCCAACAAACACAGCAGTGCAAGGACCCCCCAGCACCAACCCCTGTTCCATGCCCTGAACCTGCATCGTGTCCTCAGGAGAAGCAGGAGTGCAAGGAGACTCCTGTGCCAATCCCTGAACCCACACCTTGTCCTCAGGAGAAGCAGGAATGCAAGGAGACCCCTGTTCCATGCCCTGAACCCACACCTTGTCCTCAGGAGAAGCAAGAATGCAAGGAGATCCCCGAGCCAGGGCAGTGCTCCCTCCCAGAGAAGTGTCCTCCCATCGAGCAGCAGCAGGTGAAGCAGCCCGTGCAGTGGCCGCAGGCGCAGAAGTAACTTGCAGCTGACACTAGAAGCCCTGAAAAGAGAAAAAATGTGCAAACCCAGACCTCCTCTCCACATGTCTCGCAACCAGAAGTCATTTTCCAACATCCTTTTCTTCGCTGCAGAATTCCTGCTATGAAGCTCGGCTTCCCAACGCCCCCCGGCTAACGCTCGCACCACCCCATACTAACAACCCTCCGCTAACCCCCGCGTCGGGACTGTCGATAGGTGATAAGGCTTCAAGAGGTGCCGCAGGCATGTGTGTTCAGCTTTCCAGCAGCCTGATTTTCTGCCCTCTCCCATTCATCCCGCAGGCTTTTAACGGCCCAGAGAGAGACCCGAGAGCATGACGGCGTGCGCCAGTCAGGGCTTGTTAAGTGAAATATTCCAACTAAACCCAAATGCAATTAGGGACTTCGAGCTCGTGGTCCAAACCCGCACGCTGCCTCCTGGCTTCCATCCCTTCCTCCCCAGCTCCCTGCACGTGAATTCCGTCTCCCACCTTGCATTTAGGAGTTTCTGCCCATCAATTATAGGATTTGAGGTTTGTGCCAAACCTGCTGCTAAGGGGTCAATGGCAACGAGACTTTCTGAATCATGAATCCGTAGTGCCAAATATTTTATGCCATCAAAACCAAATCCATTGGGCTAGAGGAAATAGGTAGATTTTTCACAAAAGAGGAATTACCTCTTAACTAGCTTAGCTGAATTGGTAGCAATCAAGCTCTTTCCTCAGAGAGCTCACCTTGGATTTTCTAGGATGTGTAAAAGAACAGCTCGAGCTGAGGTTAGGTATGGAAAATATAGTGATAATTAAATCTAATCCAGACATGTTTTGAAATAGGTTAACCTCAGGCGTGGCTTCCATCTGTTACGGAGGATAAAGGAACACCCTGGAACATGTTCCACCACACAGTGGTGTCATGTATGTATTTGGCACTTACCTCTAATTATTTCAAGCTGATATTGTATCCAGGATTTATTTCACCATGAAAATCAGCAATAAAAATTACTTTGAATACCAAATGGTTGAGATTTTTAATCACTTCTGTTTAAAAAGATGAAAAGGAGCCTCAGCTTGCAAGGGTCAGGTAATTTTTAGGCTCAAAGCTGGGGGAGTCAGAACTCAAAAACTGGGATGATGGCAGGGGACCCCGGGTCTGCTGCTCCTCTCCAGGCACTCGGTGAGAGAACCTGCAATAATCCCTGCACTGGGCCATTCCTTCAGCTGACCAACAGCACCAAAACACCAATTTCAGTGAAACACCCCTGAGCAAGACACTGCGTCCCAGAGGGTGGCAGATGGTGTTTGATCACACCAAGTCATCCCCACGGTCCTCTTGCCCAATTTAAACGTGAAATCATAGAATGATTGAATGGTTTTGGTTTGGAAGAGACCTTAAAGCCCATCCAGTTCCAACCCCCTCCCACGGGCAGGGACACCTCCCACTGCATCAGGGGCTCCAAGCCCCATCCAACCTGGCCTTGAACCCCTCCAGGGATGGGGCAGCCATCACTGCTCTGGTCCCAACCCTCAAAGCAAAACATTTCTCCCTAAAATCTCATCTCAATCTCCTCTCTTTCAGCTGAAAACCATTCTCCTCATTCTATCCCTGCACTCCCTGATCAAGAGCCCCTCCCAGCTTTCCTGGAGTCCCATTCCACACTGGAAGCTGCTCTAATGTCTCCTTGGAGCCTTCTCCAGGCTGGACAACCCCAACTCTCTCATCCTGTCCTTGTACGGGAGGTGGTCCAGCCCTCACATCATTTTTGTGGCTCTAACGTCTTCACAGCCGCTCTGTGACCTTCAGCAGACAGAAGGCTTGGGCTTGTCTACAAGGCAGGTTGCAAGCACAAGCAAAGAAGCTTTTTCCCACACTTCAGATGAGCCAGGAGTGATGTAATCTGACTGATTTGGCCGCGTACCTGTCGGATGGGTGTGAGAGACATCCAACCTCACCGTCTGATTCCAGGATCACACTGATAGGCAGAGATTCTGGTTTGCAGAGCAAGCTTATGTCTGTCTGCCAGACACCGATATCAGATCACTCAACAGTGTCTGTATTTATAATGTTCCTCCTCTGCTCTGCTGTACGGCTTGCTGGAAATCAATCAGCCGAGCCGGTACACCCTGCTGAGAAATCAAAACATACAGAATCCTCTTTCTGATTCCTTTAAAATGGTTACAGTCCATCCTGAGCGGCCAAAATCTTCCTTTCAGTATTCAAAACTCCCAAAGACTATTTTCCTCTGTGCAGTTACAGTATAGTCGAGACTCTGAAACCACAATTATTTGTTTTGATAGACCTACAAGGATAGACTTCAGGATATTAGATCTTGCAGCAAACTGAGTTTCACTGGTTTGTTCTGGTTCACAGAATCACAGAATGGTTTAGTTCGGAAAAGAACTTTAAGCTCGTTGAGTCCAACCACAAACTTCACACTGCCAAGCCCCCACGTGTCACATCTCCACATCTTTTAGATACCTCCAGGGACGGTGACACCACTGCTTCCCTGGGCAGCCTCTGCCAGTGCTTGACAACCCTTTCAGGGAAGGAGTTTTTCCTCATATCCTATCTAAACTTCCCCTGGCGTAACTTGAGGCCATATTCTCTCACCTCATCCCTCGTCACTTGGGAGGAGAGACCAGCATCCACTTCACTTCAGCCTCCTTTTCAGGAGCTGTAGAGAGTGATGAGATCTACCGTCAGCCTCCTCAAGGCTAAACAGCCTCAGGTCCCTCAGATGCTTCTCATAACATTTATGCTCCAGACCTTCCACTAGCTCTGTTGACACTCCAGCCCATCAATGTATTTCTTGGAGTAAGAAACCCAAGGAGGCCCCTGTTTTCAGGGTGAAAAAAATGGTAAGACAGCCCTGAGATGGGAAGAACATTGATCCTGAGCCAGGTTTGACCCCTAGGCTGCAGCTCTGCCTCAAAGAGCCCTGAATTCAAATGTCCTTTCTAGAAATTGTGATCATTCCATGTGCTGTTTCCTCTAAGCAGCTCACATTCCTGATCTACTTGATCCTCAAGTGCACCTGCCTTATTTGTGAGTATATATTTAAAGGTAATTCTTTGGCTAATAAACAAAGCGCAAGAGAATGAATGACACCAATAAAGTGAAAATACATCAAGAAGCAAGTAATGAGGTTACTTATAATTTTATTGTAGCATATCTCGAATCAAAGATCAGAAGGTGATGTTCCTGCAATTAGAGTAGATGATGAATCAACCCAAGCTAATGAATTGCATCTCTTTGTAAGGTAATTTCTGCCTGCAAATTTCTAGCTGGTAGAGCCAGCAGAAAGGAGGATAAGCGTTTGCATCTTGCGTGGCGCTTTGTGGGTGTTGCTGTCGGTGCTACTTCTGCTTTGGGCACTGCTGCTGCTGCTGCTGCTGCGGGACGCTCTTCACGGGACACTTGGCTTGCCCTTTGGGGGGCTGGCACTGCTCCACACACTTTGGAGCACACTTCTCCTGGCATTGTTGAGGTATTTGCTGCTGCTGTTTCTGCTGGTGGGAGGACATCCTTGCTAAGCCTGAAAGAGAACCAAGGTGCCATTTCAGTCATTGAAAGACTGACCCACTTCTCCTTTCTGGATATTATTGTTTCACTCAGTTCTTCGGTTTTGATATCAAACCAACTGTAAAGAGCTTGTAAAAGCTAATTCTACCAGTAAAAATACCAAAAAAACCCCCAAACCCTCCTTGGAAATACCTGAGGATGTTGCTGTTCAGTCCAAATTTGTGTTGGTGACTCCAGCTTGCCCCATGTTGCTCTTACAAAATCATGGAATGGTTTGGTTTGGAAGGGACCTGAAAGACCATCCAGTTCCAACCACCCTTCCACGGCCAGGGACACGTCCCACTTGATCAAGGGGCTCAAAGCCTCATCCGCCCTGCCCATGGTAGGGGGCTTGGAACTGGATGATCTTTAAGGTCCCTTCCAACCTAAACTGTTCTATGATTCTATGATTCTACAGCCACGTCTCTGCTTAGTTCATTGAGAGCCTCAGAGCAGAAGCCTTGTCTCTTAAGTAGAGGTGAACTCTCCTCCCGTCAGTGATAATTTGGTTTTATACGAAGAAGTGAAATTCAGAGCCCTGGAGATCCAGGAGACTGTAGTGATCAGCTCAGAGCCGTTCAACAGCAAACCAAGCTGGCAGCAGGTGCCACCCGTTGGTAGCCAATACTCAATACCCAAGGGTTATCCACAATTATTCTTATCAGTTGGAAAAGAGAAATGAGGTTTGACAAGGATTTGTTGGTCTAAAGAGCCAACAAGCCACTGTCTGGAGCCTCAGAAAGTCTCAGAATAATGTAAGATGGAGGTAAAATTGCTACCTATGGAGGTAAAATTGCTGGGGAGAGAAGCTACAACTGACATTAGAGAAACAAAATAAAGCAGAATCACTCTGTAACACCAGAAAACACCACCCATGCATCTAAACGTACACAGAGGGACTCACCTGGTGTCTCCTGTTGTTGGTGGAAGAGAAGAAGCAGTCACTCAGATTAAGGAGCCTCCCGACAAGGAGGCTTTTATACGCTTTCAGAAGTCAGCCCTGGGAGCTGATGACAACAGATTAACTCAATGACCAGAATCTTTCACAACCAGAACCTGCTCCACTGACACCTCCGTACACCTGGACTTCAGTCAAGGTCTGTGAGCGATACCTCCTCTTTCAGGTGCGGGGGATTTGTTTTTAATGCAAGGCACACCCAATCTGGTAATAACTGGCTAATTTATTAATAATTCATATTGTCCCAACCCTGGGCAAAGATCCCACGAGTGAACTCAGACATGAGAGGTGGCTCAGATCCGCTCCGGAGGGAGCAGAAGGTGTTTGCATAAAGTTTAGATGTTTCCCAACTGTTACGTCTGTGGCCACCAGGGCAGAATTCCAGCTGGGGTGACTGTGCTGCACCTGAGCTCCTGGGAAGGGCAGTGGGTCTGTGTTTGGCAGTCTGAGTTTTGGGGTTTTCATCGAATGATGGAACGGTTTGGGTTGGAAGGGACCTCAAACCCATCCAGTCCCACCCCTGCCGTGGGCAGGGACACCTCCCATGGATCAGGGGCTCCAAGCCCCATCCAACCTGGCCTTGAACCCCTCCAGGGATGGGGCAGCCACCCCTGCTCTGGGCAACCTGGGCCAGGACCTCCCCACCCTCACAGAAGAACATTTCTTCCCAAGATCTCATCTCAATCTCCCCTCTTGCAGCTGAAAGCCATTTCCCCTCGTCCTATCCTTGCCCTCCCTGATCAAGAGCCCCTCCCAAGTTTTCCTGAAGCCCCTTTAAATCCTGGAAGCTGCTCTAAGGCCTCTCTTGAGCCTTCTCTTCTCCAGGGAGAACAACTCTCTCAGCTTGTCCTCATATGGGAGGTGCTCCAGCCTTTGGATTATCTCCATGACCTCCTCTCATCTCACTCCAACACATGTATGTTTTGCTTCTATCCTTTTTTCTTCTCCCTCCCCAAGAGGGGAGGGAAACATTCTACAGTGCCAAGAAATTCAGAAGCTCTCTCCTTATTTTTCCTTGCACTTCCAGCTTTTCTCTGAAGATACTAAAACTTCTTTACTGGGCTGGGCTTATTGAAGCTGTGGCAGAATTTCTTTATTCTGGGGATTAATCTGTGTTTCGGAAAAATATCAATTCCCTTGCAATTTTTCCAAGGAAGAAGTGGAAAAAATGCTTCAATTGACATATTCTCATTAGCTCTAATGGACAAGGTAGTCCAAGCCTCTGCTGAGCATTCCTCAACGCCCTGTGGGGTGATATTCAGCCCTGTGAATTACATCCCAGTCTCTATTCCAGACGTGCGATACCTGGAGAGATGAGAGGAGGAGAGCTGAAGGTCTTAATGGAAACATCATCCCATATCTTAACATCCCTTTCTCGTGTCTGATTTCTCAGCTGTCTTAATGATGCCCAGCTTGACCGAATGTCCCTGATTTGTTGTAAATACACAGGAGGATCTTAGCAATGCTCAGAACTCACTGCAGGTGCGTAAGAGAGCCGTGTGTCAGGGGTTTTGCCGCGTGTTTTCCTACAGGCACAGGAAGCATGATGAGCACAAACCAACAGGTCTTTTCTCCCACTTCCTTTGGGATTTCCAGAGCCGTGTGCTCCCGTCTATGATTATTGCACCCGGTGCAATGCTCGCAGCACAGGGGAAGAGAAGAAGAAATAGGAAATGACTAATGCAGCTGATAGACCTGGATGAAGATGCTTGGAAATCAGTCATAGGTGACTAACCTGTGGGGTAGATCACATTAGAGGCTGCATATGACCTTCTGACTAAGACTTTTGCCATGCGTGAAGGTGGATACTGACACTACACACGTGGCAGCAGCAGGTGGTTAATACTGAGGCACAGTTCACTCCTGAAGCCCCAAAGGATTGCATTCAACATTAGGAACTAGAGATGCACATTTCTAGTCTTCCCCTCCTTTTTCATGCTCTTCACTCTCTTTTCCACCCACTCATGATTTGTCTACCTGAGCTAGAAGGCGTGTTCAGTTGTAGAACGTATTTACCTGCCTGAGATTCATTTTGCCTATTGTTATTCCTGTTTGATGGTGTCACCTCTTGGTGTTGACAGGAATAATGCAAAAAGGAATCTACCATCAAGCTCTCTACACCTGCACACAAGGTTTCATTAAAAGCTGATTTGGTAACTGTGTTTACGCACACCTAAATATAACTCTTTTTCTTTTCTAGATTAGATGTTCTCCACCCCTGACATAATGATATGGTAGGTAGATAGCAATTCTCTTTATCCCAGACATGGAAATCTTCTGGCCCGTCGGGGAGACAGGTAAGCGAGTCACACGCACAGGATGGAAGACAATGGGAGCATTGTGCCTGGAATCCAGCACTTAACTGGGTAGAACTTCCCACCAGAAAATCGGTCTCCTTCCATTTCAAAGCTACAGCTTCAAATAAGATGCAGTTATAAGTGAATCGCAATATTATTGTACATGCCAGACACTAACGAACCCGAGATGCCAGCCCTTCCATCAGTCAGGGATGGGTCTTCTCCTCCCTGCAGGTAAGGAGCAGGTAGATAACAAGAGTGAGACCTGCCCAAAGCCACTCGAAGTGGCTGCAGCAAACCTGGGAGCAAAACTGCAATCTTGCAGGGCTCCAACCTGTTCCTGAACCACAAAAAGATTCATCTCCTGCAGCCAAGTCCCCTACTTTCTATATTTAGTCAGCAAGGATCACAGGAAGAATTCATTAAAAAGACCATTCGTCAAAAAGATTTTCATCTCCAACACAATGTTTTTAAGGAACAATTAAAATCCCAGCAAGAATTTTGATTCCTGCTTTCTTAGATTTGGGGCTTTCTTCTACTTAAATTTACCTTTTAGCAGTTTCTATGGTTTGGTTCCAAAATTCAGAGATGTAAAGATCAGAATCTATAATTAATAAAGATGAAAATTACATTTCTATCATTGTTTTTAAGTAGGACCAAGCTAATTTCTTTTATAACTGTCAGGAAAGTATTGACTGGATGCTGTTTTGTTTAGGTTATTAGAAGACATTACTCCACGTTATTATTTATGTTCTCTCTGTTTACAGCACAGTACGGCAGGCACGAATCCTCTACAACCATAATAAGAGCTAAAGGAAGATGTTCTTGGGCCTAAAGACATGGAAATGGGGAGGTGAAAGAAAGACAGAAGGCGTGATGCCATCGATGGTCAATTTTTATTGCTACACATAGACATTAAAAGACAAGAAGACATATATAGGAAGACAACTTGACATTTAAAGAATAGAAGGGGAGACATCTTCCAGTATTAGCTGCTTACAGCACAGACATCGCTAAACAACTTCCCAAGATGCCCAGCAGTAGAATATTGGCCAACTGCAGTTACCAAGGAAAAGATGCTAAGACAGCAGCAGCGGAATCATCACAGGGAGCGAAGATACAGGCTAGAAGCAGGGAGGGAAGAATTTTCTAAGACAAAGAGAGCATGGGACAACCATCAGGAGAGGTCTCGGTACGTTGCAGGTAGGTCTGTAGCTTGGTTTTCATTCCATGGATGCTGATGAGCCTATGGATGCTGCAGTGCACGGATGCGTCAGGGCTGTGCACGAGGCTCGTGCATCGAAGCGATCAGCATGGGCGAGTGCAGCACGTGCCGCACGGCTCCAGGCACACCGTCTCGCAGGAATCAGTGCACTTGGCACAAACCTCCACACACTGGGGTGGGCAAGGCTCCACGCACTTGGTGGTGCACTGGCTGATGCAGGGCTCCGCGCACTGGGTGGTGCAGTGGGTCTGGCACTGGGTGGCACACGGCTTTATGCAGGCATCGATGCACGTCGGGGGGCAGACCTCCACGCACTGGGTGGCACAGGGCTCCACGCACTGGGTGCTGCAGGTCGTGGTGCACTGGGTGGCACAGGGCTCCACGCACTGGGTGCTGCAGGTCGTGGTGCACTGGGTGGCACAGGGTGCTGGGCAGACCTCCACGCACTGGGTGGGACAGGGCGCTGGGCAGACCTCCACGCACGGCTCCACGCACACCGTGTTGCAGGGCTCCACGCACTTGGTGCTCTTCTGCACGCAGATGGGAGGGGGCAGGCAGGGCTGCTTGCACTGCTCGTAGTAAGACATCCTTCTGAGGTTCTGCTAAGGATAAAGATAAGAAGAGAGATAGAAGATTAGACCGTTTGTCCTTTATTCCCGAGCCAAGAGGCACAACCTGAGCTCTTGAGACATACATAGCAGTTTGCTGTTGGACTGAGGAAAGGACAATTTGAAAAGACAGCGTGTGTGAATGATCCTTATATTCAGACACAGGCAAATAAAGCTGCCAGATTATTCCTTCCTCTCTTGGGAACCTGCGAGCATCACTGTTAAGAATACTCGAGCCGTAAACCCTGATTTTTATAGAACTGCCCACAGTATAACTTTGTAGAAGCCGTAACATGAAAATAGTTCATTTCCGTATTTTCTTAATTAGCCAGAAGACATTCCAAGGCCCTTGTATTGCCTATCACTTCTTCAGTTCCTCATGCTCATGATGGAGACATTGAGCTCCTGATGCCCGAGGACAAAGCCCAAAGAACCACCAGTTCAGCCACTCTCCTAAATCCTCATGGCACATCCTTGGAGTTGGATCGAAATTAATGGGCTCGTCCATTCATAAGTGAAGGGTTGGCCCAGAGGTTGCAGCTCCTATTTCCAATTCATTTCCTCAGCTTGTCTTCTCCCAGACCTTTCCTGCAGCTTTGCCTCCGGGTATTCTGCAGTTTCCTTCTTCCAGATAATGCTTCCTCCCACCCATCTCTTTTCAAGTCCCAAGACGTAACTCTGCAGCATCCACTAATTTATTTAATTTCCAGACTTAATGAGGTATGAAAAAAATTCATGACAATAGACTACGAAGAAGGATGAGAGACAGCCACATTTTCAGAACAGGTGATGGGACGTTTGCAAGCTGCTTAAGGAAAAGCAAACTCTTATTAGAGTTGAACATCCTCTCCCCTATTCCAGGATGGATTCTGGAACAGAAACACCAGAAGCAAAGCTCCCTTTTGATCATTAATGTATTCTCTTGGCCAGAGCAACCAAGTAATGCAGCCATCACATTATTCCCTGATAAATCCGAGACTTACCAGTTCACCAATGCAGGTAAGCGAGGCAGAAGTCAAGTAAACTGGTGCAAGCATCAAAATGCAAACCTTTTATATGGCTTGTGTGGCGTCATCTCCGGAAACAAAGGAGCCCAGGGGTATGGACTCCTGACCACTAACTACCTGAAGAGACTCCACCTATGCATGCTTTAGATATTTGTTTACATCCTAATTTTTGATGGAAACTCTCTTCCAGGAAAAGCATGTGATCCTGAGCGAATTCGGCTTCCACCTCGGACCGGAGTCATGTGGTTCCCAATGCAAATGACACAGTAATTAAAAAAAAAACCAAACAGGTATCGGATTAATTGCTTTTCAAAAAAGGTTTAATATACTTGGATATTTTTAATGCCTTATTTCCATAAATGTCAGAATGATACCTTAGGTTTTCTTTTCCATGCAATGATTAGCTGTTATTAGGGAAGATGGACAATTGACTGGATTTACTATGAGAAATACCATGTCCTAGTTCTCATGGTAAAAGCGAGCTAATCCTACAGTCCTTCCACAACCTGTTGAGGTATCTGCTTCTCTAATACCTTTTTAACCCTTAAATACAACCAACCTGTTCCTCTCTACTCTCTATTAACAACATTCATCCTTGGCAATGCCAATGGGGACACAACTCCAGTTACCTTGAGGACCTCTTCAAGCCATTCAGGGCAAAGTAAAGGGAAACTCAGTTTAAAAATATTTTTTCACTGCTAGAATAGTATAAAGGGCTTCCGTTTAAGTGGGATTTAGCACCAGGGCTCCATATTAACATCTTGAAGCCTTTTGCTGATCGTGATATCTCATTCAGCTCTGCAAGACAGAAAACTGTTATTTCTCTGATATATTTCAGCCACAGAGGTAGAATGTGATTATCAGGCTGTGTTTAGGTGACCATATTTTCCAGTGAGACCACTTACACAAATGCTAAATGGGGGAAAAAAAAAAAACCAAACCCAAACCAATCTGTTCAGCGTGAGCAGAGCATCCTGTTTACATTGGAAACCAGGAATCTTGCTGGAGAATTGCAGGCATCAGCCCTTGTTCCATTCTTGTGTTTACATCAGGAAACTGGAATTCCTGTCCTAGGCCCATGTGAGCTGATGCACTGCTCTTGACATTCCTCCAGCAACACCTCAGTGTTCATTCAGTCTTTCCATTCCTCTTCCTTTGTTGGGTGGACTCGATGCATCACGTGTGGTTTCTCCCTCCAAGGCTCATACTACTGCACTGGCAGCTTTTACAGGTGATAGGAAGAAATGAGGACTTGGAAGGTGATGTTTGCTGATGTTAGGTATCTGCATATCTTTACTGAAAGAGTGATGAAGCATTGGCAGAGGCCACTCAGGGGAGCAGTGGAGTCACCATCCCTGAAGGGGTTCAAAAAACGTGTGGCCGTAGCACTTTGGGACATGGTTTGGTCAGCAGGGTGGTGTTGGGCTGATGGTTGGACTGGAGGAGCTTAGAGGTCTTTGCCAACCTTAATGATTCTACGATTGATTCTGTGATTCAGGCTGAGAAACACCCACGACTGCGTTATACAGACCCTGTAGACTGTAAAACGTACACAGAGCAACTCGCTCAGATTTAAGTGATGTCTTCTCATCCTTGCTGGGTGGTGCTGAGCAAGAAATTGTCCTCCAGGACTTCCAGGTCCTCTCACAGCAGCAGCCTCCAACACTTTCCTTGCTGGGGAGCTTCTCAGAGTCAATTTTGTGCAGTTCTTCCTGCTTTCCTAGGGCTCTGGACTCACCTCTGAAACCAAGACTGAAGACCGGTCCTACACCTCCCTTTCTATAGTGGGTTATTGTGTACCCTATCGTTACATTTCATTAGCAAGAAATTGTAATGACTTCTAAGAAAATAGACTTTTTAGGAGACAGAAATTGATCTGCATTTGTTATAAGTGGAAACATCAGCAGGATGGATTATTATTATTCTTAATTGACACTTATTTGTGGATCTCTATTATATTTATGAGCAATTTGGTCATTTGACTTGTCGCATTAACTTCAGTGAGTCAGGAACCGACAGCAACATCCTTTCATGATCAACCTTCTCTGGCAAAAGAGCTGAAAAGAAGTGTTTTTTCCAAATCTGACATTTCTGGGATCTATTTAATTAAGTGGCACACATTAAGGTCTCTTGCAGAACCAGAGGCTGGTATGAAATGTAGCATTTTGATAAAAAGAGCATGACAGAGCACAAACTTGGACATGAAAAGGTTCCTGGGGGCTGGGGTAGATTCCCCTACCCAGAGGTTTGTTTGGTACTGCAGAACAGCAGCCCCCCAAGTGCTCACTATTCTGGTGCTCAGGAGAGTATTTCTGCAAAATGCAGTAAAATAGGAACATGATCAACACTTTTGATTCCTAATGATCTGAGAAACTTAGTGTCTCATCACCAAGAGCTACCAAAGATGAAGCGCATTGAGGTTGCAGCCGTTTTCCTCCAGCTATAAAAATTTGCCTGCAGACACGAAACAGCACAGAGTCCCAGGGACATGATTGTTGACATAAATGCAAAGCTTCAGGATGTGCAGGTATCATGATTTTTGATGGAAACATCTGAAACTGAAGTTTTCCCCTGCGCAGTCATTTGGATATGTGCCATTTCGGGCTGTTCAACTGGTTTTCCACTAAAAAAAAAAAAAAGACCAGAATTTCATAAACTGCTGCACGCTTTGCTTTAGAAACATGACACCTCTGGGTTTCTTTGTATGCCCTGGTTTATCTAAAAGCCTCTTAAGTAAGATTTCTTCCTCTGTGGAATCCAGGCTAGGAGAACAGGCTGAGAGAGTTGGGGTTGTTCGGCGTGGAGAAGAGGAGGCTGCAGGGAAACCTTATGGTGGCCTTCCAGTAGCTGAAGGGGGCTCCAGGAAAGCTGGGGAGGGACTTTTTACAAGGGCCTGGAGTGATAGGATGAGATGGAATGGCTTTAAATAGGAAGGGGGAAGATTCAGATTCGACATCATGAAGAAATTCTTCATGATGAGTGTGGGGAGGCCCCATCCCTGGAAGTGTCCAAGGCCAGGTTGGATGAGGCTTTGAGCAACTTGGACTAGTGTGAGATGTCCCATGGCAGGAGAGTGGAACTATATGGGCTTTAAGGTCCCTTCCAACCCAAGCTATTCTATGATTTCCTTTTGTTTACATGCATCACCCCATCACATTTTGTTGAGCAAAGATTTTCCACAGAAATCAAAGGTTCTCCCCATACTCCCAGCATGGCAAGGCCCTCCAAGCCCACTCTCCTGCACTTGGTTACAATTAAACCTTAAAGACTAGGGCTTGATTACATCTGACTTTCCCCTTTTATCATTTCTTACCCAGGAAAGATGCAAGGATGTGATCTGGCACCAAAGGCAACTTGCAGATGGGATTGGGCTATCGCTTCGGCTTTGGAAACCATCAAATAGCCGAGATGCCAAGAGGCTGAGTAGAGAACACAATTAACCTCACATGAGAACAAGTGGCTTGTCTACTCCTGTGTCGTAGGGACTATTTGATCAAGTAACTAGATCGTGTCTTCTGGGGCTGAGAGGAACCCAAAGATGTCACTATCTGCCTCTTTTCCTGTTTACTCAGGAAGGTGAGTGCTCTGTGAAGAATGGTAAGTGAGCATCTGAATGCAATTAAATCTGAAAAAGAGGAACTACCTGTGGTTATGAAAAAAACCTTTCTCTGTTTTACCTTTTGCCTCATGACCTATTGCAGATATTTGCTTTGATTTCCTGAAAGGGGCTACAAGAAAGCTGGGGAGGGGCTGTTCACAAAGGCTGGTAGTGATAGGACGAGGAGCAATGGGGATAAACTGGAGAGGGACAGATTTAGACTGGACATAAGGAGGAATTTCTTCACTCTGAGAGTGGGGAGGCCCTGGCCCAGGTTGCCCAGGGAAGCTGTGGCTGCCCCATCCCTGGAGATGCTCAAGGCCAGGTTGGATGGGGCTTGGAGCCCCTGATCCAGTGGGAGGTGTCCCTGCCCACGGCAGGGGGGTTGGAACTAGATGATCTTTAAGGTCCCTTGCAAACTATTCTATGATTCTGTGATTAACTATGATGCAAGATTCGTGCCATCAGAAGGATGCTACTGAGAAAAGTTAAGGGAAAATCTTATCTGAATGTTGTTTTTTCCACTTGCAGCTTCTTACTTCCCAGAAGATCATAGAATCATAAAATTGTTAAGGTTAGGAAGGACCTCTAAGCTCATCCAGTCCAACCATCAGCCCAACCCCACCGTGCCTACTACATCATGTCCCAAAAGACCACGTCTGGATGCTTTTAGAACCACTCCAGTGATGGTGACTCCACCGCTGCCCTGGACAGCCTCTGCCAATGTTTCACGACTCGTTCAGTAAAGAAATTATTCCAAACATCCAATCTAAACCTCCCGTGGCACAGCTTGGGGCCATTACCTCTCATTCCATATTTGTTACCTGGGAGAAGAGATCACCAGCCACCTCACTACAACCTCCTTTCAGGTAGTCATAGAGCAATGAGATCTCCCCTCAGCCTCCTCTTCTCCAGGCTACACAACCCCAGCTCCCTCAGCTACTCCTCATAAGGCTTGTTCTCCAGACCCTTCAGCAGTTTTGCTGCCCTCCTCTGGACGTGGTCCAGCAGCTCAATGTCTTTCCTAAGATTGCTCCATTTTATTTGGGAGCTGGAGCAAAGGATGGCACAAAACATTTTAATAAGTTTTCAAGGCATTTTGGAGTCAAAAGGGGCTTCCACAGGGAGGTGATTAGGAAACCTCAACTGCTTTGGTATTTCTGCTGTGTAGCATTTGTGCTTAGGTGACGTCTAGAGCACTTACCAAAGTCCAGACACGCACTGTGGCCGGTGCTGTGCGACCAGTGGTGAAAGCCAGGGTCTGCCACAACCTGATGAGAGAGGAAGATGGAATTGGAAGAGCTCTGAGGATGGAACAACTTGTGGGAGGCTGGATCTCACCAGCCCGTGTGTAACACCACGTCCATTGAGTTATTTTGTGCCACTATTGGTTGGACTCCTCTAGTAGAAAAGATGAGACAGTGATAATTGCAGGGTAGTCACCAGCCACGTGCCCTGGGGCACCTTTAAAGAAGGAGCCAGTGGGTGTTCGCAGACAGAGCTGCACCCACATCTGCTGCTTCAGCAGCTGGGCTGGCTTCCCCTGCTGTCTCCTTCCCCATCTCCCCTCCCTTCAGCCGTTGCTGCTAAGCTCGATCCCACTCTGCATCATCTCTGCTCTGCAAAACTGCAGAACATTCCCCTCGGCACATGTAACAGGACGACTTCGAGTCCCTGAAGATGTTGCTCACTCCCGGGCAAGCAATTTGCAACCAAATTTGGTGCCAAGAAGGTTAGAAGGTGTTCATGGAGGGTTACCAAAAATGTCCCAACCATTGTCTTAGCCCTTTCCATGTATTCTAGCAGGGGCTTCCACTCTACAGAGATCAGACTTCTAGGAGGAAACTAGAAGGACAATGCGTGAGTCTGGAGAAATGCAAAAGTGAAGGCAACAGTTGCAGAGAGATGATGCCAAGATACTTTTTTTTTTATTATTGCTTCATAAGAGAAAAGGAGAAAATGATAAGAAGGAATGAATGGGGAGATTCCTCCATCCAAATCAGTACAAAGAATCACAGAATCTCTCTCCCAGGTGAAATTCCTGGGGGCCCAAAATCAATTGGTTACACGTTACAAGGAAAGTGCTTGAGGTAAATACAGCAGAAATGACCCAGAATGTACGGAACACCATCTAAGGATTTACTCTTTCTAGGACAGGAAGGGCACTAGGACAGCAAAGATATGAGGAAGATGTTGGCAAGTTCAGGGATTTGCAAACCGTTTTGATTCCTTAGCCTTTGGAGACCCCACAGGGCAACGGCGCGCCGAGTGGAGTCCCCTTGTGGGTCCCACCACAGAAGCCCCTCAACAAGCCTTGGATTTACGACAGCAGATGTCCGCACACGTGATGGAGTAGTGCCGGCCACAGGGGCAGGTGTAGACACACGTGCACTGGGGGACAGCTTGCGTGATGCAGGGGGTGGGACAGGATTCTACGCATTTCGTAACAGCCTGGGCACCCCTGCAGCAGGGATCCACACGTGTGGTGGTGCACGTGGTCACTTCCTTACAGCAGGGATCCACACAGGTGGTGGTGCACTTGGTTACCTCCTGGCAGCAGGGATCCACACACGTGGTGGTGCACGTGGTGGTGCACTTGGTTACCTCTTGGCAGCAGGGATCCACACATGTGGTGGTGCACTTGGTTACCTCCTTACAACATGGATCTACACATGTGGTGGTGCACTTGGTCACCTCCTTGCAGCATGGATCTACACACGTGGTGGTGCACGTGGTCACTTCCTTACAACATGGATCTGCACACGTAGTGGTGCACTTGGTCACCTCCTGGCAGCAGGGATCCACACAGGTGGTGGTGCACTTGGTTACCTCCTTGCAGCAGGGATCTACGCACGTGGTGGTGCACTTGGTTATCCCCTGGCAGCACGGATCCACACACGTGGTGATGCACTTGGTCACGTCCTGGCAGCAGGGATCCACACACGTGGTGGTGCACTTGGACACGTCCTGGCAGCAGGGATCTACACATGTAGTGGTGCACGTGGTGGTGCACTTGGTTACCTCTTTACAGCACGGATCCACACATGTGGTGGTGCACTTGGTCACTTCCTTACAACATGGATCTACACACGTGGTGGTGCACTTGGTTACCTCCTTGCAGCAGGGATCTACGCACGTGGTGGTGCACTTGGTTATCCCCTGGCAGCACGGATCCACACACGTGGTGATGCACTTGGTCACGTCCTGGCAGCAGGGATCCACACAGGTGGTGGTGCACTTGGTTACCTCCTTGCAGCAGGGATCTACGCACGTGGTGGTGCACTTGGTTATCCCCTGGCAGCACGGATCCACACACGTGGTGATGCACTTGGTCACGTCCTGGCAGCAGGGATCCACACAGGTGGTGGTGCACTTGGTCACCTCACCACAGCATGGATTCACGCATCTGGTGAAGCACTTGGTCACTCCCCCACAGCAGGGCTGATAACACTTAGTGGTGCATCTGGTCACTCCCCCACAGCATGGATCTACATACCTGGTGGTGCACCCGGTCATTCTGCCACAGCACAGATCCACACACCTGGTGCGCCTGGTGACACCTCCACAGCATGGATCCACACAGGTGGACTTGTTCATTCTGCCACAGCAGGGATCCACACATTTAGTGGTGCATCTGCTGACTGTTCCACAGCACGGATCCATGCACCTGCTAGTGCATTTGGTCACTGCCCCACAACATGGATCAACGCATGTGGTGGCACATCTGGTCACAGGTCCGCAGCATGGATTTACGCACCTGGCGGTGCACTTGGTCACTTTCTCACAGCAGCATGGATCTACACAGGTGGTGGTGCACTTGGTCACCTCCTTACAACACGGATCTACACACGTGGTGGTGCACGTGGTCACTTCCTTACAACACGGATCTACACATGTGGTGGTGCACTTGGTCACCTCCTGGCAGCAGGGATCCACACACGTGGTGGTGCACTTGGTCACCTCCTTACAACACGGATCCACACAGGTGGTGGTGCACTTGGTCACCTCCTTACAACACGGATCCACACAGGTGGTGGTGCACTTGGTCACCTCCTTACAACACGGATCCACACAGGTGGTGGTGCACTTGGTCACCTCCTTACAACATGGATCCACACAGGTGGTGGTGCACTTGGTCACCTCCTTACAACATGGATCCACACAGGTGGTGGTGCACTTGGTCACCTCCTGGCAGCAGGGATCCACACAAGTGGTGGTGCACTTGGATACCTCTCTACAACACGGATCTACACACGTGGTGGTGCACTTGGTGACTTCCTTACAACATGGATCTACACACGTGGTGGTGCATGTGGTCACTTCCTTACGACATGGTTCCACACAGGTGGTGGTGCACTTGGTGACTTCCTTACAACATGGATCTACACAAGTGGTGGTGCACTTGGACACCTCTCTACAACATGGATCTACACAGGTGGTGGTGCACTTGGTCACCTCCTTGCAGCACGGGTCCACACAGGTGGTGGTGCACGTTGTCACTTCCTTACAACACGGTTCCACGCAGGTGGTTGTGCACTTGGTCACCTCCTGACAGCAGGGATCCACACAGGTGGTGGTGCACTTGGTCACCTCCTGGCAGGAGGGATCCGCACAGGTGGTGATGCACTTGGTCACCTCCTCACAGCATGAATCTTCACATCTGGTGCTGCACTCGGTCAATTTGCAGCAACACGGGGTGGCACATGTGGTGGTGCACTTGCTCGCTTCCTCACAGCATGGAGGCGCACACGGGGGGAGTCCAAGGCAGCACGGATTCACGCACCTGGCAGTCTGAGTACCCAGGTTCAGGTATGTGAAGGAGCCCGGAGGAACCCCAGTGCAGCAGCAGGAATCCAGACGAGGAGGCAGGCACTGGATGTTACGGACAACACCACGGGAATCCACGTATTTATTCACGGGAAAGCTCCTCACCAGGACTTTGGGAGGTGGAATGCAGAGTTGTCTCAGTTGGCAATCATTTTGGCGCTGCATCTTGGAGGGAGAGGTAACGTCTGAAAGTAGGAAAGGAATAAACTGTGGAAAACAGAGACATTCGGGTTTCACAAGGCTGTTTTATGCACTGAGTTAAATGGTTCTTTTTCTACTGGAAGGGCATTAACTCCACATGAAAGCATTTTTGTCAAGATTATACATTTCAAACAACTTCTTCTCAAAACAGGAAAGAAAAGCGGTGTTATTTGACTCAGCTGGAGTCCCAATTACAGGGTCTGGAGTGATGACAGCCCCAACCTGTCCACAGGTCCCTTCAGTTTGGGGTTAATACTGACATTGCTTCCCTATTTCCACACGAAAAGGAGACTCCTGGGCTTCCGATAGTGCCCTGTCCACACGCACGTCCTCAGCTGGAGGACGTGAGCGGAGGCTTCATGCTGGAAAATGCCCACAAGGCAATGATCCGACGCTCACAGTGCGGCTGCTTTCCCAGCTCTCCCACAGAAGTCCTCCTAGCTCTTCTCATCCAGACTCCCTTCAAGGCATTGCTTACCCTTGCAGCCTGCGAGTCTCCACTTCTTATCTTCCCTCCCACTTTTTCCCTTTGAAGTCCTGGCTTTGCCTTTTGATCTCTCTCAACCCCAATAATTTCCTGGTTAAAACAAGGGTAGCAAAGTCATCGGGGGAAAGAGAGAGGTTAGTCCACTCTCAACTACCCTGAGATGCATCTTGATTGGAGAAAGCCCAGCAAATGCAAACCACACGGCAAATAAAGGCTGGTAGAAGACAGAATGAATATTTATCCTTAGCTGAGCTGCTTGATAAGTACCATACAAAAACCTGGCTAAGCAGAAGCTCTCCTAAGTCCTTCACCTTGCTTCTGCTGATTATATTTCAAATTCAATAACCACGGCCACTATATTAGTTCCCAGGATGCCAAGAAAGACTTACCAGTTCACCACCAGCAAACCCAATTCACCACTAGCCAACGAAACCAAAACGGTTTGAGAAACTCTACAATATGAATCCTTTTATACGATTTCAGTGTCCGTGTGTCCGGAAGTGAGACACCTCAGGGGTATGGAAATATAGTTTTTAATAGTCCAGACCTGCTCCACCTCCAACTCTTAAATTACTTGCTTACATTATAATTTTTAGTGCAACCTACCCACTGAGGTGGTACATGCGACACGATGACTGCTGCCTGCAAGCTTGAATTCCTGATCCATGTATTTCCTATTGGAGATGAGGAACAAAGAACTGATGATCCAGCCTGGAAACAATCTCCCTCGGGACTCATTTTGTTTGGGTAGAAGTTAATTTGGTACATTTTCTTGCAGATTCTGGCAGCCATATAAACCAGGATTAGAGATGGGATAGGACTCTACGCGGCTTTGGTCTGCTCTGTTCTCCAAGTTTGCTTGTTCTAACTAGAACACAGCATCCCTCTTCCTGAGAATTTTATTCCCAAGGATTTGGTCAGGATTTGTTGCAACTTCTCAGTGTGCAAGAAAATGTACCAAATTAACTTCTACCCAAACGAAGTTGAATCCCAAGGGAGATGATGATATAAGAGTTTCCAGAAGCATGTCAGGACGCTTCCACCAGCAGAATGCATCCATGGCAGCAACAGAAAGAGGTCAGAGGTGGCTAAAAATAAAGGAAGCCCCACAACCCATCCTGTCGCTAATGGCCTGCATGATGTGCTGGGCTCGAGGATGTTTTACAGTCACAGAAGAACTGAGCCATGACTGGCCGACACTTTGAGAGCAAGCTGAGAGCCCATTCATTTCCCAAATTCTTCGCTGACGTCAGCCCCGCAGAAAGGACACATGAGTTGTCAAGCCATCTTTTGCTCGCTTGAGCCACAGAAATAGCCGGTTTCCATTAAAAATAATTAGTCAAATAATCCATCCCAGGGCAGAGGCAGAGCAAGGCTGGGTTCACAAAGGGTATCTTGTCTGGGTGCCTGGGGCATCTCATCTCCAGAGGCTGAGGCTCTTGATTACACAAGGTAGATCCCAGGTTGAAGTTGACGCGTCTGCTCATCATCTTCATTCGTTGATACTGAGCTGGGTGAGTATCTTTGGGATTGCACAGATCTAAGCCTATTCTTGGTGTTAATTCTCTAATATGAGCTGGAACAGAATCACTAAGGTTGGAAAAGACCTCTAAGATCATCCAGTCTGCGTAAGGGAAATCGCTTATCGACTCTCCATGGTGATAAGAGTTTGGAAGAGTCATCATCTTCTTCCTTCGCGCTGACTTTGCCGTCATTCCCTTGAATGCTCTGCAAAATGCTTCCTGTTGTCTCAGGGCTACAGGGCAGGCAGGACTCGGAATTGCCAAGCAGGTAGTTATCATCGGAGCGAGGAAGTGACTGCAGCATTGTCTACGGCAGCGGCCAAGGTCCCAGATAAGAGCAACTAACCTCACGGTTGCCCGAGCAAGTACGTCTTTCTTTTCCCTGTCTGACCTGTCGCTGCTTTTAGCAACATTTGAGGTAAGGGGGTGACAACTGCATCTCTTGAAGCTGCTGCAAGATGGGGGTTCTTCTATGAGGGAGAGTCAGGACAAGGAGAAAAATCCTGTAAAAGAGAGGGAATTAAAGAGAACTCTATAAAACTGCTGAAAATGTTAATCCAGTGTTATCTACACCAGAAAATGTCACTGTGGTGGGGTTCTTTGTCAGGGACTGCAGGGATAGGATGAGGGGGAATGGTTTTCAGCTGAAAGAAGGGAGATTGAGATTATATTTTATGGAGAAACGTTTCCTTGTGAGGGCGAGGAGGCCCTGGCCCAGGTTGCCCCATCCCTGGAGGTGCTGAAGACCAGGCTGGATGGGGCTTGGAGCCCCTGATGCAGTGGGAGGTGTCCCTGCCCATGGCAGGGGATGGAACTGAATGGGCTTTGAGGTTCCTTCTAACCCAAACCATCCTATGATTAGGTGAAAGCGTTTGGTTGAAAACAGATTTTAATTAAAAAAACTGAGTTTGGAAGTTTATACAGAAGAACAGAAACTACCAAACCTTTTTTCATCCGGAGCGCATTCAGAATTTGATAATCGATCTCTCTCTTCGTTATTTCATGACCACATCGTGGCACGAACAGCAAGCCTCCTGCTGAAGAGCTCACCAGGCAAGACAATGGAAGAGCTGATATTTGGGGTTAGTAGACACCAAACTGTTCTTTTTCTTTCAGCTTTCCAAGTGCAACATGTCCTGCCAGTGCAAGCTGCCCTGCCCGTCCCCTCCTGCCTGCAAGGGGGAGGCTGCACACACTGACCCTTGCTCATCACGTTGCTCCGTGGTGGACCTGGATGCTCCTGAGCAAACTTCCCAGATGGATCCTTGCTCATGTCAGAGTGCAGCCACCTGCATGGATGCTTGTCCTCAGGTTGGGTCCACCTGCCCTCCTCCAGCTGTCCCCAGGTGTGGGGACGCCTGTTGCCCTGAGCACGAAGCTGCACTGGACTCCCGCGCATCCACCTGCACGGCGGCGATCTCCTGCGACTCCCCTCAAAGCAAGGGAGGGGCCAACTTCCCACTCCAGCCCACAGCCTTGTCAGTGGAGCCCTGTGCCCCTGAGACCGTCAAGACCTGCATGGAGACCTTCCCCATGCAGCAACCAGTCTCAGCCATGGAGCCCTGCACCCTTGAGACAGATGGGGCCTGCGGGGAGACCTTCCCCTTCCAGCACGTCATCCCGACGGTGGAGCTGTGTCCCCCTGAAATAGCTGAGACCTGTGCGGAGAACTTCCCCCATGGGCAGGCAATCTCACCAGTGGAGCCTTGCATCCCAGTTGGAACCTGCATGGAAAACATCCCCTTGGAGTACTCGGTCTCAGCTGTGGAGCCCTGCACCATTGAGATGCTCGAGGAGCCCTGCTGTGCTCAGGATGTAATCATCGGTGATCCCTGCCTCGACCAGTCCCCGGTTACACGCGTGGATCCCTGCACATCCCCGAGTGTGATTTGTGTGGAGCCATGCGTGTCCCAGAGCACCACGCAACCCACGGAGCCGTGCTCACCCCAGAGCACCGCGGGATCCGGAGACACCAGCTCTTCCAAGGACACCCCCAAGGGTGCCAGCGACTCCCCATCGCCGCCAGCCCCGTTCCGCCTGCACACCCGCTCCGCTGCCATCGTGGAGCGGTGCCTCTCCAGGTGTCAAAGCTGGTTGCGAGGAAAGATCTAAGAGTAGGATCTGTGGGCACGCAGAGAAGAAGAAGGGGTCTCCCTGCCCACATGAGACCTCCTCTGGTGAGTCTCTCGGTTTCTCATGGGTATCAGCAAGAGAGAAAATTGCTTTGTCTTAAATAAAAAAATACTTTTCAATCATCTGTTAATTATGGCACTTATTGCCTAATAGTAAATGCAATAATAATGGCAAAAGAGAAATGAGAGTATTAATTGCATTCAGAGACGCATTTCATCACCTTCAACCTTTTTCCTTTCTACATATAAATAACCACTTTCATAATCTGTCTTAAATTCAGTTATGATTTTACCTTTGGGCTTTCTATTCTATTTTTTACTGAAATTGTTATGAGAATATTGAGAAAAGTAGCTCAAAGGCATCGTTTTAGCATAGCAGGAGAAAGGTCTTTTAAGGAGATAGAAAACAACAGACAGCATTTAGGGTGAAGAAAGAGCAAGCACTGAATAGAAAGAAGTTGCAGAAAACATCGGGGAAGAATAATGCTGAGAAAAGGGAGTTTTGTTGCACAACTCCCAGCTGACCACTGGGCAAAACCCTCTATAATTAAAAGTTTTCATCATATAACATCTTTCCCTGGAACTGGGGTTATATCTCTAGCTATTAGCAGCAACCTGATGGAGTAGATGGATAAAAAGGTTGTAGAAAGACCAAAGTGAGGAGGATATGGCAATTATCCCTGCAGCTAACTACTGTGTGATTGATGGATCATCTGATATTTCTTGCCCAGCAGTCCTATCAGACTCAATGGGACCATCCAGAGGTCCCAGTGGCTGCTGTTTGCTGATACAGCACTTCGCTGTCACTTCAAAAAAAGCCCAATCCAGCTCAGGGCAGCCTGGAAAAAGGATGAGAACCAGCCTAGGAACCCTAGAGAGGCGAAGGCTCCACAGAGAACTCTTAGAGCAGCTTCCAGTGCTAAAAGCAGCTCCAGGAAAGCTGGGGAGAGGCTCTGGATCAGGGAGTGCAGGGATGGGACAAGAGGGAACTGTTTTCAGCTGAAAAGGGGGAGATTGAGATGAGATCTTAGGAAGAAATGTTTTACTGTGAGGGAGGGGAGGCCCTGGCCCAGGTTGCCCAGAGCAGGGGTGGCTGCCCCATCCCTGGAGGGGTTCAAGGCCAGGTTGGATGGGGCTTGGAGCCCCTGACCCAGTGGGAGGTGTCCCTGCCCATGGCTGGGGAGTAGAACTGGATGATCTTCAAGATCCCTTCCAACCCAAATCATTTTGTGATACTTCAGCCAAGCAACCTGGGGCAGGAGTGGTCATTGTGGCTGTGTCACAGTGCCCTGATTCCAGTCCCAGTGGTGGAGGTGAAGCAGCAAAGCAGGAACAGGACCAGATCCAGTTAGAACCTTTCACTGGTCAGTGTTATCTGGGGATGTACTACGTTTGCATCTCAAAACTCAAGAACAGCCCGTTCGCAGCATTCCCCCAGCTCTTCATTCCTTTACCAGTTCTCATGTCCCCTTTACCATGACCCCCTCTCCTCACTCACCTGTCATTATTCCTGCCTTGTGACACCTCATCATCATCAGGGTGGAGTGTAATTGGTACAGCTGGAAGAGAGGCATCAGGTGTGATTGTGGTGTTCCTAACGTATCATCTAGTCATTTATCCCTTTCCTGTAAGAGAGGAAGTAAAGCAGAAAACACCTGCCGACCTGAGTTTGGCAAAAAAAAAAGTCAAAGACCTCATTTCTCAGGCACGACCAACAAGGCTGAGAGCTCACGTATGGACCTCTCAGCTGGAACTGAGATGAAGGACCAGGAGCAGCATCCCCATGGGTGTTCCTGCTTATTTCATGGGACCAGGTGAGTCATTTTAGGAAGCCAGTCCTCCGGAGCAGGTCAACTGCTGCCTGTCTGTGCTTGTGAGCAGTGCCAGCCTCGAGTCCACATTCTCCTGGCCTGAATCACCAGCCCCAGTGGGTATTCCAGGCACAGGGAGGAGACTGAGAAGCCCAGATAAAATGAGCATCTCCCACCCTTAGAAATCCGCACCCCGTAGTACATCCAAGTAACTCTTCAAAACACACATGAGCTTAACTATATGAAGCATTTAACAAAAATAACATAACCAGCCATTGCCACATCAGCCCAGAATTCCCAGTTTCTTCATCCCAGTTTTCCCCCTCTGCTTTCCAGGTTCCCATGCAGCGTCTTGTAGGGTTCTTGTAGGGCTTCAGCCCAACTGGCTCCATTTTGAGTAGAGCACATCTCTTCAGCACATGCGTCCACCAGGGCAAGAAGCTCCTGAGAATGTCTGGGAGCCTGACAGAGCCCAGCACACGTTCCCCTGTGCTCCCTTTTCCAGTGTAAACAGAAATGTGCTTAAACAAGACAGGCCACAGGCAGAACTGGTAGAGCCTGGTTTCCACCCTCTGTCTCGAGTTCAACAGCCAAAAGAAGAGAGAACTGATTTGTCCTTTCTACTACAGCATTAACCAACTCTCTCCTGGTTTTCTTGAAACTAGGAGAGATTTAGTGTTTGTTTAAATGATGTCACTATGTCAAAATTGCTTGCAAATTGTAGGCAAGGATATTAAAGCTGGAAGCGTAGAAGCTTTACTTCTTGGCAAAGCCAGGCTAAAGAAACATGAACCCCTGTGAAAAAGAAAGGAGGTGATTTCCCTGTCTGTACATCGCTGGAAAAAAAAAGAAAGGAGTGGGTAGGACAGGCAGGACTTGATTTTCTGCAAGCAGCACAGGTAGCACAGCGCAGGACAAGGTGCATCAGCCTGGCTGTCCCCCTGCTGCCACCACCAAGCCTGGTGCAAGCAGCTTCCAGCCCCACACTGTTCACCTCAGGGAGTGATGATATGGGCAAGCTCAGTCTTATCATAGAATCATAGAATCGCCAGCTTGGAAAAGACTCACTAGATCGAGTCCAACCATTCCCATCAATCACTAACCCATGTCCCTCAGCACCTCGTCCACCCAGCCCTTAAACCCTTCCAGGGAAGGGGACTCAACCCCCTCCCTGGGCAGCCTCTGCCAGGGACCAATCACCCTTCCCAAGAAGTATTTTTTCCTGATGTCCAGCCTGACCCTCCCCTGGTGGAGCTTGAGGCCATTCCCTCTCGTCCTGTCCCCTGGCCCTTGGGAGAAGAGCCCAGCTCCCTCCTCTCCACAACCTCCTCTCAGGGAGTTGCAGAGAGCAATGAGGTCTTGCCCCAAAGCACCCACTCTGGTCCTTGACTCTCAGCCCGACGCAATGTCTTATTTGTTCTCAGAGGCACCTTGCCCAGCCAGATCCACTGCGCTGTCAGACTGGCTCTGGTGAGGTTTCCATCAGATTGTCTTTCCCAACACGTCCTCTCTGCCCTCTTCCACCCTCGGCTCCATACGATGCGCCCTTTGTCCCTTCTCACAGCCTCCCCTGAGCACTTCTTCACTGTTCCCTCTCCACCTGCCCTCGATGCTCCTATGGTCACTGCTTCATGGCCAGAGCTGCTTTTCAGGACAGCAAAAAGCAGTTTCTGCCCCAACCAGAGAAGACACTAAACCTGAGACTTTACACCACAGCCAAAAATTGCAGCTTCCTGCAAGAATGAGTTAGCAAAAGGAAGTAATTCTCCCTCTAATGGACAGGTCAGTGAGGAAGCTAACGGACAAAGGCACTGAAATTGTCCCCAGCACCAAGGGGAGCAGCTGAAATGAGAGCAGCCCGTGACTCACTTCCACCACGGCCACAAGAGGTGACTCAGGTCACCAAACCCTCACCTTTCGAGCGGAGCAAGCTAGGAGAGACCACAATGGAGCCAACTACCCTGTTATTCCATCCCATCCCCTCCGCTGGCATTGCTGGAAGAAGATGGTGAGCTCCATGGGTGCACAGGGTAACGTCTGCTGCCTCCATCCCCTGCTGGGGGCTCCACACATCACAGGAGAAACGCTTCAAGCTCAGGATCATAGAATCACCAGGTTGGAAAAGACGTTTTGGATCATTGAGTCCAACCATTCCCACCTGCCACTAAACCATGCCCCTGAGCACCTCGTCTACCCATCTTTTAAACCCCTCCAGGACTAGGGACTCAACAGAAGAAAATCAAATAGCCAGGCTGCTACACCTGCCCAGCCTCTGAGAACTGCCACGGAAGCTGGATCAGGGTCAGAGCTCTACCCAGATGATGATTTTTCCAAAGCTAAAACCCTGCAGTAGGCTCAGGGGTGGAATCTGAGGGAGGTTTGGGTGGAGACCTGTTGGGAGAAACAGCATCGCGCTTGTCCCACACCAAACCAGGTGTGTCCGTGCATCCACACGCGTGGTGCCCACAGCAAGCGCACACACGTGTGACCCTGTGTGCACACACAGAGCGTCCTCTGGTGGTGCACAGCGTGGGAAGGCAGGAGGACATTCCCTGCTGGAGAAGGTGAAAGGCAAGGAATATACAAGGCATCATAGAATCATAGAATAACCAGGTTGGAAAAGACCCACTGGCTTATCGAGTCCAACCATTCCCATCAATCACTAACCCATGTCCCTCAGCACCTCGTCCACCCGGCCCTTAAACCCCTCCAGGGAAGGGGACTCAACCCCCTCCCTGGGCAGCCTCTGACACTGCCCAATCACCCTTTCCACGAAACATTTTTTCCTAATGTCCAGCCTGACCCACCCCTGGTGGAGCTTGAGGCCATTCCCTCTCGTCCTGTCCCCTGGCCCTTGGGAGAAGAGCCCAGCTCCCTCCTCTCCACAACCTCCTCTCAGGGAGTTGGAGAGAGCAATGAGGTCTCCCCTCAGCCTCCTCTTCTCCAGGCTAAACCCCCCCAGCTCTCTCAGCTGCTCCTCTGTCACCTGGAGTCCTCAGTGCAGGAAGGACGTGGATCTGTTCCAGCGAGTCCAGAGGAGGTCGTGGAGATGATCTGAGGGCTGGAGCATCTCCCATATGAGGCCGAACTGAGAATGTTGGGGTTGTTCAACCTGGAAGAGAAAAGAAGGCTCCATGGAGACCTTAGAGCAGCTTCCAGGAGTGAAAGGGGCTCCAGGAAAGCTGGGGAGGGGCTCTTGATCAGGGAGGGCAGGGACGGGTTGAAGGGAAGAGTTTGGAGCTGAAAGAAGGGGGATTGAGATGAGATTTTAAGGAGAAATATTTTGCTGTGAGGGTGGGGAGGTCCTGGTTTCCCTGGTTGCCCAGAGCAGGGGGGGCTGCCCCATCCCTGGAGGGGTTCAAGGCCAGGCTGGATGGGGCTTGGAGCCCCTGATCCATGGGATGTGTCCCTGCCTATGGCAGGGGTGGGACTGGATGGGTTTGAGGTCCCTTCCAACCCAAACCATTCTATGGGGCATCCACGACTTCTCTGGGCAACCTCTGTGATAACCTGTGCCCTTTTGTGAGTTCTAAGCTACAAATGTAAAGGAAGAGTTTAATTAAGTTCTCCATAAGGATAATTAACCTGTGTATTAAAACAGTCTCCGAACAAGAAAAGTATCCTCAAAAGCTCTGTTTCAGCCAAGAGATGAATTCCTAATTTTAATTGTGGGATTATTCAAACGCAGAAAGAGACTTCAAGATATTAAAGGCATTGCTAGTTGGCTTTCTGTGCGTTACCACAGGGAGCCTTGGAATCCAATTATCTCTGAAGAAATATGTTAAATTTGCTCATTAACATGTAAAAAGTGGAAACATATTAGAGTAAAGCTGGTGTATTACACTTCTTAATGTCACAAGGAATTAGCAATAAAAAAGGTTGCAACAGAAATAACTTGCTGAAATGCCTGGGTAGCACAGGAAAATAAGGCATTTTATTCCAATTAACTTAATTCTTGATAATAACATAGATGGAGTGATAAGACTCACTGTATAATGGGCTCCAGCCTTGGGAAGGTTTAGGAATCGTGCTTCGTGTGTGGAACGAGGCAAGAAAAAGCCTGAACCTCAGTGTAAACTGCCCTCAGCTCTCAGCAGGGAAAAGAAAGAAGGAAAGAGCAGTGAGGAAAGGCAAAGGAGTCACGCTGGGAAGGCAATAATGACAGATAAAGCCTTGGGGTCCCATGGCTGCAGAGCACAGGCACTAACCAGGCGTTTACTTTTTCTTTTAACCTCCCAAAGCTCCGTTCCTGGGAGCCTTTCAGCTCTCCAAACCCCATATTTAAATGGTTTCTCACACTGAGCTCTCCTAGCAGCCCTTTCCCTCCTTCCTCAGTCCCAACCTCTGCTTCTGCTCTTCCCCGCTGAGCAGGAACAATCAGAGTCACGCAGGAATAAACAGTAATTTCTTGCTTTGTTGTTTTTTTTTTTCTTGAGAAACCTGAGCGCTCTGACCTGACTCCCACCCTCCTGAGCCTCAGAACTTAAATACCCCCGAGTCCTACCGACAACACCTCTACCTGCCACACGTCCATCACCCCCCTAGAATGCTGGAAATGCTTTTTCTAAGCCCCCTTCCCTCCCTTCCCTCTTCTGCTTCGACCTTTCCTCCCCCCATAACCAAGGGGCTGAGTGATTCTCCAGATCCATGAGGTCTTCGGGGAGAAAAGAGGAAAATAACCCTGGGCTATCAGTTTTCTAGCTGTATCTTCAAAGATACAGGGCAGGTTTGGACTGGATATTGGGAGAAAGTCCTTGACTGAAGCGGGGTGAAGCCCAGAGCAGTGGTGGACTCGCCATCCCTGGAGGGGTTCAAAGCATCCATACAAGGATGATGTGAGGGCTGGAGAACCTCCTGTACGAGGACAGGCTGAGAGAGTTGGGGTTGTTCAGCCTGGAGAAGAGAAGGCTCCAAGGAGACCTTAGAGAGACCTTCCAATACCTGAAGGGGCTACAAGAAAGTTGGGGAGGGACTGTTCCCAAAGGCTTGTGGTGATAGGATGAGGGGGAATGGGGATAAACTGGAGAGGGGCAGATTTAGGCTGGACATAAGGAAGAATTTCTTCACCATGAGGGTGGGGAGGCCCTGGAACAGGTTGCCCAGGGAAGTTGTGGCTGCTCCATCCCTGGAGGGGTTCAAGGCCAGGTTGGATGGGGCTTGGAGCCCCTGAACTAGTAGGAGGTGAAACTGGATGGGCTTTAAGGTCCCTTCCAACCCAAACTGTTCTGTGATTCTATGGTTTCATGTAAACAAAGTGGGATCAATTAACCTTCCTTTTGCCGGGGCATTTTCCTGAAAGCATTTTCCTAAGTGCAAGACTGGATCTATTTTATTTTCTGTGCACAAAATAGCTCATTCTTTAAAATCTACATGGATTTCTGATATCAATTTTTACAGCCTTTCTTGTTAACCATTAAAGCCAAAAAAAGTACTTGAAAAAAAGAGAAAGCCAAAGGGCAGACACTTAGAATTCTTATCATAGAATCATGGAACGGTTTGGGTTGGAAGGGACCTCAAAGCCCACCCAGTCCCTATGTCAGGGACACCTCCCACTGCATCAGGGGCTCCAAGCCCCATCCAACCTGGCCTTGAACCCCTCCAGGGATGGGGCAGCCACCCCTGCTCTGGGCAACCTGGGCCAGGGCCTCCAAATCATCACAGCAAAACATTTCTGCCTAAGATCTCATCTCAATTTCCCCTCTTGCAGCTTCAAACCTTCCCCCTTCATCCTATCCCTTCCCTCCCTGATCAAGAGCCCCTCCCCAGCTTTCCTGGAGCCCCTTTCAAGTGTAGAAAGCTCCTAGGAAACCACTTTCCTCTCACTCTGAATTTGGAGCAGCTGGGGGGGTGATACAGGGGCAGCACAGGGAGCTACAACAATTATTTTCCTCAGTCAGCAGCACTAAGTGCATTCAGATCTGTGGGGCTCCCAGTTAACCCACTGGGTCCCAGTAGAGGGATTGCAGCAGGGATTGGTGCTGGGCACTTGGTGGCACTGTTTGAAAAGGTTTCCTTGCTCTGTGCCAGAGCCAGAAGAGGGAGTTTCTGGCAGGAATCACATTCATCTTGGCATCACCATCCCCTCATTTTTCTCCTTTTGTTTTCTTTTCTCTTTATTCACCGTATAAGCACTCCCAGGAGATCTCCTCCCCTGCCTGTCAGTCACCGGGGATCTCCCGCTCACAAAACCCGTTTGCCAAACACCAGAGAGCTGGGTGTTGCTTAGGTATTACCTTAAATTAAATCCTCCAGGGGTAAATATAGCTTTTTCTGTTAAATTCCTCTGAAATGGGTCTGCAGGTGGGGCAGGCTTTAGCAAGGGTCACACGTTAACTCCAGAGCAAAGCACCAGAGCTGAAGTTAATGAGAAAGAGATAAATGAAGACAGAGGCATGACAATATAATTGGGTGGGAGATGTTTTGGGTCGCCCTGCTGGAGGGGTGTCACCTCTGGAAGATGCAGGCTTTGATCCTGAGCTGTATATAAGCCTGCCAAGAGCTGATCTGCTCCACACCGCGCTCCTGAAGCTCAACGCTCTTGCTCCTCGCCCAGGTAAGCCTGGACAGGTGTTTCACACCATCTGACTTGAAGCTTCTGGCCATGAGGATGGCCCTGGAGCTGCCACTGCTGAGCTCTCCTGCAGCAAAAGAATGAGAATAAAAGAGATTTGGAATTACACTATTCTGTGGTTCGTTAGCGACAATCTCATCCATACTTTGCTCCAGAGAAAGCCAAATGGAGTTTTTTTCTCTCTCCTCTCTCACCGTGGGCCCTCAGCCTTTCAGCTCTCACCTCTCCAGCCGTCGCACCCTGCTACCTCTGCAGCCCACTTTTCAGATTCATTGTCCTTTGAGATCCTTCTTCCTCACTCTTTTGCTTCCCTTATCCTGCTTCACTTTATCTGCGCCTTTCTCCATCTCTTCTCTCTCTCTCTGCCTGCCCAGCTGTGTTGTTCAGGAGTAACTCAGCTGAAAACCAACCAAACAAACAAACAAGCCCCTTTTTTGTCTGTTTTTCTCGCAGTTTCTGCCTCAGTTTTGCGGGGAGATGGCCCAGCTCCAGGAAAGCATCAACGGCGTCGTTGCCGTTTTCTGCGTGTGCACCAGAAGCGACGGCAACTGCAGCCCCCTGAGCAGAGAGGAGCTGAGGCAGCTCATCGAGGAGGGCTTTGCAGACGCGATGGAGGTGAGGGAGCCTGTCTCGCAGCTGGCGCCCGCCGCGGGTTTGCTTTCTGGCTGCAGGGCTGGGATCACGAGCGCAGCGGGGTGGGTGAAGCCGAGCCCTCCCATGTGGGTGCACAGGACACCTGCCTCCCTGGGAAGGGCACAGATGCCTTCAAAGCCCGGGATGTGCAGGGAGGAGGAGAGGCTATTCATCCTCTCAATGCCAGCAGCTTGGAGACCTCAGTGCGGGGAGGAATATGAGCCTGAGCCACAGTGGAGAGGGGCCACGGGGCTGGATTTCATCCCTGAGTCTGCTTGAGTGCTCCTAGAGAGACAGCACCAATGGCTCACGGGCTTTGCTGGCCCCGTTTGTCTCTTTCCAGAACCCCCAGGATCCCAAAACCATCAAGAAGGTGTTGTGCTTCCTGGATGATGACAGTAACTGCAGGGTTGACTTCAGCGAGTTGCTCAGCCTGGTTTTCCGCGTGGCCAAGGCTTGTTACAAGCCGCTCCAGCAGCATCAGGCGCTGGAAGATGGTCAAGAGCCAAGAGCACAGGAGAAGGCAGGCAGAGAGCAGCTCCTGAGGCCACGCACGGTGGGGAGGGTCTCAAGCAACCAGGAGGTCCCTGAGCAGGGTGTGAATGATCAGGTCCAGGACCCAGACAACGATCAAATCCAGGAGGATGATGTATTAAAGCAAGACCAGGACAACCATCAAACCCAGGAAGGTGAGACATCAGAACAGCACGAGGACACCCATCAAACTGAGGATGAGATATCGAAACAGGACCAGGACAACCATCAAACCCAGGAAGATGAGACACCAGAGCAGGACCAGGACAACCATCAAACCCAGGAAGATGAGACATCAAAACAGAACAGGGACGTCCGTCAAACCCAGGAGGGTGGGACATCAAAGCAGGACCCAAACAACCATCAAACCCAGGAGGGTGTGACACCAGAGCAAGACCAGGACACGCGTCAGGATGACAGGAATGAAGAACCAGAAGGGGATCCAGAGAGAGGTGAGAATCTAGACACTGTAACCCCAGAGAAGGACAGAAATACTGATGAAGCTGAAGAGTCTGAGACACCAAAACTGGACCCAAAACCCCACCGGGACAGAGAAACTGAGGTACCAGGACAGGGTTCAAACAACCAGCAGAGTCCAGAGACAAAGCCAGCAGAACAGGACCTGAACTGTCCCTCTGAGACACAAAAAAGAGACCCAAATGACAAGACCCAGGTCTGCGAGGCTCCTCAGCAGGACCCCAACCCCAACAAGACCCAGAAGCTGCTGCCCCCAGAGCAGGGTTCAAGCTCCCATTGGGATCCCAAGCCCCAGGGTACATGCTATGACCCAGCTTCCTACCAGCTCCCTGAATCCAAGGTGCTGGAGCAGGATCAGAGTGGGGCAGAGGCTCCATCCCGTCCAGCCCGACAGCAAGAAGATGCTCATCACCAAAGACAACCCACCATGGAGCAACAGCTCCTGCAGTCTCTGTATCAGTGGCCGCTGCAGCAGTAAAGGCTGAAACAAGCTCTGAGGTGTGGTTGTTGCCTTCTGCAAGGTACATTTTGTCCTGTTCCATTTTATTTTTTCGCATTGCTGTTTGTCATGCCTTGTCCTTCTTAACTCTGGCTTCACACCCTGGCTTGTACTGAGCTCTGCAGGACTGGAGACCTTCTCTCTTACTCTCTGCCTCTGTAAGCAAAGCAATAAAACTAAAGGCAAATTAGCACAGTGTCCTGGTGTGTTGCAAGCGTGTCCTCAGCCCGGCTCTGGGAAAACACAGAATCACAGAATGGTTTGGGTCGGAAAGGACTTTAAAGTTCTTCCAGTTCCTCCTGTTGGATCAGGGGCTCCAAGCCCCATCCAACCTGGCCTTGAACACCTCCAGGGATTGAGCAGCCACCACTGCTCTGGGCAACCTGGTCCAGGGCCTCCCCACCCTCACAGTGAATATTTCTCCCTAAGATCCCACCTCAATCTCCCCCCTCTTTCTTCTTAAAAGCACGAGGACCTCAGCGTCCACCCTTTCCATGACCTGCAGCCAGGTTGCTGCGGTGCAGGGAGAGCGATGGCTGTGGAGAGGCAGCATTTTTCTTGGGGGAGGAAAGGAGCTGCCTTTGCAATTTAGCCGAGGAGAATCTATTGCTCCCGGCAGGCAGGGATGCGACATCCCTGCGAGAAATGTCTTGGGAGAGGGCAGAAATCTGCATGAACACAACCGACCTGAACAGATCCCTCCCAGCATCCATCTGCTCCGGGCATTTTTCATGTCTGCTGTGAAAAGAATAAACAGCTGCTTAACACAGAATGGGAGGGATTTGTCCTGTTTAACCTCATTTATTAACAATCTCAGAAGCAAGGGGGATGTCGAGCATGCTATGAAGATCAAAAAACCCTTTTAGTTATAGAAGTCTCCAAAGGCAGGAGGGGAGAGATATTAAACACAGGAAAAAATGATGATTTGGGTACATCCAGTCCCAGCAACAACTAGGAGGGCAGAGATAAAAGCTGCCGTGCAAACCATGCAGCAACTCAGATTCAGTGCAGGGTACCAGGTCCTTGGCCACTGGGTCAGACGTGCACGTAGGAACGCGGGTAACTCTCCAGGCGTGAGTAACCCGGTGAAATCAGTGGGTTTATTAGGGGGTTTGGACGTGCTGGACCACCAGGCAGGTCAAGGACTTGGCATCCCGCAGGGAGGGTGATGCTCAGCCTGTTTTTCCCCGTGCTATCTTTCACTTGCAACCTATCAGCGAGATCAGCCCACGAGAAATGCACCCGCACCTCCTGCCCTGTGGCCGGTGACAAGCAGCGTGCCGAGACCTCAACTGGAAAATAAAACGTCATTCCTCTGGGACACCCCAGAATTTCACAATTTGGGACGCGCTGAATCAGAAAAACCCAGCGTTTCAAAACTAACCCCAGAACACACATCACAGAAATGGGCTGGTTTAAGAGCGCTAACGTCAAAATTAAGTGTATTGGGCACAAATACAAAGTCTGCTCTACTACCGATAAAATACATCAGTAAAATCAGGTTCTGACCCACCTCATGACGCTGCGCCGTGAAACGGGAGAGTCACGACTTAAATTTCATCTGTCCAAACCCCATTCCATCTGAGGCATTCCTCAAAATATTACATTTTCCAGAGATCTCCATTTCTCCTGTAAAAAACAAAAAAAAAGGTCCCAGTTAGAGGTTTGTCCAATAGCTTTTTGCTTCTTATTGTCTCTGATTTAAGGTCTAAAATGACCAGACCAAACCATCCCCCTCTCTGGCCATCAGCTGCCTCCTTTTCCAGGTACCAAGCCCTGTTAGGGATGTGTCAATTATATTCTGAATAACACAGTTTTTGCACTTGGAAGCATCAGATTTGAAGATTAAGAGGGTTTTTCAGTTCATTTTAAGTAGAACATGAAAATTATCCTGCTGACATGACGATGTGTCTGAGAGTCCTGTAAGCCTGGGATGTGATGGAAGAGAAAAGATCTTTTCTACACCCCACAAGGAATCTGGTTCCTCTAAGATTCACTATAAGTTCAGTCACCCTACATATAACCTATAACGAGTGATAGGACGAGAGGAAATGGCCTCAAATCGCACCAGGGGAGGTTTAGATTGGATATTGCGAAAAATTTTGTTACTAAAAGAGCGATGAAGCATTGGAAGAGGCTGCCCAGGGCAGTGGTGAAGTCTCCAACCCTGGAAATGTTCAAAGAACATGCAGACGTGGCGCTTGTGGCCGTGGTTTAGTCGACACGTTGGGGTTGGTTTGATGGTTGGATGGGACGAGCTTAGAGGTCTTTTCCAACCTTAATGATTCTATGAGTCTATATAAACAGCGACAGGGATGGGTGTGGAGTTGGGCAAGAGACCCTCTTGGGTAACAGCTTTTAAAACCCCGAGTACTGCCTTATGAAAACATCTTCAGGGAAGACAAAGCCCTTGATGAAAAGGGGCTTCGGCGTTGAAGAACGTGCTTTGAAACTCGTTGCTTTGGCCTTGGAACGGAAGTAAAGCACGAGAAAGGCAGCAAACAGGGCAACGTGCCCCCGTACCCAACCTCTCCGCATCAGCTCACGTGGCATCCGAGCATCCCCAACCCCTGCGGGGGGGATTACAGACTGTTATAGGACACTAAGCCGCACTGTAATACTCTAATTTTAATAATAACTCCAATCTACCATAAAATTACAGTTTCCCAAGGGTATCATTATGGCACAGGTGGGGTATAATTTGCACAAGTATAATTTAATCCTGAAAAAAAGCTCAAAAATGAAGCAGGGTTGGTAACAATCCTCCGTACGCACTCGTATGAGTATCCCCAAGGTGTTACCAGCACTAATTAATTAGGCTCCTACACCCAGGATGATCTTACCTTACAGATGGGCCAGATGAGCCACTCACCCAAGGCTGCGTGACAAGTTCATGCTCCGAAGGCTCCTTGCAATGTCTCCGTCATGCTTGTCAAGGCACCATCCCACCTCCAAATCCAAAAACAGGGGCCCAAGCAGCACGGCTGGTACCTTCCTTATTTGCTCTGTGAACTGGGAGCATTCAGGGTGAATAAAGGAATCGGTCTCTAATTAATTTAATATTAAAACTGGAAAAAAAAAGAGAATATCATAGAGGTAATTACAGCAAAACCTGCCTACGGCTACCAGATGATGCTTCAACATGAATCGACCTCTCGGCAGAGAGGTTTCTGCTTTTATTTGTAATTAAAGATCAAGCGAATTTGAAATGAAAGTCATTCGTGGAAGGCACTTAATACAAAAAATACTTCGTCTTGATTTTTCTCAATGACAAGTCATTGGACAGATATGTTCTAGTATGGAAATTCCCCTTGTAGATGTTACCATTTTAAAATGTTCTGCTTATGGTTGGGTTTTCCAATGAAATGTTGGACAATATAACAAAAAGGCTCCTTAATAAGAAATTATCAAAAATTTAACACTCTACAAGGATTCTGCACAGACCAAGATCTTGAGGATTTCAGGATTTAGTGGGACATGTCCCTGCCCAGGGCAGGGGGGGCTGGACCTAGATGATCTTTAAGGTCCTTCCAACCCAAACTATCCTATGATTCTATGATCTCACCCATTTTTGTCGCACTTAAGTTTTCTTCTGTCCTTCTCTAAGCAAAAACCAGACCCAAATCCCATCAACTTGAAGGAACTCCACAAAAAGCAAGTGAAAATAAGCTCACTTATCATGGCACCGAGCTCAGAGCTCAACTGTTCCAAATTTACTCACCGTGAGCTCTTCAACCATCAGTATTTCCATCCCCATCCTCAAAATTTCCCTCTGGTACTATTCTTAAGTGCATTATACAAATATAAATTCACATGCGTTTATATAAAAATATACCCTCCCATTAATGGATATCTACACTTTACGGCCACTTTAGGTTTTTTAAAATCTGAAATACAACCAGCCTGTAAAAGAACTTTACAGTCTGGATTAGGTGGAACCAGCCGGTGCCTGAATTGCCACATGGCAACTGCTATTTCTGGGTTAAAATGATAGGGAAGGGGATGATAAGTTAAATAACCCGTTTGAGGACGTGAAGGTGCAGCTGGGCTTGGCCAGAAGATGAATCAGGACAACGTCCACAAAGGGGTGTCTCCTTTCTGCAGTCCCGTCAAGGACCCTATAAAAGCCCTCGCATCCTCCGATCAATTCGCAAGGCTTCACAGGAATCCCACTTGATCCCCTTGGTGATTTGGGTAAGTCGCCTCGCTGTGCGAGAACATCTTCTTTCTCTGGGATTCATGTTGGGTGGAAGCATCTTTCCTGCTGTTGTATTTTCCGAGAGGCTTTCGTATTTCTATCCGGCAAAGAGATGGAAAAGCTGGGGAGAGGCTCTTGATCAGGGAGGGTAGAGATGGATGAGGAGTAGTGGGGGTGATGGTTTTCAGCTGAAAAAGGGGAGATTGAGATGAGATTTTGAGGAGAAATGTTCTCCTATGAGGCTGGGGAGGCCCTGGTCCAGGTTGCCCGGAGCAGTGTTGGCTGCCCCATCCCTGGAGGGGTTCAAGGCCAGGTTGGATGGGGCTTGGAGCCCCTGATCCAGTGGGAGGTGTCCCTGCCCATGGCAGGAGTGGGACTGGATGGGCTTTGAAGTCCCTTCCAACCCAAACCATTCTATGAATCTATGATTCTAATTGTTGATTTGTGTGATTCAGACTCCTTCTTGCTGGTCATGTGTAGAGGTAGCTTTTCTCAAGGGGAAAACGAGAACGGGAGCCAGGTTTTGTGGATGAACAGATTGCAGAAATGTTCTGGGTTTAAGAGAAACACCAAAGCCCAGGGTTTCATAAGCAGAGCTGTGCATGTGTGTCCATGCAGACGTACACGTTCTAGAGACAGCAGGGCAGGCACAGCACAGCCTCACCAGCTGCAAGCCAAGATCTCAGCACCAATATTCTTGATATCAGGCTTGGGGATCCTGCAAGAAGGGAAAGAGGTGGCTTTTGAGGGTTCCAGACCCAAAGCCCAGACAGGAGTGCTGCTCTCTGTCAAGCAGATGCCACATAAGGAGATCTGACCTTGATCTAACAGTTCCCCTCTGGCTAAATCAATTTGCCAATGAACCGATGCTGTGATGAAAGCTTCATCAATTGGGTTGCATTCCTACTGGCCACAGGAGCATCGGCCACAGGGTTGGTTTTAACCCCTTGTAAGCGCTCTACCTGTCTCTGACCCAGACAGATCTTGTCTCGGGCCACACCAGTGCCACGTTAGACATCCTCTAACCTGCTCCAAAGAAGCTGCTGTATCTCAGTGTCGGGTAGATGTAGCAGCGTGGGGCCTTGAAAAAGTGTCTGGGATAGGTCCATGAGGATGGGTTCTTAGGGAAGCTCTTGAGTCACCACCCCCAGTTACCTCCCTGCAATCCATAAATGCCGGCATCTCACCTTCCCCTATCAAACATCATTCAAATACTTCAATAGGCAAGCTGGAGGACACTCCCCATCCCACTAAAACCCCTAAGCATTTGAATTTCTTCCCAATGCTCTGGCGAAATCGAGCTCACCGTGGCATAGGAGCAACCACGCAGCACATCGCACGCAGCATCGTGTTGACACACGTGGTCTGATTTCAGCAATTCCCCCCTCTTTTCAGTCTCAGAGGCAAGTGAATCTCCCATCCTTAGGTCTTCTCCGTTCCTTGCAGGCTTGCTTGAATCTGCAGGAAGATGTCTCGCTTCTTAGACAGCATTTGCACCATCATTACTGTCTTTCACAAACAAGCGGAGGAAGATGGAGACTGCTCCAAACTCAGCCGAAGGAAGGTGAAGGAGTTCATCCAGACCGAGTTTGCAGATGTCATAGCGGTGAGTACTGCTGCGAGGGGAGAGCGTGAGGCCAAAACTAGGCTGCAATTGTTCCTGTCTTTGCATTTCTCTGACAAGGAGCAGGAAGGTTAAAATCCTGGGTTTGTGCTTTTTTTCCCTGCAGAAGCCACGTGACCCTCAGACGATTGACAAGATCCTGTGGTTCCTGGAGTTGGATGGTGATGGAGAAATAGATTTCAATGAGTTCCTGATTCTGGTGTGCCGAGTGGCCAAGGCTTGCTACTGGTACCTGCCGAGAGGACCATGCTTTCTGCAAAAAACAACCAGTGGCAAGACACTCCAGGAGTCTGGAATCGATAACAGAGGGAGCCGTCAGCAACTGCAGGAGGTGGAACAGCAAACCTGTGAGAGAAAACATCGTCCCCCCTGTGAAACTGAGCTGCAACGAGACACCAGGGTCAATGAGCTTGAAACAACAGAGGAAAGAGGGAATCACCAACAGCAACGTAACACGCAAAGAAGAAACGATGCAACACGAAGCAGTGAGCCGGGAGAGACCATCTCTCAGGAATATGAAGAACGAAGCCAAGAGCCACACGACAGACAGAGGAGACGTCAGCCACCCGCAGATGAGAGAAGAGACGTGCAACTCGGAGAGCGCAGAAACTTGCAAGAAAACGAGCCTGGACTGCAGGCAGGCGAGAGGCGAAATCAAGAGGAACTTCAACAAGAACAAAGGGCAGATGTGAGGAGTCGCAGCCAGAGCCGAGAACCTCAACCACAGCAAAACCGGTGGAGTAGCCGTCAGCCGCAAGAGCCAGCAGGGCCAGCAAATGATCAAAGAAACCAGCGGCCACAAGAAGCAGATAGAGAAAGGAACAATGAGCCACATCAACGTGTATTAGTCAGAGAAGAGAGAAACCGCGACCAACTACGTGAGCTGGAACAAAAAGAAGTTGGATACAGCAGTTGGGAACCACGTGAGCCCGAATACCTCGACTGCAGGTGCTCACATCTGTCGAATCGACAAGAACCGCTAGAACGAGACCTCAGGTACAAAGACACCTGTGAGTCAGAAAGAGATGTCGATGAAGAAGAGAAGAACAAGGAAGAGGAGCTTGATTATCCAGAAAGTGAGAGAGAAATCCATCGGGTTCAGGACAGGGAAGAACGAGATGGCGGGAGGAGGAAAGGGCCCGTGCAGGAGAAGACCATCAGTCACCAACGAGAGCTGGACCTGGAGGTTGTTGAGACCTGCAGACACCAGACACGTGAAAGGGAAGAGCGAGGAGCCACCACTGACCAGAGAGAAGAACGTAAGACACGTGAACATGAAGCACGTGAGCCCCAACACGATGGAAGGAGACAACATGAGCCAGTGAGGTATGAAAGAACCCGAGAGACTGAAGTAGCAGCAGCAGAAGCTGATGAGAAGATTCGACGTGTGTCCCGGGAAGTGCAGCCACGTGAGGACATGGAAAGGAGGGATCATTGCCGGGAGAGGGGAGAACCAGAGGATGAGATAAGGATTTGCAGGAGAAGGGAGACGGAAGAGCCCATGAGGGACGGGACCAGCAGTCGCCAACAGGACCGGGTCCGGGAGGTCATTGAGAACCGCAGACACCAGGCTCGTGAAAGGGAAGAGCAAGAGGCCACCACTGACCTGAGAGAGACGCACGAGAGACGTGAATGTGAAGCACGTGAGCCTCAAGACGATGGAAGGAGAAAACGTGAGTCAGTGAGGTACGAGAGAACCCGAGAGACTGAAGTAGCAGCAGCAGAAGCTGATGAGAAGATCCGACGTGTGTCCCGGGAAGTGGAGCCACGTGAGGTTCTGGAAAGGAGGGATCGTTGCCGGGAGAGGGGAGAACGAGAGGATGAGATAAGGATTTGCAGGAGAAAGGAGACGGAAGAGCCCATGAGGGACGGGACCATCAGTCGCCAACAGGACCGGAACCTGGAGGTCATTGAGAACCGCAGACTCCAGACTCGTGAAAGGGAAGAGCAAGAGGACACCACTGACCAGAGAGAGACACACGAGAGACGTGAATGTGAAGCACGTGAGCCCCAACACGATGGAAGGAGAAAACATGAATCCGTGAAGTACGAGAGAACCCGAGAGATTGCAGTAGCAGTAGCAGAAGCTGACGAGAAGATCCGACGTGTGTCCCGGGAAGTGGAGCCACGTGAGGTTCTGGAAAGGAGGGATCGTTGCCGGGAGAGGGGAGAACGAGAGGATGAGAGGAGGATTTGCTGGGAAAGAGAGAGGGAAGAGCCCATGAGGGACGGGACCATCAGTCACCAACAAGACCGGGTCCGGGAGATCATTGAGAACCGCAGACACCAGACTCGTGAAAGGGAAGAGCAAGAGGCCACCACTGACCTGAGAGAGACACACGAGAGACGTGCAGATGAAACACGTGAGCCTCAACACGATGGAAGGAGAAAACGTGAATCCGTGAAGTACGAGAGAACCCGAGAGATTGCAGTAGCAGCAGCAGAAGCTGATGAGAAGATTCGACGTGTGTCCCGGGAAGTGGAGCCACGTGAGGACATGGAAAGGAGGGATCATTGCCGGGAGAGGGGAGAACCTGAGGACGAGATAAGGATTTGCAGGAGAAGGGAACAGGAAGAGCCCGTGCGGTACAGGGCCATCAGTCACCAACGAGAGCTGGACCTGGAGGTCATTGAGAGCTGCAGCAAGCAGATCTGTGAGAGACGTGCAGATGAAACACGTGGGAGTGAACCTGATAGAAGGGGACAACGCGAGTCAGTGGGGTACAAGAGAACCCAAGAGACTGAAGTAGTAGCAGCAGAAGCTGATGAGAAGATTCGACGTGTGTCCCGTGGAGTGGAGCCACGTGAGGACATGGAAAGGAGGGATCGTTGCCGGGAGAGGGGAGAACCAGAGAATGAGAGGAGGATTTGCCGGGAAAGAGAGAGGGAAGAGCCCATGAGGGACGGGACCAGCAGTCGCCAACAGGACCAGGACTTGGAGGTCATTGAGAACCGCAGACATCAGATTCGTGAAAGGGAAGAGCAAGAGGCCACCACTGACCTGAGAGAGACGCACGAGAGACGTGAATGTGAAGCACGTGAGCCCCAACACGATGGAAGGAGACAACGTGAGTCATTGAGGTATGAGAGAACCCGAGAGACTGAAGTAGCAGCAGCAGAAGCTGATGAGAAGATCCGACGTGTGTCCCGGGAAGTGGAGCCACGTGAGGACATGGAAAGGAGGGATCATTGCCGGGAGAGGGGAGAACGAGAGGATGAGAGGAGGATTTGCAGGAGAAGGGAACAGGAAGAGCCCATAAAGGACAGGGCCATCAGTCACCAACAAGAGCTGGACCTGGATGTCATTGAGAGCCACAGCAAGCAGACCCGTGAGAGACGTGCAGATGAAACACGTGAGCCCCAAGATGATGGAAGGAGACAATGTGAATCCGTGAAGTACGAGAGAACCCGAGAGATTGCAGTAGCAGCAGCAGAAGCTGATGAGAAGATCCGACGTGTGTCCCGGGAAGTGGAGCCACGTGAGGAAATGGAAAAGAGGGATCGTCGCTGTGAGAGGGGAGAACCAGAGGATGAGATAAGGATTTGCAGGAGAAAGGAGACGGAAGAGCCCATGAGGGACGGGACCATCAGTCGCCAACAGGACCGGGTCCGGGAGGTCATTGAGAACCGCAGACACCAGGCTCGTGAAAGGGAAGAGCAAGAGGCCACCACTGACCTGAGAGAGACACACGAGAGACGTGAATGGGAAGCACGTGAGCCCCAACACGATGGAAGGAGACAACGTGAGTCATTGAGGTACGAGAGAACCCGAGAGACTGAAGTAGCAGCAGCAGAAGCTGATGAAAAGATCCGACGTGTGTCCCGGGAAGTGGAGCCACGTGAGGACATGGAAAGGAGGGATCGTTGCCGGGAGAGGGGAGAACCAGAGGATGAGAGGAGGATTTGCAGGAGAAAGGAGAGGGAAGAGCCCGTGCGGTACAGGGCCATCAGTCACCAACGAGAGCTGGACTTGGACGTCATTGAGAGCCGCAGCACGCAGACCCGTGAGAGACGTGCAGATGAAACACGCGGGAGTGAACCTGATAGAAGGAGACAACGCGAGTCAGTGGGGTACGAGAGAACCCGAGAGACTGAAGTAGCAGCAGCAGAAGCTGACGTGAAGATTCGACGTGTGTCCCAGGAAGTGGAGCCACGTGAGGACATGGAAAGGAGGGATCATTGCCGGGAGAGGGGAGAACCAGAGGATGAGAGGAGGATTTGCCGGGAAAGAGAGAGGGAAGAGCCCATGAGGGATGGGACCATCAGTCACCAACAGGACCGGAACCTGGAGGTCATTGAGAACCGCAGACGCCAGACTCGTAAAAGGGAAGAGCAAGAGGCCACCACTGACCAGAGAGAGACGCACGAGAGATGTGAATGTGAAGCACGTGAGCCCCAACACGATGGAAGGAGAAAACGTGAATCCGTGAGGTACGAGAGAACCCGAGAGACTGAAATAGCAGTAGCAGAAGCTGACGAGAAGATCCAACGTGTGTCCCGGGAAGTGGAGCCACGTGAGGTTCTGGAAAGGAGGGATCGTTGCCGGGAGAGGGGAGAACCAGAGGATGAGAGGAGGATTTGCAGGAGAAAGGAGAGGGAAGAGCCCGTGCGGTACAGGGCCATCAGTCACCAACGAGAGCTGGACCTGGAGGTCATTGAGAGCTGCAGCAAGCAGACCCGTGAGAGACGTGCAGATGAAACACGCGGGAGTGAACCTGATAGAAGGGGACAACGCGAGTCAGTGGGGTACGAGAGAACCCGAGAGACTGAAGTAGCAGCAGCAGAAGCTGACGTGAAGATTCGACGTGTGTCCCGTGGAGTGGAGCCACGTGAGGACATGGAAAGGAGGGATCATTGCCGGGAGAGGGGAGAACAAGAGGACGAGGGCAGGTCTTACCAAGGAAGAGAGAGGGAAGAGCCGGTGCAGGAAAGCACCATCAGTTCCCAACAGGAGCAAGACCTGGAGGTCCTTGAGCACCGCAGCCAGCAGACACGCAAAAGGGAAGAGCGACACGGTGTTAGATCCCATGGAGAGGAACATGAGAGAAGCAACCTCCAGGTACTTGAAGAAGACGAGCAGAGAGAGATTCGGTACTGCCGTCAGGTAAACGAGGCACCACATGAGCCACGTGAGAGCACCCCACGTGGACCCTTAGAAGACCAAGAGGGCAAGAAGTACAGGATTTTACCTGAGGAAGAAATATGTGATCCAGACACGTGCCGTGTCCCCAGGGGTGAAGGATCGAGGCCCGAGAGGGGCCTCTACAAAACCGTGGAGGTAGATGACAGCGACCTCAGCCCTCCAGGAGAGGAGGCGTCTGTCTCCGACGTGAGGGTCCGTTACATCCCCGCGGAGCCCGACGTGCGGCCAGAGGTGCAGGTCCTCCCTCCACCCTGCAAGGCTGAGAACGTCGCGTACCTAATCCACGTGATCCAGAATTTGAAAGACTCTGAAGCAACCACCTATGAGATCGTCTGCCACCAGCCCAATGACCAGGGGCCGCCCATCTACGTGAAGAAGTGCTACGTGTCCCCCCAGCCGCTGGCCGTCCCGTGTGACAGAAGCAACGACCCAGAGCCACGACCTCAGAGGGATGAGAGAGAAGAAGGGGAGCCCAAAGCACCACGGGAAGGTGGTACCCCAGCTTCTAGCTTCAAGGAGAAGAGAGGGCTTCTTGATGAGATGAAGGAGAGGTCTGAAACGGAGGCGAAGGAAGGAGCTCAGCAGGCTTCTGCCTCCGAGCTGGATGGTGTTAAGGGTGACCCCAGCTTGGCAAAGACAAAGGAGGACAGGAGCGACGTCCAGCGCTCCAAGATGCCTGACCTGGAAGAGGAACATCAGCCCCAAGGAGATGGATCAGGAGCTGCCAGGGAGCACGTCCCACGGGAGCCTGAATCCAGATGCCTGGTGAGGGAGCATGAGGACAGGGAAATGAAGAGCTGCCCACCTCTGCCTCAGGCTCCGGAGCCTCGGGAAGCTGCAGAAAAGACCCGTCCTCAAATTCCCCAGAAAGATGAAGCCAGCCATGGGCCTGAGGATGCAGAACTTGCCCCACCAGAGAAGGGTCACCAGCTGCAGCAGGAGGAGATCACCAAGAGAAGATCCCAGCAAGTGAGTGATTCTCAGCCTCAGCACGAGGAGGAACCGCGTCGTCACACCCAGCAGGGTCCCCCTGCCCCCCAAGTCTCACAGGAGGCTAAGGATGAGGCCAAGGCATCCTAAGGGGAAGTCCTCTCCCTGGAGCTGGCGGAGCTCCCACAAGTCTTTTTGAGGATCCCTTCTACTCTCTCCTTTCAGTTTAGGATGTTACCGTGTGGTGGCACAAGTGTTCATCACAAAAGGTTTGTGAGGGTGTCAAGTGGGCTTGGGGGTCTTCTAACCAATCCTCGGCAGGTCGGCAGGCAGAGCCTCCACCCAGGATCTGCACCTTCTGCTTCCTGCATCCTGTCTACCCACCTCAACGCAGTATTTAGTCACTTTTCTGCTCTAATTGGATTCCTTGGATCTCTTGGTCCTTTATATCCTTGTCATCCCTAGTACCTTGCGGCACGACCACATCTCACTGCGCTCACATCTCCCTCGCCCCACGCCTGCTTCTCTTATCAGCTTCTGTTGTGCAACACAACTCATTCCAGGGCCTGAAAATCCTCAAGGCTGGAAAAAAAACCCACCTTTGATATTATTCCAGCCTTCTGCTCCCCTAAGAGCTGAGCAGAATCCCAGCTCCAGCCTCATGGAGACTTCGAAGCAGCTGAGCGATGCTGTGGTTACTGCAGGGTAAGGGTGGTGGTGGGTTGGGGGTTTCTTTCTTCTTCACATGGATGTATTGCATGAAAAAATCAGAATAAAGAGCTGATGATTGCACTGATCGCTGCCACGCTTCGTCCTTGAGCGCTCCCGCAGTCAGTTTGGAGACGACATCAAACCGGGTGGGAGTGGGGATCTGCTGGAGGGCAGGGAGGTGTTTCAGAAGGTTCTGGCTAGGCTGGATCCATGGGCTGAAGGACAGGAGGACTCTGCAGAGGCATCTGAGCAGGCTGGAGTGATGGCCAAGGCCAAGTTCCAGGTCCTGCACTTGGGTCACAACAACCCCAGGCTTGGGGAACAACAGCTGGAAAGCTCCCCAGTGGAAAAGGTCCTGGGGGTGCTGGGTGACAGCGGCTGAACATGAGCCAGCAGTGGCCCCGGTGGCCAAGAAGAAGGACTCTCCAAGTAGGAGAACGGTACAGCCAGCAAGAGCAGGGAATGGATCATCTCCCTAGAGTTGATGGGGTTGAGGCTACTCCTTGCATCCGGGGTTCAGTTTTGGGTCCCTCACTCCAAGAAAGACCTTGAGGAGCTGGAGCGTGTCTGGAGAAGGGAACGGAGCTGAGAAAAGGTCTGGAGTCCAGGGATTGGGGGAGCTGCTGAGGGCCCTGGGGCTGTTTAATCTGGAGAAGAGGAGGCTGAGAGGAGACCTCATCGCTCTCTGTAGCTCCTGGAAGGGAGGTTGGAGCCGGATGGGGGTCAAGCTCTGCTCCCAAGTGATGGGATGAGAGGAAATGTCCTCAAGTTGATCTAGAATGGACATTAGAGAAAATGTCTTTAGTGAAGGGAGGTGAAGCCCTGGGCAGGATGGTGGAGTCGCCACACCTAGAGGGGCTCAAACAACCTATAACTGTGGCACTTCAGGCCGTGGTTTAGAAGGTAGGATGGAACCAGTTCCCTCAGCAGCAGATGGGGCTGCAGCTCTGTGAGAAGATAGAGAGTAGGGAGGACAATCCCAGCACCGTCTGTGTTTTGCTCTTAAATGCAACCCACTGGCTGGTAATGGGAAGAACAGGAGCATCTCAGGTCCACACCGAACTCAAGGGGCAGCACCTCACCACAGCCACCGTCCTGGGATGCTTTGAACCTGGTGCCAGAGGGACTCGGAGGGGTCTGGTCCAGCCAGGGGCAGGGATGCTCGGGGCGATGCTCTCAGCGATGTCCTCATGGTGCACGTGACGGTCGCACGTCTTGGTGACCAACATATGGCAGCACAGATGGTCCGTCGGCAATCGGAGCCAGAGCCTTGGCTGGGAACACACACGCAGCAGCGAGAAACTGCAGAACAAACACACAAACAGCCCAGAAACCGAATGCAGGCCAGGCTGCATCCAAAACGGTGGGACCTGTGGGCGAGGGAGGGGATGCTGCCCCTCTGCTCTGCTGTGGTGAGACCCACCTGGGGTCCTGGGACCAGCTCTGGAGTCCTCAGCACAGGGAGGACATGGAGCTGTTGGAGCCCAGAGCAGGGGTGGCTGCCCCATCCCTGGAGGGGTTCAAGGCCAGGTTGGATGGGGCTTGGAGCCCCTGGTCCAGTGGGAGGTGTCCCTGCCCATGGCAGGGGTGGGACTGGATGGGCTTTGAGGTCCCTTCCACTCCAACCCAGTCTGTGATTCTAAGAAAAACAAACCTCCTCAAATTGCCTGCTGCAGCCAGGACCAGGCAGCTCCTCATTCCCTGGGGTAATCAACCTTTGCCCCTCTGACCGGCTCCTATTTTACTGTTCAGGGAGCACAGAGGAGCTTGCAAAACGCTGGTGACAGTGTAAAAATCCAAGGAGAAGAGCACAGGCTTCCTGCTCTCAGCTCCCAGGCTCGGAAAATCCCTTTGATTTACATGAAAGGGACTGTTTCCAGTTTGGGAGGAGCTGAATGGGAGGAGAAAAGTCCTTTTTCCCTAAAATATGGGGAGAAACGAGAGTGTGGAGGCAAGAAACTGGGGCAAGAGAGGAAAATAGATTTGAGACAGTTGCCCCCTGATTTCCTGCTTCTCTTTCTCCTGCTCCGTGTTGAGTCACAGTCTCCAGCAGGATTTCCTGAAGAGCTCCAGCGCTGGAAGCTGGTGCAGATTCCAGCACAAATCCTGGCTCCTGTGCAGCACCAGGGCAGCTCGTATCAACCTGAGCTGCCCCTGACGTTCTCTAGAGCTGGGAGTCACAGGGAAACCCAAGCAAATCAGTTCACGATTCTATCGGCTCCATCTAATCATATTCCTGTGATTCTATTGGCCTCAACTGAAAAGCTGAGGCAGCCCAAATCTCTTCATAGCAAAAGGAAAGGCTGAGGATGCTCCAGGTAGCAGCGAGGGAGCCCAAGGAGGGGGCTTAGTCCTGATCTTAGGGAAGAAATAAAGGGATGAGGAGCAAAGGACTGAGAGGAGAAAACAAATAAGGAGGAAATAGAAGCGTAAATAACTGCGAAGAATAATAGTCAGGAGGGAAAGGGATGGAGGGTCCCAGCACATTCCAGAGTCCGAGCTTGGGACCGCAGGCAGGTCTGGATTTGCCGTTAGAGCCGCGATTGCCCAACGCAGCCCAGAGGCTGAGTCAGGGCTGGGAAGGGCGGTGGCTGCGGGCTAAGGCTCAAAACCACTCGCTGAGGCTCAGACCCACTCTGCCTCTCGCCGTGCCACAGCGCAGCATCGCCCTGCCGAGGAGCGAGCCCTCTCCTCCCAGCCCAGCCATGGTGAGCCAGCCGGGACCCCGCGAGCGGGAGGGAGACGGGGGTCCCCAAGGGCAGAGGAGCTTCTCCCACAAGCTGATGGCAAGATGAGCTTCGGCTTGGGAAAGAGCAGCCGGTGCCAAGAACTGAGCTAAATCTGTGCCAGAGATGGGGCCTGGGTGGGGGAAGAGGGTGCGGAGTCAGAGGGGAGGGAAGAGGGTCCTGCAGGTGTAGAGGACCTGGGGGTGGCAGTTGGGGTGTTCCCACCACCCCATTTCTTCCCCTCCTTTCCTCCCACCGACGCCTCCATTGCCCCTTGTCAGGGTTGGGGCTGCAGCTCTGCCTCCACCACCCCATCCCCCTCATCCCCAGGGCAGGAGGGGGAAAGGAACCAAGAATTAAAGGCAGAAAGAACTCAGCTCCTCTCCTGCTAACCGAAAAAAGGCAGAAGGGAGCCCCAAGCAGGGCAGGGAAGGACAGATTCCTCCCAGCTCTCACTTTTCACCGGAGCCATGGGGTGGGAAAAGAGCCTCACATCCCTCTTGTCCATCCCCACTGGCTCCCTCCCTACCCCAAGGCAGCAGCGGGAGAGCCAACTCCGCCTGCATTTTCCTCTCATGACTCAGAGTTTGTTCTTTGTCCAGGCAGGCAGAGGGGTTTCCTTGCAGAGAAGCAGCCCCAGCCAGGCCAAGAGCATGGAAAAAAAAAACCTAACACTAGCTGTGGGTGCAGCACAAAGCTCTTGCCAGGCCACTCCTCTGCTGGGAGCTGACAGCTCCCCCAGGATTTTCCATGAACCACTCCCCTGGGTTTCCCACAGTGCTGTACAAGACACTAGAGAGATTAATACCAAAGAAAAATGCAGCTGGACAGGTTGGGCAGAAGACATTCTCCAAAAAACAGCAGAAGGTCCCCTCCTTTTCCTCCAGAAATAAAGTCAGGTTGCTCTCTCGGAAGCCTGGAGCTGCCTGCAGTGCTCACCTGAACTTGCTTTTGCTCCTCAGCCCACGGAGACCGAGCGCTGCATCGAGTCCCTGCTCGCTGTCTTCCAGCGCTACGCAGGACGCGAAGGGGACAACTGCACCCTCTCCAAGAGGGAGTTCGTGGCCTTCATGAACACCGAGCTGGCTGCCTTCACAAAGGTGAGTGAAATCCAGGCTGGAAGTGGCTCCTGGAGCACATTTGGCAGCTCTAGGAGAGCAATCAAAGCCTCTGACCCCACCAGCACCCTGGGGTGGGCAATGGGAAGAGCTTGGTCCTACCAGAAGCCTCCCTCTTGCCACCAAACCCTCTCCCTGGGAGCTGCAGTTACCCAGGACAAGTGGATAGAGCAAGAGGCACCTCTGCCTCGAGGTAGACATCAATCCTCATCTCTTTGGTCTCTTGCAGAACCAGAAGGACCCAGCCGTGGTGGATAGGATGATGAAGAAACTCGATTTGAACAGCGACGGAAAGCTCGACTTCCAGGAGTTCCTGAACCTCATCGGGGGCATCGCGGTGGCCTGCTACGATTCCCTGGTTGTTAAGAACCCTTAAGAGCCCAGCCCTGGCTGCTGCATCTCCCCCCACCACTGTGAACATTCCTCAAACAAGACCAAGCCCAAAGCAGCACCCTTAAGACAACCTCATTCCTCATTTTTATGTATAAAATAAAAGGTTTAAAAATCCTAGCATAAGGTATGGTTTTATTTCAGCAGTCAGAAAGCACTAGGAAAGCAAATAAGCCACAGAGGGAGCGGCATTGCAAGGTCCTACCCCTCTGCTTCGTCACTGATGCAAGAACAGGCACGTTCTCATCCTTCTCACCCCTGGAAACTACAATCTGGGGGGCTTTGGAGAGCCTCGAGCCTGTTACATATCACAGGGAAAGGAACAGTAATACTAAGAGGTACAGCTAGAGGGTACATACAGAGATGGAAGCATCACCAACAGGATAATTAGAGCACTGGCACAAACAACTACACATTAATAATTAGGAGAAGCAACCCCCACTGGCATGATAAATTAATTCAGGTCTACAGCCTCCAACTTCAAACCCTCCGAGTCTGGTAGCTTAAGAGTGTAGAAAGAGGGCGGAGGGGGAAGGTGAAAAGAGGAAATTAATCTCTCTTTTCTACCTCACTCAAACCAACGGAGCTGCAAAACAGGAAGATCAAGATATCGGTTTACTTTATTCACGAGAGAAGTGGATTAATGTTGAGAAATGTTGCTAGGACAACAAAACAAAAAGGCAACATCAGAGCCTGAATGCTGAGCTGCTCTCTTGCTGCTGAGGGGAGCGAGGACGTGCTGTGCACTGGCCCCGATTCCAGACAGAGCAGCACTCAGAGCACCAGGCTCGGCCCTTCGTGCTGTCCAGGCTCTTTGAGCTCTTCTTTCAGGAGCTCAACACTAAAGGATGGAAGAGGCAGCTGCTGCCTCTCAAGCAGCTTCCAGGGAGCGCACTGTGGGGTAGCCAGGGCTCTGCAAGCCACCCTTTTCCCTCTGGAAATGACCAGCCTTGAGACAACAGAACACAGCAACTTCACCTCAGCTGGAGCTGGGAAGAGAAGCACAAGTTACAACTACATGGAAGCAGCCAAGAATCTCACTACAGCATTTCTGGGAGGGGAAGAGCAGGGAAGACACCACAGCCCTGGCACAGCTGTGCTGAAAAGACTACGCTAAAAGCTGGAATGGTGGGAGGTGAACAGGTTTCACGCTGTGCTAGGAAATGAGACCATGTCCCTCTGATCTCACACCTCCCCAGGCCAGGCACGGCCTAGCGGAACTGGAGTGGGCTGATCCGCAGCCCGATGACGTCTTTGCCGATCTCTGTCACCTGAGGAATAAAAAGGAGATGATTAATGCCTAAAAGCAACTCAACGGCCCAACCCTACGTGCAGCACTAGGAGCTTCAAGAACACGTCTTGCCGCTCCTTGCAACGGTATCTGAAGGCAGCACCTAAACTACGCAGTATTCTGCAATTCCCAAACCACCTGACATGCCAAGCCCTCCAATGTTCAACTTGACCCAAAATCTACGCTAAGTCAGGGGGCAAGCAAGGGAAAAACTGCTGGAGGGGACTGGGGGATGATGTGATTGAAAGCTGCCCTGAGGAAAAGGACTTGAGGGTGCTGGTCGAGGAGAAGCTCGACATGAGCCAGCAACGTGTGCTTGCAGCCCAGAAACCAACCGTGTCCTGGGCTGCATCAAGAGAAGTGTGGTCAGCAGGGTGAGGGAGGGGATTCTGTCCCTGTTCCTCTGTGGTGAGGCCTCATCTGGAGGATTGTGTCCAGTTCTGAGCATAAGGAGGAGATGGAGCTGTTGGAACAGGTCCAGAGGAGGCTACAAGGATGATGTGAGGGCTGGACAACGTCCCATCAGAGGACAGGCTGAGACAGTTGGGGATGTTCAGCCTGGAGAAGGCTCCAAGGGGATCTCAGAGCGACCTTCCAGTACCTGAAGGGGCCACAAGAAAGCTGGGGAGGGGCTGTTCCCAAAGGCTTGTGGTGATAGGAGAAAGGGGAACGGGGATAAACTGGAGAGGGGCAGATTTAGGCTTAATATAAGGAAGAATTTCTTCACTCTGAGAGTGATGAGGCCCTGGAACAGGTTGCCCAGGGCAGTTGTGGCTGCTCCATCCCTGGAGGTGTCCAAGGCCAGGTTGGGACCTTGGGCAGCCTGATCCAGTGAGAGGTGGGGGGTTGGAACTAGATGATCCTTAAGGTCTCTTCCAACCCAAACAACCCAATCTATGGTATGATGATGGTTTTGGGGTAGGTCTAAACAGAGATGGAGGCTCCCTTACCGTGGTGACACGGCAGATCTGCCCATGGAACTCTGGGCAGTAGCAGGCCCCGCTGAGCGGACACTTCTCCACGGGTTTGCCACGATAGATGGGTCGGTAAGAGGCGGCGCAGATGTCGAAGGGGTTGTGCATGTCATAGTTGAGCTGGTAGGTGTCAGTGGGATTCTTCTCACACGCCGACAAGATCTTGCGAGTCTGCAAAGAGCAACCGTGTTGAGCAGAGAGGTAGGAAGGAATCAGCCCAAAGAGGGTCCATCACAGCAGGTATTGCTGCCCCTGCACCTTCCAGACGTACCTGCTGGGCCACCTCGGGCTTCGGACCCAGCTCCAGCAGCCGACGTGCAAAAGTAGCAGCGGTCTTGAAGTTTTTGAGTTTGAAGAAGAGGTTGAGAGCCGTCCGCAGCACCAAGATCATGTGGACGGGCTGCAGGTTGGAGTGGGTGAAATAGGCAGCCATCTGCGTGAGGGGGAAAGCAGGAAAGCAGGGAGACAATTACCAACCACGTGAGGAACTGGATACACTGAAAATGCTGCAAGAAACCCCTTCCAGGTAATCGCTGCCACACTTGCTCTTTAAAGGAGGAAAAGAGAACTGTTCTGGTTTAAGCTAAAATAGAACCTATTTTCTCACTTTAGCTCGATCATGTCTAACTAACTTTATTTTCTGATGGCTAACTGCATGGTTTTCAGGCAGCGTCTGTCTCTAGAAGTGATCACACAGGGCACTCGGATGCAGAAAGGCCATTGCTTATATTTATTCCTATGGAAAGCAAAACCATCCTCGAGCTGGTGGAGCCATAAGTCAAAGATGAAGAAGGGTGACACCCGCAGGGAGGGGCGGACAAGACAGGGGATCCCAGACTGACCAATCCCACCCCATTTGCATCATATAACTGAGAGATCATGAGGGTCTCGCTCTTCTTTGACGGTCGATGGCCAGTGAGGACCTTGTCTGTCTGCCCCACCAACACATTCCAAACTCCAGTTCCTGAGCCCAGCTCCTTCCTAGCCCGAACCTTTACCCTCATGTCTGCTCTGCAGTAACTGTGGTGACAGTCATCGAGAGGTGGGGGGACAATTTCATATATTTGATTATTTTTATTGCTATTTTTGTTAAAGCTATTTTAGTTCAGTTTTCAACCCACAAGTCTTTTTCCTCTCGTTTCCATTTCCCAGGAGGGAACTGGGAGCCCAACTGCCTGGTTTTAGCTGTTGAAATGAGCCAAAACCAGAGCTAAACTGTGACACGGAACTCAAGATTCCCAATGCCTTTTTGAACCCAAAGGCTACTTCTCCCTCACAGTGAAGGAATTCAGTTTCCATACCTCGCAGATTCGCTTCTGCTGCTCCAGGGTCTCTTTGGGCAGCTTCTTCCGCTCGATCTCCATGGAGAGTCCTACAATGTACTCCCGGCAAATGGCTATGAGCTGCTGGGCCTTTGAGGGGGAGACAAGAGTCAAGCATTCTGCCTCCTGCCCCAGGGGACAGGCAAAGGGCAGAAGAGTTTGCCTCTCACCTCAGCGATCTCCTGTTTGTTGTCCACCACCAGCAGGGGCACGCTGAGCAAGATGGAACGGAACTTCTCCACAGCTTCCTCAAACTTGCCAGCTGTGGTGAGCTGGTAGCACAGCTGCAGGCGCTGGATCAGGTCATTGAGTTTGAGTCCAACAGCAGGAAGGGCGTTCTTCAAGCCAGCTTCTTTCCTGGGGGCACCAAGAAAAGGGCTTGGAGCCCCTGATCCGGTGGGATGTGTCCCTGCCCATAGCAGAGGGTGGAACTAGATGGGCTTTAAGGTCCCTTCCAACCCAACCCAACCCGTTCTATGATTTCTGGCTAAAACTGTTGAGGAGTCTGGGAGGTCAACAGCACAGAGAAAAGAACAGAAAAGGATCTAATCCATTCGCTTACCAGTTGCGATGAGGGTATCCATACATGGTAGGGAGACATGGCAGGGCCTGGTAGGTCGTACGGCCACGGGCGTAGGTCTGCAGGAACAGCTGCTTGTAGGGTCCAAAATTTGTTACTCCTACCTGGTCATGGAGAAGCTGGAAGAGACAAATTGATCTGCTGAGATAAAGCTCTCCAAGGCTGTACAGGCATCACCCAGGCACACAGCAACTCTTATTTTATAACCAGAGAAAACAAGGCACAAAATTACTCACAAAAGGACAGAAAACAAAGCTTCAGACTAGATCAGAGACAAAAATCTATGGGGAGAAAGGACAATCTTTTCCCTAGAAGGTCCAGGGGAAACTTACTCTCATTGCTGTCTCAAAGGAGCCAGCCAGGATGTGGTCAACAGGAAGCTGAGAATTGTTACACCACACCTACAAGAACAGAGATAAGAGGAACTGAGCATATGCAGACATTTCTCTTGTGTATCCTCATCATTCCTAGTTCCCCATAACGAAGCTCCCGTGTTGTGCTCACAGATTGTGGAATCATAGAATGGTTTGGTCGGCAAGGACCTCAAAGCCCATCCAGTTCCACCCTACTGCCATGAGCAAGGACACCTCCCACTGGGTCAGGTTGCTCAAAGCCTCATCCAGCCTGGCCTTGAGCTCCTCCAGGAATGGGGCACCATGACATCTCTGGGCAACCTAGGCCACCACCTTCCCAGAAAACATTTCTTCCTAAGATTTCATCTAAATTGAACCCCAAAAACACACACTAAAGTAGAAAGGTTCTGAGAAAGTCAAAGACTTACGCAATTACCTGAGTTGGGCTGGTGCCCTTGGT